>NC_090932.1:1234372322-1234675353 GCF_040938575.1 Ambystoma mexicanum | reverse complement strand
ATCCCGACACAACAGCCCAAAATTCATATCTACGTTCTGTTGAGCTTCCAACAATTACATCCCAGGTACTTGAGCATTTGGAACAAGAGTAAACTATTGAAGAACTCTCACAGGTAATCCGAAGTCTCCCTAAGAATAAGGTTCCAGGCCTGGACGGATACTCTGTCCAGTTTTATAAAACTTTTTAATCGATACTGGCCCCAAGACTGATAAAATTATATAATTCATTTAAAGAAACTGGACATATAACGCTATCTATGGAGGAAGCTAAATTGATCCTCTTTCCAAAATCTAATAAAGACCCCACCACATGTGGATCATATCGACCTATTGCCCAAAATAAACTTGATGCAAAAATGTGTACAAGAATTCTTGCCAACAGACTAGTAGATATTTTACCGTCCCTAATCCTCCCTGACTAGTCAGGGTTTATTAAACATCGACAAACCCAAGATAACATTAGGAGCGCATTTCATTTGATCGGAAAAACGAGCAAGAAGCGACAACCAGCTCTCTTCTCATCATTAGACGCAGAGAAAGCGTTTGACAGGATGGAGTGGTCATTCTTGTTTAAAACTTTAGAAACTATGGGATTTGGTCCTAATTTTATGAATGAAACGTGGAAAGAAACATTCAGCGCACAGACTTTATTCTGTTTGAACAATGTAAAAAGGAGTTGGGGTTAACGGAAATAGATAAATATCAATACTTTCATGTTTGGCATTGGCTGTTGGCTCCCCCGAACAAAGCCGCTGCCCTTAGACCGCTAACTGCATTTGAGAAATTTCTGATTTCAAACCCAGGAGAGAAAACGCCAATTTCCAATTTTTATCACTTATTACAAGAGGAGCTCCAAGAAGGTAGCTTGAAATATGTTGAGAACTGGCAGCAGACACCGGGAATATCGAGATCTACCGAAAAATGGCAAACACTATGGAGATATATTCCTAAATTAAAACGTTTACTACAGATTAGAGAATCATGGTATATGGCTATGCTACAATGGCACTATACCCCATATAGGCTATACAAAATTTAACTAATTAGCACCAATAATTGCTGGAGGGAATGCAACGGAAAAGGGGACTGGCAAACAAATTTGGCTGGACTGTCATAAACTGAGCATTTACTAGGGAACCATTAATAAGCATATTCAATGTACATTTGGAAAAACGGTTGCAGGATCATACAAAGGACATCCTGTTGGGAATTGTTACATCAGAGGAAATAAAATGGCCTAAACATAAACGAAAAGCACAGATTATTCTAAGGGTGGTAGCTTTGGTGGTAATTGGCCACCATTGGAAAGATAAAGATCCTCCACATGTTCATGACTGGTTTGTGAAGGTATGAAACTTGCCTTAGAGTGGTTGACTTACACTATCCTGCAAGCGCAACATACTTTCACGAAAGAATGGGGAATGGTACTGCAATTTCTGCAGGATGACTACAATGTTGCACTTTGCCCACACAAACTGCGGATTCTAGGCATTACATAGACTTTGACTCTCTGTGGACATTACATGATTGCGGTTGGTGGAAGGGATGGGAAGAGACGGTAAGGGGTGGGTTTAAGGAGGGTTGGGTATATGTTCACTTTTTATAACATTTAAAATGCCAATAAAAAATGTTTTTAAAAAAAGAATAAGGATCCTAGGGGAAAGGGGCACAGCCGTAATCATTGGAATGGAACAAGTTACTTACCTTTATCTATTTATCTCCAGCATGGGTCTGGGATGGAGCCACATGCACATGAATATTCCCCTTCGTCAGATTGTGAATCCTGGGTAAAAAAAAAAAAACAAACAGTTTCACAATCAATCACTGTCCTCTCGGTCATACTGTGCCCAGCCAATGACAGTCCTCTCCCTAAAACCCTCCTCTGGCAGCCATCTTAAGATTTGGTAAGCACGTAAAGTGGCAGTATGACCAAGAAGAGCCGCAGAGTGGAAGGAGGGCGGGTTTGCATGTGGATCCATGCAAGAACCATGCTGGAGAACAATAGTTACAGGTACGTAAACTTGTTCAACTTCGTGAAGGTGTGCGTGGACCGCCACGTAACAGCCCTGCAGATGTCCAGCAGGGGCACACCAGCCAGGAACGCGGACGTCGCAGGGATTGCTCTGGTGGAGTGGGCTCGCAGATGGCCGGGCAGCGGTCGGTTCGCCAACCGATGACAGTGCATGATGCAGCCGGAGAGCCACCTTGAAATGGAAGCCCTTGACAAGGCCTTCCCATAGTTCACAGGAAAAAAAGTTCACCAAAGTTCATGAACAGCTGTGAAGTCTAAACTCTGTGTGCGTGCCACGTAGCACTTCAGAGCACAAGCAATGTCCAGCGAGCGCAAGGTCCTCTCAGCCGGAGACAAAGGTTTCCACAAAAAAAACAGGTAACATCAAAGGTTCGTTGAGGTGGAATTCTGAAGGAAGCTTGGGCATGAAAGAGGGGTGCATCCGCAGCAGCATCCGCGAGTCAGGTATGGATGTTTGCAGGATGGGGCTTGTAGCGACGACGATGCTGTCCTCCTTCCCAGTAATCCGGGGAACAGGCTCTCTGGGCTTCATGGGTCGTGGATCTGGATGGCCGACGGTATGAGGAGGAGAAACCTTTCGAAGACCTGCCCAGCTTTCCTCTGGAGGAACGAAAGGAAGGATGATGCTGTTGGAGGGTGGCCAGGGCACGGGCCGTCTCCGTATCCGCCTTAATGGCCTGCAGGGACCCATCGACGACCTTCCCGAAAAGGTTACCTCTGTTGAAAGGCATGTCCAGTATCTTCATTTGGACCTCCTGGCGGAAATTCGTGCCCTTCATCCAGGCAACAAAGGCAGACACCGTTCCCCATCTGCCAGAACCCTGTGTCCGCAACGTCCAGCGACACAGTGATGGCGTGATCCGACGCTACCTCTCCCTCCTGGAAGAGGGCAATCGCCTCCATCCTCTTGACGTCGGGCAGAAACTCCAGAATCTGATCCAGCTTGTACCACAGCTCCCTGTCGTACCTGGCTAGGATCGCCAGTTAGTTGGCCGCCTTGATGGTGGATGCCACGGTGTAAATCACCTTCCTCCCTATGGCGTCCAACTTCTTACCCTCTCTGTCTGGAGGGACTGAAGAGGATGAGGATGGGTTAGATGACCGCTTCCTCATGGTCGCCAAAACCACTGAATCCGGCGATGGTTGAGACCTTGGGCATTTGGGTGCGGATTCCGGGAACCCAGTACTTCTTCAGCCTATCCCGCTTTGCAGGAGCCGTGCAAGGGTTCTTCAAGATAGGCCCTCCTCCCACACACCGTCCAGGAGGGGCACCGCCATGATGGTCTTCCTCTTGGCCTCACGCCTCTGGTACAGGAAACCCTCCTTCCTGGTTTCTTCGGGCACAAGCTGGAACAGCTCAGAGGATCTGGTGATCATAGAGTGGAATGGTCCCACCTCGTCAGGCATTCTCTTCTGGATCTTCCGACACCAAGGTGTGGAGGATTGATAGGATGTCCAGAGGCACATCCCTCAGCAGAACTGGCGTGATCGGAACACTAGACCCTGCGCCGTCATCATCGCCCTCCTCTTCCATGTCCTCGTGGACCGTGTTTAGGACCTCCAAGTCCTCCTTGCCCCCCCCCTTTTCCAAAGTCACGACCGCAGCCTCGCGCCTCGGAATGATACCTTCAGCGATGCGGGGAGTACCTTCTCGCGGTCCGCCCCTTTAGCTTTCGAGAGAGCAGCCACCACCAGCTCTATCGTCAACAAAGACTTATCTTGTGCTGCTGGGCCTTCTTGGGCAGATCAGCCTTCTTCTCCTCCGTCCGCGGAATCTCCTGCAGTTTAGCAGAGTTGGACGATTTTCTTTTCGAGGAGTATCTCGATTGCCGGCAGTGGAGTCGGAGGGTGATGTCGATCGTGCCCTGTCTGCCGTGGGACCCGCTTCCACAGCGACCTCGGTGGACCCGGACTGGCGATGCTTGGCCTTATCTTGGGCCCCCACAGATGAGGTGCCCTCACAGGACGTAGAAGCCCACTCCTCGGACTGACCAGCCTTGGGTGAGGCATGGCCCTGCTCGGAGCACGGGGCAGTGGTCTTGGCATTCAGCCACGCCACCACTCTACACAACACTGGAACACTTTATAATGTGGACATTCTGACACTTTCATTTGTTTTCTTAGAGGCAGAGAAAGCCCTATTAGTTTTAGGGACAGAGGTATGTTTCCAACCATTTTCATATAATAAAGGTTTCTGATCACAAAGATGCCACGACTGCGTCTGTGCCTTACTTCTGACCCCTCACAGAATAAAGACGACTCTGAGCATAGGAGAATAGACATTACACACTATGGGCCTCCTTACAAGTTTGCCGGTCCGGTAACAGCGGTGCCGGCAAACTATGAGTTCTGCTCGCGGGTGCCTTACCGCTGCCAGGTCTGACCTGGCGGGCGGAGCAGCATCCGCAAACAGGCTTCGACGAATGCACCAGCACCATTCATGAATGGTGCATCCGGCCTCCCCGTTCCCATTGAGTCCAATGGGAATGGGGAGTAGTAATTACTGGCACCCGGCAATGGGGATGTACCAGGTATGCCGGGGCTGTAATGCACCTGTACGTCCCCATTGCCGGGTGACGGTAAATTCATGATTCCGGCGGCAGCCGTGCCGGTATTTACCGCCAGGGTCATAATGACTCCCTATGAGTCAAATTGTACAATTAAACTGTAAAGCAGGGTTTAAAGCGTACACAATTAAGCATACTCAATTGAGCATCTATGCACTTAAGTCACAGTGTGTGTTTAACGGAAGATGAATGTACACAAAATAGTTAAATACAAATTGGCCTTGCTGCTTGAGCTCTTGAACTGCTCATGTAAACTGTCATTTATTCAGTCTCACAGTGGAGTTCCCAGAGTTTCTCAACATATCAGGAGGTACCCATTATTTTATTATCCATGCTTTGCTCCAGACTGTTATATGACCAGAATGAGCCCCTAACAGTAAACCCTAGTGTTGGCCCCTTAAAGTAACTACTTCTCTTCAGATACAGACTGATCAATTTTACAAAGAAATGCCTGTCTTACCTTCCTTCAATATTTAAGATCGACAAAAGTTCATCCTCAAAGAAATGGGAAGGACAGCCAAGATTCTCTATGTCACTGAATCCATTGCAGGGCACCTGATAAAAAAAGGAAATATGTTATACATCTCCAAGAGGCAAGCACATTTACAAATGGTCCGACCATCAGGTATGAAGTGAAGCCCACCACACAAAGAAAGGCACTGATATCAAAGGCACATCTCCTTTGATGAGGAAAGCTCAGTGTTTCACTTCACACAAAGGCAAACATATCCATCCTACTCACCCTGACATCATAGCAGTACGTATCACACAGAGCAACACAACTCTTTATGACAAATGCTGGTTTCTAGCAGTGTGACCTGTGAGCAGGAAACAGACCAGCAGACCAACAATATATTACTATTTATAAGGCTTACTGTCTGGGAGAATGTTTTCAAGTAATCAAGTGAGGCACTGACAAAGTCTTAAATCACTTCACCAAGCCTATTACATCAGGTTTAGGTGCAACCATCTAAGGTTTTGATTCTGGTTCTAGGAGGGTTTGTGCCTTTGGGGGGTTCAGAACCCGAAATCAGTCAGAGGTCCTCCAGCTACTTCTGCGAGACAGGAATATTAACTTCTAGTTTGAAGCATTCAAACGCCAACTAGACCACCCCTATTCCTCAAAAGTGGAATGACCAATCAGACAGATATACAAAACTGTCGTGGCCAACAATATCACAGCATAAAAGAAAAAAACGTATATGCAGTTAAATGGGATAGAAGCTGACCCATTTCAATAAGTCCCAAAGGAGTGGTTAGTGGATTACTCAAGGCAGTAGACGATGCAATATACCAACCTCTCCTTTTTCACTTGATGTAAAGGTCCAGAGTATACCGCACCAGTTAATTGCATAGAACTCCTCCTTTGTCCAATTGGTCATGCATTGTTTAGAGACTTCCAGGGAGGCAAACTATTACTTTCCCTCCTTATGGCTACTCTTCAATGTCCCCCGTTTTCAGAAACAAGCCTTGTCTCTCAAGCCAGATTCTTCAGGGTCTTCCTGGTATGTTTTAGTTTCAAGCTCTCATTTCGGACTCAGGGGTAAAACGTCCCGCACATTAAGTGTACCGCATGTCTTAATGTAAAGTACGGATCATCGCCTCTTCACAGGGGTTCTCCAGACATGATCCTAGATTCCTCACAGATATTCCGTTAATCTGAGTTTGCATGTTAGGGCTGTGATGAAGTGACCCATTGTCATAGATTCATGGGCAAGATATACCCAGGCCCACACCGCCAGCCATTATCCTTGAAAGGGTGTCCCAAGTTATAGAAAGCTTTACTTGATTCGAAAAGGCAACAAGCAAAAACTAGGTTGTCCATAATTCCCCTTTCAAACAGAGGCAAACCCTGGATAGCTCCATGAAGTGGAATTTGAGACTCAAGAGAAGGTACATGATATGATATGATAGGTTATTTATAAACGCACTTAATACCCAGAGGTTTCCACGGACCCGGGGATCGAACCTGTGTTGCTCCATGTCGTCTTGCTTCTGAGGCGAGCACATTGCCGCTGAGCTTTCCTCCCGAGACATTGTATACAGGCCCCCAGTCATATTGTCTAGGCCAGAGAGGAACTGTCCTGTGGACAAGATGCCAAAGCCCACTGACAAACCAAGCAAACTCCCACAATGCTGTTCTCTGAGAACCGGAACATCCAGACGATCAAGTAAACGCAATTGCAGCTTCAGAAGCCTTCCTACCCCTTGAAGAGAGCATCATGGAAGAGCTACCTTTTTCTCCTATTTAACACATGTATGGATGGGGAGAAGAGCAGCCATTCATGGTATGGTAACCAAAGACCCAGAAGAAACTCCACCCTTCCACACTAAATAAAAAACGTAAGAGATGATATTTCCCAACAGCTGCAGCCACAGAAGAGAGACAGGAACAAACCTGCACTGCCCATTGCGAAAGCAAACGGGGAAAACGGTCACTTAAGGTCAAAGTTGGGTAAAACAGTTTTGCAGAACTGCCGCTCCTTAGAAGGAATGCGCAGTACCCACACAACCCTGCTGACTAGAGAAATCAGCAAAATGGAACTCTAGAGGGGAAGGGACCACTAGCATGAGAGAGAAAACAAAAGCTCCTGGCTTGCATCCAACCTTCCTTTACAGGATGTGGATTCAAAATTGTGGCTTGACTATTTAAAGACTTCCTAAGGAGAGGGACTGTACTAGTGTCTCTGCTATAGAACATGCTCAGACTTGAGCTTTTCAACCAATCAGAGGGAAACCATTCAGATCAAGCACTTTACAAGAGACTGATCCTGGCATAGCACCCAGACGTAGTCTAAGTCTTGGAGAGCAGACCTGGTGATGAGCAGAGTGGAAGTTTGGAGAAGGAGCATATTGAAGACTGGAGGAGAGAGCAGAGGAGCTGAAGCAGACAGGAGGCTGGAGAGAGCTGACCAGCAAGCAAGAGAGGAAGGCAAGTGGAGGCCCTCCGAGAAGTGAAGAAGTATTACTCTGGGAGAACTAGAGATAGGCAAGTGTCAGAGGAAGGGAAGGAGTGAACAAGCGTGAATCCTGGAAAAGCTGGTGAGGAAGATCAGGACTCAGGAGGGGAAGTGAAGATGTATAGAGGACTAAGGACAGCTGACACAGGAGAAGTGGAGAGCAGATACATGAGGAGCCAAGGCAGATAGAGAGAAAGAGATTGAGAGAGAAAGAGAGCAAAAAAGAGATCTAGAGAGAGAAAGAGAGGGAGAAAGAGAGAGAGGAAGAGCAGGCAAGAGAGAGAGGAAAAGCAGGCAAGAGAGAGGAAGAGCAGGCGAGAGAGAGGAAGAGCAGGCAAGAGAGAGAGAAGGAGCGAGAGAGAGAGAGAAGAAGCCAGAGAGAGAGAGAGAAGGAGCGAGAGAGAGAAGGAGCGAGAGAGAGAGAGAAGGAGCGAGAGAGAGAGAGAAGGAGCAAGAGAGAAGGAGCGAGAGCGAGAAAAGCCTTGACCACAAATGAGGCGAAGACAGACCAGGGCAAATCACTAATCAAGGAATAGGCAACGAAAATAAGGTTGGAAAACGTAACCTAGAAAAGGTTGTCAAAAGGTAAACAAAATTAGCCATGACAAAACAAATGAAGGTCAGAGGCACTGGTACAGAAGGAAGAGGGCAGTGAAATGTAGGGTCCACTCCCTGAGTAAGGAGAGAGAAAAAAGCATCCAAGGAGAAGGGAGAAGAAAAGTGGTCAATGGCCCAGATCAAATAGAGTGAAGCAACAAGGTCACCCGGAGAGGGAAAAAGTCAACTGCCCATTAACCTAGGAAGAAGACATGAAAAGAGAAAAGCAGCCTGAGGACCTACTCAAGAAGAAGCCAAGAAAACATTAATGTACTGTGTGGGGGTTACTTAAAACATCCAACGATCTTGACACTTTCCCTAAAAAATACTCAAACTATGCTTGTTACTTCCAAGAGGGTATAATGTCTTTTCCTTCACTAGCTGCTACCTAGATTTTGGAATTTCGTCCCGTCGAGCACCTTCAGGGATTAAAGAAAGCTAGTCACATGTGACCTTGGGTCTTCTCGTGCCAAACAGATAATCTCTTGCCTTGACAATTTCTCAGCCACTCCACACATTCCTACATTTTTGGACACATTGCCCGTTTGTTTCATCGGCCTCCGCTGACATTCTAGAAATATATCTTCTGGTCTGGAGTAGAATGATCGTCACCTAAACCAAACTCTGCTTCATTTAATCAGTTTCATAGGTGCTAGGATTAAGAGCTGCAACTCTCAGACTTTAAAATTCCTCCTCCCAGTCAAATAGCAAATTGTTTTCCCCTTTCTGATTTTTCCATGATTCTGTCCAGAAACCAATGGCAGTAAGTCATCGCTTCCAGATTGGCTCTCGGTATTTCTAGCAGCGAAAAACAGCTCCTTGCAAATGGTTTCTGAGATTGGGTTGTACATCTTAGGTTTCTAGTTTTCAGTATTGCCAATGTATAACCGGGCCAGAACTCAATATTGAGAGTAGTTCCAAATGATTTTAACTGATATTTCAGTGATAACACATGTTTATTTGGAAATACATTCTTGATGTTGTGGTTATGTGGAATGTCACTGCACGCCTGGCCGGGGGAGGACACACAAAGAGTGTAATTATTCAGGTTATTATGCAGCTTTTACCTACAACTATTGTATTCAGATATTCAGATCCTAGTGCCGCAGTCTGACATATTATACTGGTGCATGAGATAATAGGAAGCAACTCAGACGATATGGCCCAACTTCCCTAGAATCGACCTACTGGAATGGAATGGATGGAATGGAATATCATTTATAACGCACATATCTTATGAGCCAAGTCAAAAATTGCACCTGGGAGCAGTTGATATAAGAAACAATACAGCCAGCAGGGGAACCTACATTACTTAAAAAGATAGGTATTCAACTTTTTCCTGAAAATCTCAAGGGAATACATTTTTCATAAATCAAATGGTAGTTTATTACAGGTTCACGGAGCCAGGCATACTTGATCACCTGACTGATCTAGAAGATGGAACCACCAGAAGACATCCTTCTGATGACCTCAAGGAACAATTTTGGCTGAAGGATAGGCTGGTGCCAAGCCATGGATGCATTTGAAAACTAGACACAATGTTTTAAACAAGATTGGAAGCCAGTGAATATTCCTACGGAAGTGGGAGACAGATACCTTATTAGATGGAGAGAAACTAAGTCTTACTGCAGAATTTTGGGCGACGTGAAGCTGCTGCATTTGGTATTTAGGGATACCCAACAGCAGAGAGTTACAGTAGTCGAGTCTCGAGTTTATAAGTCTCTCTCTCTAAATATCTTCCTTCTTAAACTCGTTGCTTATCCGCCTCCAACTCCCTCAGGGTCAGTCGCTCCTCCAAGCAACAAGTTGGTGGTAGATCTCTCTCTTCGGCAGGGGCCTCCTTCTGGAACAGGCTTCCTGCCTCCCTGAAACTTGAGGAGAACCATCTCCGGTTCCGGAAGCACCTCAAAACCTTCCTCCTTGCTTCTGCTTTGTCTTCCCCTCTCCCCTGCTGAATTCCTGACAGAAACTGCACTGGTTACCTGGCCACCCTCTGATCTCGGGCCCAGGCCTCGCCAGTTGCCCACCTGTACTGCCTCCCTGGCAACCCCTGCACCTGGGGACTATTTTCTGTATCCCGACAGTCCCCCTACCAGAACTTATGTCTGCACTTACCTTGCACTTGCCACCAGCTGGTCGTTTTATTTATCCTATCTTATTTATTCTACTATCCCATGTACTGCACTTTCCCCTCTCCCTTCCCCCCTGCACTTTTCCCTTTCCCCCTCCTCATGCACTTGCGCGATCTGAATGACACCTGGCCTAGTAGGATCGTTGTCGGTCTTCCCTTTGTTACCCCTCCCTTGCCTTGTCGCGCCTTGAAACACTTGTGTATAGGGGCATTATAAATGCCATATCATCCCATAAGTGCTCCAACCACTGAGCAGCGATCTTTGTACGTGATAAGAGGCATTAAAGGTTTCAACAGTTTGAGTTGGTAATAAACAGTTTTAATAGTTTGATTCACCTGTCCATCGCAATTCATATTTTATTACTGTTTTGACCAGAAGGAGATGGACAACCGTATCTGACCAAAACAACTCACGGAATCGGAAAAACAAGTTGCCAAATAGAGATGAATGTAAACAAAACATGCTTTTCTTAAAAAAAAAATTCTGAACAAAAAAGAGACAGAAAAACCAACATGAAAATGTACAAATAAACGAAACACGCAGAAAAATAAAATCGGGAAACAGACTCTGAAATCAAAAGAAACATTTTAATTTTTTCAAGCTTTCCTGTGGAGCACAGTAACTCCACATTTTATTCAAGCTCCCAGGCCCTTTTTACACTTAAGCGCTGGGGTGGGTGGAGCCTACAATGGGAATTCTAAACGAACATAAATGCCCATAGCACTTATTAACCTCCTCCTTCCCTCAATATGCTGGAGCATTTGCATACGATCATCCCCTCCTCTCTTCTCCATGTACCACCATTCCCAAATACCTCTCCACCCCCTCAACAGGCTTTGCTTTCAGATAGTAATTCTCCAGGGATCACCATGTGGCATATTGCTTTTTTCCTTGCTATCCCCACTCTTCGACATTCGGGGAACTGTTAAGTGTGTCCTTGCATCCCAAGCTTTCCAAATCAACGGTTTACTTCAAAAACCTATTTTCAATGAATTAATCTATTTAGTTTACACCACTGTAAAATCATAAAGAAGAAATGTGGTAGAATCTGAAGATGAAGTACTTTTCTGGGATTAAACAAAATCGATGAAAATGTTAAGATTTAAAATGTTTAACATACTAGAACGGAAATTGAAAATACCATTTTTGCTTTAAAAACTAACTTTGCATGCCTTTTAGAAGATTTTCACAAATGTAAATGTTTAATTAAAACATTAAGCAGAAATCTAGTTTTTAATTCTATATTACAGAAAAATACTAACTAAAGTTAAATGTCAGCAACTATTTTTAGAGGTTACCTTTCCAGTGAGATATCGTACGGTATGGTAGCCCGGTGAGTTGCTCCCATCATCAAGCTTGTCACAACATGGCTTAAGCTATTTTGACATACACCAAGCAACCCTCCACTTTTTGGGTTCCTGCTCACAGAGCTCTGGTAAGATTTCCCAGGCTACATTCTCGACTGCCAATAAGAATCCTCAACAAGATGTTCCCTGGTGGGCTGTTCCATCTTGGGTGCTGATGCGCTGGCCTAGACACTACCTACACAATATCTACTGTGACTAGCAAGCAGTGGAACCTGGCATATAACGCGTTCTGGGTAGTGTTGCAGCATGCTGCAGACCTCCAATGCCACTGTGTCAGCACAGAAGCTTAGGTGTGGTGCTTGTAGCGAGTTATGCTGGCTAGGGTGTCTGTTGCCTCACTGAACAGACGCAATTCCATTGTTGGACAGGGATCTGAAAATAGATCAGACCGGCTCTGGGCGCCTGAAGCTACCTTAAGTATCTGACCATATAACAGATGCTCCAAATGTTTCAAAGGACTAAGCACACTCAAAGTCCAATGAAAACAGAAACGGGACTAACGCCTCACCCCTCCTATTTCACAGGAATACAAGAACCTGAAACACGGCAGAAGTCTTTGAAGCAAACTACAGCTATATTAACTTAGTATCCCATCTCAGAATTACAACAAAACTACTGTATAACATTTCAAATTTGGCAAAAGAAAAAAAAACAAATCAGTTATTAGATTAGCAAAATGCTAATTCGACTGCCTGAAGAAAGCTCATTGTTCTTGATTAACAGTATGACAACAAGAGCTATTGAAACTTGGCTTACCAGAAAAGTAGTACCTGATTACTTAGGCTGTCCAACTATTCTCTACCCCAGCTCCACAGCTTCCTGCAGCTTTCAACGGATACCTCCTGCACTGGCAATTATTTCTCCCCTAATCACCACTTCCATAGTTTCCCAAACCGTACACCAACTGTCTACACTCCCGATGTTATCTTCCAAGAAGTTAATCGGGGTATCTCGTAGCACCCCCTAAACAGATCATCCCGCAGGGCATCTGTGGGCATGCGCCATGTTAGGATAGGGGGCGAAGGGCCCGCACTTTCCCATACAATCATCAGGGAAGAGTGATCAGACATTGTGCGGCCCATATACTCCACAAAGGTGAACTCAACCAGGTGCTTCTATCCTGGTATGTAAGTCATGGGGGTCGAGGGGAAGAATAGAAGGAATATCCCCTGGTGTCTGGATGCATTTCCGTCCATACATCTACTAAGTCCAAGTCAGACAGTGCCGTGTTCAGAGCAGTTGTAGCGGGAGACCATCCTGGTGGGTGGGGCGAGGAGAGGTTCTGTCTAGCGTTACATCCCGTACACAATAAAAATCACCTCTAGCAAACTGGGAATATGTGGCCCTATAACTCGTCCCACCCAAACGAGATATAACTGCATCCTGGCTCTCCGCTGTGAGATGGGTCTCCTGAAGTAACGTTATTCTTCCAGTGTAGATTTCACCCTATTCCTGCATGTGTAGGAACCCAAACCCCTTACGTTCATGTAAGGACCTTAATCTGTGTCATGATCTAGTCATAATCAGTACTGCAGGCTTGGTTCCCACGCGGGTTCCCCAATTAGTTGTCATACTGGTCCGAAGTAGCCCCGCTCATAGCGAAAAGCATGTGCTTCCAATACCATAGTCAATGCATACATTGCAGTAGTAAGGGACAATCACTACTTTTCTGCACACCCCTCCCCTCCTCCCAATGATAATACAATGCAAGTCATGTAACATAAACTACACAAAAAAACAACAACATTTCAAACTCAAAGTTTAAATGTTGCCCAACAGAAACACTTTGTTCAGGCACACCTGTACTTCTAGGCTTTCCGCAGCCCGGGGTACAAGGTAAATGGGCCAGCAACAGGCCAGCCCTGGGTATCAACCCAAACGGGGTTAACCAAGTTCACCAGTAGCAAACAGATCTTCGCCCCCACTGCAGAAAGTATGCAGTAGCGACACCAGGTGCCCTTAGTGCGGCGCCATCCAAAATATCCTCAGGGGCAAGCACACAACAGTACACAGTCTGGCTATATGAGTAATCAAGTCATCATATGTGTACCCAACCCCAGCAGATAATGCCATGCCGCGATGATTCACCAGCGTTGGGAACGTGCATAAGTATTTTGAGACATTTTGGTACTTTAATCTCATCAATGTCTCAGCCGTCGGTGCATCCAATTCCTCAAGTATCTGCACCGCTTTTGTTATGCAAATTGTTATGTTTGATCCGCATATTCGTTGCGTCTGGGCTATCAAAAAAGTGTGATTTGCTGTTGTGCAAAACCTTCAGCCTAGCCGGATATATAAGCATATATTTGAACCCCAGCTGTCTAAGCCTCGCCTTGGTAGGTATGAACATATTCCTAACATTCTGAACTGCAGGTGAGTAATTCAGATACCTGGCAATCTTTGAGGTATTCCTTTGTATTTCACCCCCTTCTCTGGAGAACTGGAGGATTACCTTCCTATCGCTAAAGTTCAGAGTTTTAGCTATAATAGGCCTTGTATATGACCCTGGCGGGGGTTTCTTCTGGAGTGATCGATGTGCCCATTCCACTGAAAAGCCTTGTGACAACTTCCCAAGACCAATTTCATGGAGGAGTACGTTTTCAATGTAGGTGGTTGGGTTTAAGCCCTCCTCGCCCTCTGGGAGCCTCTTTCTGCCAGTGAAAGGACATCCTGCCAAATTAATAGGATGTCTATCTTGACCTCGCCAATACTGGTTTCCAGTGAGGTTCTCAATGCAGCTATAGCAGCTAGTACTTGGCTCTCTTGTGGGTTCTTTTGTCCCAGGGAGAACCGGATCACAGTGTCTGAGTTGGTTCGAAAAGGATTCCATTATTGTACCCTGATTTTTATGTTTGGCAGTCGACATGGTAGGAAGCGCGGTGCAGGTGCATGGCTAGAACAGCACGTGCTACGTGGTTGTGCAAATCAAAATGAAGGCATCCAATTAGTGAGGTGCCAATGCAAGATTGTGTTAGCAGGGTCTCAGTAATGCCCCCCCCCACCAAGGGTCAGTTAGCAAGGGGTATTTCTTCACGGATGATATCCCCCATCTCTCTAAAATCAAACGACATGCAGAGTTTCAGCCCCGGTTTGGAGACTTCAGTAAGAACTTCACTGGGGATTTGTCACAAGCCTTTCTTTACACAAGGATGACACCAAGAAACTCATTGACTAACAGACCAGACATTTTTGGCCCAGGACTTGAACATTGAGGCCACCTTTAAATGTTGCATACGTAAATTCTAAAAAGCTGAAACGAACAAACTGTTCAACAAATACCATAGGTGGTAAAGAAGAGTTTTTGAATGGTACTAGTGGAAAAATATATGTCCATGAGTCCGTAGTGTATGAAGAGTAAGTTACAGGGACTTGAACACCGTAAGAATCAAAGCAGCTTACTTCAAAAATAAGATTGTGGAAACTAACAACTAATATAAGGAACAATGTTAGTATTTCGTATTTTGAAAGACCTCCCATGTACACCCAAGCAGCCACTTCCCCAATTCTTTTGCAGCAACTCTGTGGGGACTTGAGGCATTTTTCCCCAGGAAAATGTGAACACATTAGATCTTGCACGGGTGCACTCTCCTCCATCCTACTTATAGAAAATTCCCCCCAGAACTTCTATTCTCTATTTGAGCTCTGCCGCATTGGAACCATCTATAGCAATGACATCTGCAACACTAAGGTGGTCAGCCTGGGTATTTCAGACATTACTCCAACCATCAGCACATCGAGTTGGACCACTGAATCTGTAGGATGAAATATGCCAACATCACCCGTTTTACTCCTATTCTAGACCCCCAGTGTTTCCTTGTGCTGCCAAAGTTATGAAAACAGCTGTCACTGTCTGAGTATTGCGAGTTACAACTATAAATAGACATTTCTGTCCCAGACGTTGTACCGAACCACACTTTGGACGGATACTACTTTATGCCAGATGATCCAGCTTCACTTACCTGCTGCCTTTGGCATCCAGTGGCAATGCTTGAAGGACTCAATAGCTATCGATGGCACATCTTTAACATGGCTCAACTTTACCACTATTACCACTAAACCTCTGGGTATTAAGCGCATTATAAAAACCCTATCATATCATATCATATAAAATTGGTATGTACATGTACCCAACTACTTTTATAAGCTGCAGGGTGCTCCAATGGGTGGCACAAATCCACATCCATTGAGCACAACATTGGCTGCTTCTAGTCGGACACAATTACTTTTATGCGCCAAACTTATAATCTTGATTCCAAGAGGTTCATGGGGTATGATCCTATTGGTACAATTCACTGTCTGCCAATTGCAATAAAACTTGATCAAAACCAGGTAAAAGCATATCCACCGGGGCACGGTTATGAAAGAAGCCATACAGACATGGTCTCCATTTCCACAGGAATACGTTTGTCCAATGGGATGATATGAAATCAGAATCACCCTCACAAACAATAGATTCAGGTTGTGAGAGAGAGATGAACTCTGCTCCAAGGGATAGCTCGCAAGAAGAAACAGTCACCCTCTGAACACCACTCACCTGGCTTCTCAAGAAGATACACACAGGACCTTTGATGTAGCACCATCACATTGTTGTAACATAAAGGAGCTGTAGCGCACAGTTTGCTTAAGGGAAAGCCATTATAAGGAGGAGTGCTCACTCCCAAAGAGCATCACAGCACCACTAGCATCTTCCTGCATCAAGCATCTCATACGGCAGATCAACGTGAAAGGGTCGGACATTGTGATTGTGTTCAGAACCTTCAAATTTCCCTGAACCAGAGTTTACTCTAAACCAGTAATTTTTTTCCCACTCTATTGTACAAATACAAGAACCAACTGGCAACTCCAGCAGAAGGACGCCTGCGAATTTGAAGTTCTTCTGAGGTATGATGGCAGTCTCAACAAATCCATCATGGTGGTGGCCCGACAAACGCAAGTAGAAAGGCTCCCTCCCAAAGACCCTTCCAGAACCATTAGCATCTGCCTGCATTGATCGCCTCACTGGACTGCTACCCCCTGTGACAAAATAACCTTTCTGTGCCTTGGGTCGGTGGAGGAGATTGTCACAGGGACTGGGTGCCACCACCCTATGTGTGATACTAGGTCCGGAGGAAGTACATTGGGAATCCCCTCTAGCACCCTACCTTACCCCAGGTTTAAGGAAGAGGATGTTCACTGGAGGTGCACCTGCCATTCCACTGGCCCTTTAAGGACTCCTCACATGCAGTGAACGAGCAGCTAAACTGATCGCCCTATAGGTTATAATCCCTCTTTATGGCAGCCTAAGTGGAGGGAAGTCTTACAGACACCAGCAACCCTCGCAGTGGCATGCTTGAGACATCTGGGGCAAAGCCAGCGTGGTTGCTTTAACTGTGAGTGAGGGTGGTGCATTCTGTGGCGTTTGGAATGTGTGCATGCCATCAAAGATGGCAACAGAGTCTGAAATCAGCAAGGACCACAGCAGAGGGGCATTACCTTCAGGTGAATCCATTACTGCGAAACTACTGCTCCAATCCCTTCCCAGCCAAAATAAGTGACACAGGTGTCACCACTCACAAGTAGGAAGGCCCAAGGGGAGGGGCTATGCCCTATAAGAGGAACAAGCAGTTTGATATACATTCGGGCATAAGGCGTTAGCAAGACAGTTCTGGAGGTGCTGGAGATGGAGGGAAGTGGTGGAAGAGAGGGGAAGGAAAGAGATGATAGGAGGGGAGAAAGAAGTTGGATAGAAGTAGTGGACAGGAGAAGTAGAGAGAACATCAAAGTTGAAGTGGGAGGAGGATAGAGGAAAGGTGGTAAAGTTAACATCAGGAATTAGTAGATATTCAGGAGAGTGGTTCAAGAACCTCGAATAAGAGGGAAGGAGACACGAGGGTGAGATTGGATGAGAGGAAAGAGAAAGAGGAAAGACAGGGAAAGGGCCAAGACAGTGGAAAGGGCAAAGAAAGGGGGGCTGAACAAAAAAGAGACAGGGCAAAGAAAGAGGGGCAAAGGTGGCAGACTCAGAGAAAAGACTGCAGAGGAATTTGTAGGCACAGATTAAGAGAAGTGTGTTTCAGAGAGAAGTGGGAAGTGGTACAGGGCACGAGGAAGCAAATCCAACATCTGACATGGATGAGCTTGGGAGCAGTGGAAGTACAAACATGAGGAAAAGTGCCATGGAGGTACAGGAGGAGAGCAGATTAGAGGGGAAAGGACAGGAAGTGCAGAAGAAGCTCCTGTATGCATAAGATTGTCATTGTCCATGAAAGACCAATGTGAGGAGAGGGCTTTGGAGAATGAAGTCAGGACCATTAGAGAGGGATGTCGCCAGAAAGCAGAGTTTGAGCTAAGGTACCCTATACCAGCCCATTGGTCAAAGCTCTAGGGTTTTGACACACTATTAGGCCTCAGCATCCACTCTCGTGTGGACCTAGCCACTACTACATACTGGTGCATGTGGGTGCACAGACCCAGGAACAGGGTCTTCCGGGAACCAAGAAGGATAGGACCAGAATTCAACCATGGAGACAAGAAAGAAGCATATGGGACACATAAAAATCCCAGAACTGTGGGTGACTGAATAGATCATTTACACCAGGGCAGGATACCCATTTTGGGATTTGTCATTTCAAACTAGAACTGTCAGCTAAAGAAGAAGCCATCCAGTTGTTGATGTTTTGCCATGCAATTACTTAGTGTGGCTAAAACCTGTAAATAGCCCCAATAGACATGTTTTTTTTTTTTTTTATTTATTTGTATATAGTTCAATGAACCTTTACAAAATAGCACATTATTACAAACAAAAAAAATTCAAATAACCAGACAAAATACAAAACATCTCAATAAAACTGATAAAAGTAGAACAAAGCTTTAACACAATTTCCAAAAGAAAACAACCCAATAACAAACAGATTTAACACTGAAATAACAAAATCTCTTTCTCAATTACTTTCAAAAACTCTACTAAGGTAAAGATTAGTGCTCTCTCATTTCCTTGCATCAGTCGAGTCCAAAGAGATATCATACAATCTGCATAGTTCACATTTATGAATCGTAGAAAAAGCTTAGTCCGTACATCTCTAAAATGTGAGCATTCTAAAATCAAATGTTTTAACGTTTCCTTCTGTTCACTACACCTCGAAAAGCGACACTTCCTGGCGCCTGGATTAGTTCCTGCAATTCCCCAGAATTTTGTTCGTTCGAGAGTATGATATTGATTTAATCTAAATCTCATGTAGACATGTTTAAATATACACATTTCTCTCTGCTTCATGTTGATCCTACTCAGATTTGTGATGCCCTCTGTGAGGGGTCAACAATTTGAGACGCCACAAAGGTAGTTTCCTCAAGATTTGCCATTTTATTAAATAAAAAAGGGCGAGATAAACACCTATCTTTCCCTAAACTAACAAGGATGTCCCTGCCTAGCAAACGAAGACTAAATAAAAATGGCTGTGTCCCTAAATTGTCTCTGACCATCGCACTAATGCACACAACACAATTATACAAGGAATACTTGGCGGTCTTCAGGTCAACAAAACAAAATAACAGTTCAAACTCAAAGGTTTTAGAAAGTACTCCTTGTGGCCAGCGTTGGACTCCCTTCCCCTGGATCAATTCAGGAATACCCGGAGCAAAATTCTGATTCAATATATTCTGTTCAGTATAACACAAAGTATTTTCCATTCACTGCGTCCTTCCACTTACAAAGTAAACGTCTCTTTCACAGATGCTTGGTCACAAATCAAACCAACTTTTGATCCCCACAGTCTCTTGCTTGGTAAAGTAAACGTCTCTCCTTCAAACCACAAGTTCAAAAACCAAGGCAATTGTACTTTTCAAACTGCAATGTCATTATTAGCATGTCACACTTATTCTTCAAAGGAAATACATTTGTCAAGATAGCACAGCAACTACTTTTTATAATAAAACAGTTTGTCAAAAAGGTGATAAAGTTAACAGATTCCTTCCAACACTTTACCACAAACACAGTTCTTCAAGTCATCTTTCCTGTTATACTCGCCTGCCAGGACTAACTACTATTGGTACCTTTCCTGATTTACTCGCCTGCCAAAATGTAAACTCCTACAACTACAATTGTGTTCAGTGGCAATGCTTGTTCCAAGATTCTTCACACCTGTATCTTATGTGAGGAGGTTTGAAGAATGACTGCTTCTCTTTATAGTCCCCTAATTCTCGACAATGTGGGTTACAGATCTCCCCAAGTTAGTATCTCATAAAAGGGGAGTTGTGCCCTTGTATTCTCTGTATTACTCTTCTGTAGCCTTTTGACTGTTGCCAAAGCAGGCTACAGATTCCCCCCAATTGGTGTACCATATAAGGAGAGTTGCACCCGTGTTGCCTTTGTATTACTCTTCTACGGTCTCTTCTGGCAATATGGGTTACAGGTATCCCCCAATTGGTGTCCCATATAAGGAGAGTTACACCCCCGCAGCTTTTGCATTACTGTTGCTCCGGTTTGACCGTTGTGGTAAGCACAGTCCTTCAGTGGAGCTCTGACAGCTCTGTGGGTTCTCCGCTTCTGCTTCTTTACCGGACCGGTTCATGGCGTGTTGGGAGCTCGTCTCCCACATGGCATAGCTTTCCCAAATGCCGCTTCCAGCTGTGCTCTCTCTGCACTGCCACACACTTTTCCCCGCGTCGGCCTCAGCTGGCCCTTCTTCTGCTTCCACAATGAGTCCCACATACTGACCTCCTGCTGCTTCTCCTACTGCATCAGCGTCTCCTTCCTCCAGCAGTAACTCATTCCTAAGTTTAAATTTTCCACTCAGGTGTTTCACACTACAACAACTAGACCACTCATTATGTTTAATGGTACCTTTAATCTTCATCAACTCTGAGTCCCTCTTCCTCATCACGGTACCACAGGCATTATGGGTTCTGAAGTACATAGCGGTTTTGGTCTTTTTATATTTAGTTGACTAACTGAATTGTGAACTGAGAGTTGTCAAGTTTATGGGAGGTTGTAAAAGGGTGTGTGATTTACCCTTGGGTTTAGAACCTCTATCTAAGGCAGAATTATAACAATTAGAGGTTGTCAGATTTGCTCCCTTAACTCCCAGTGTACCAACCTTATTCTGTTTTTCAGACTTTTCATAGCCTGTCCTTTGGGTAGTTATATGAGAGGGATCACATGCCATTAGGTATTTGGGGATTATGGGAATCTCATTACTTCCCCTTGACAGTCATCTCCTCCCATGTGATCTTCCCTCATGTTACCACCCCCCGGGTTAGGATCAGGTAGCGGATACAGCATTCATCATACTCCCCCTACCCCCATGAGTGAAAAAGTCTTTCTCTCTCAAAGACAGTGGTCTTAGGGTGTTTTCGACTAGGCAGCCTAAAAAATGATACATAAAGGCTCCACCTGTTAACCAGGGATGCCCTCCGCCAGGGACCCCTGCAAGAGGACACCCGCCTGTGGAGGATTCAAATGACTGTACGTTACAAGCATCTTTTTCACTAAGATTCCTCTTCGGGTATTGACTCCATGACTGGTAAAGCCCCCTACATCCCTCCTGGCTAATACTGGGATCACCATTTCTCCACCCTTGCTGGTATCCTCTGATATTATGTGCCTATATTTCCATTGATCGAGAAGATGGAGCAAATAAGAAATAGTTTTTCTACCCTGGAGAGGTTGGAGACCATTAAAACGGTACTTGCGCTCAAAGACCTAAATATTTTCTCTATACTCCAAATCCCCTTCCCTCAGATGTTCTTCATGATGCAATACAAGACCCTTGTGGCAAGGTCATAAGCCCTGAATCAGTCTGAACACACTACAAGTAGAATACAGATGAAGTGGCATAAGATTTTAAATGTTTGAAGAATAGCAATACGTATATGCAATTCTCCAGACTGCAAGCTGATGGACTGCCAAGCATGCACTTGGAAAGCCCATTTGGCAATGTTGAGACAACAATTATCTATACCTTACCTGTGCATGCAATTCTATGTACTCAACCCCAATGTTTGCAGTTTCTGCCAATGTAGAAGCTAGCATACATGTCACATGGGGTAGGGTCAAGGACTCGGACCCCCTTTCTCATCCCCAAACTCTCCCGCACCCTCCTCCAGGACAGGGCTGGCTCCGTCATAGACCCAGGTAGAGCCCAGTCTCAGGTTGGGAGGGCTATGGGTCCCCCACTTTCTCTAACCCTTCCAGTACACACTCGAAGTCGCATTATAAAATGGTCTACTGTTTCGTAATTCTCCTGCACAGTGGTGTAAAATAGGTGACATTAATAATCAACATTTTTATTTCATCAGGCAGTTCGGATGTAATGTTGATTACGATGGACCTACCAGCAATGCTAGAATGCTCTTTTTAGATTTGTCTTTTTACATTTGTCATCTTGTGGTCCGATAGCACAAATATTTACATATAAATCTTACATCTGTTGTACCGGTCTTGGCCCCAGATTACTAGCGTCAGTCAGGTCTAACGGCAGTGGAGCTTGCAGTGCCAGCACATCCATGGCCAATGCGTGCAAATTAAAGCTTGCCTGGAAGGAGTGGCAGGACTTGTGGACAAACCCTTGTCCTCAGACATCACAGTACTTGGACAAATGCATGGGATGTGTTAAGAAAAGGATCAATGTCAGTACTGTACCTTCGTTCTTCAGCACCTCAATGACATGCATGGCATACAATGGAAGGCAGGAAGGCGGCCCAGCTGGTCTGTGTTCCAGACAATGTTGAGCATAGGTTGAAAAGCTCCCTCATAAGGAAAATATAGCACATTAAGCATTCCCTATTCAGTCTATTGCTCCTAAACCACAAACTAGGCCAACAACATGCAGATATGGTCATATTTAAGAGCTGAAGACAACACTGCATCACAAGAGTTCATCACTGTCTGTGTGGGACAATGTCATTGAACAGTGGCTGCACAGGAAGTGTCTGTCATGTGCCAACTCTCCTTCACTGTGGGTCCAAGCCAAATACACAAAGCCAACTTGTGTCCTGTACTCACCAGGGTAAGAAAGGAAGAGTAAGCAGTGTTCAGCTGCACTGCAGGCCCCCTTCGGAAGGCGGGTGCGAGGGGGGCCACATGAGGCCCACACCTCGGGTGAAGCACAATCAAAGGCATGGACCATGATCACCTCATCATCATTGTTATGCAAGGACCTGGGCTGCAATGCAGAAACTATATTGATGACAAAAGGAAACAACTTCAGGAGTACACAACCTTCTTTATTTGTAACCACATTACAACTACCCTTTCCTATCTCCTACTCCTTCTATGCCACTTTCCGTCTTCCACTACCTGTCGTGATTGTCTCCCTTCTCTCTCTTCCCTGCCTTATTTGGGGTTTATGCTTTATTGGACATTCCTTCTGAAACTGATGAGACAATGCTGAGGTGATTTGGGAGCGCTAAATCCTTATTTTCCATGTCACTACCCTTCCAGATCCATTCCAGGTGTTGGCAGCCAGTATGCTGCTTTAATCAAAAGACTATGCTTCCCAGAATGCCTGGCCCACTGCTTCAGCTCCACACTTGCAGGACAAGGTTGGGTGGAGGATAAGTAGCACCTGTGGCTGGCGTGTTGCTACCAAGCAGCACACCTGAGGCATGTGTTCATTAGACAGCTTTAAAAGCCTCTGTTTGCTTCAGTCCAGTGCTGGTCAGTGATGCAGTGTACCTGTTTGTGACCGCTCCCTTGTTCCTGGTTCTTAGCTTAGTGTCTAGTTCTGAGTTTCTTATTTCTTGTTCCCTTTTCCCTGGATTTCGAATTTAGTGTGCTTATTAGTATTTTCTGCTTCCTGTATTCTCTCTGTTTTGCAGTCAGCACTTCCCAGTGCTTTTCTTTTTTAGGTGCAACCCAGTTTGTATGTGTTCTTTATTCCTTTGGCGTTGCCTTTTTCTGCAGTTTAATCATGATCCTTTAGACTCCCCTCATTTATAGATGTTCCTTTTTGTCCAATTTTCCTTTCCTTCCCTTCGTGGGGAGGAGGGAGATTTTGCACTTGTTATTTTCTTTTCCCTGATCCTGTTCCTTTACTTTCTCGTTAAGTCTGTTCCTGGTTTTCCCTTGCACTTCTCTCTTTGTTTCCTATTGACTTTTAGGTGTGGTGTGCTGTTTTATGCAGCTCCTGTGTGAATGCCTATGTTTTCCTCACTATTCTGCAAGCACTGTTCCTACTTGTCCCTTGTCAGGAGTCATGTATTAAGTTATCCTCCCTTTGCTGTTATAGTCTTTCTCTGTCCCCGTTTCATCAACAGGGCTCATGGGCTTCGCTGACATTTCAGGTGGTCGGTCTCGTCCTCGTGAGCCACGTCTACGTTCCCTTTTACAATATGATGAAGGGTGCTATCTCAAAGATCCTGCCGTTGCTTGTCCTGTATAGTACCTGTCACAGTAATTGAGGGTGAGGAGCTTGCCGACTTTCTTTGTAATCATAAGGTGCTTCTAAGTGCTTAACCCACATCCCTTTTCATAAATTTGTATTCTTATCTCGCTCTGCTTGCCTGGGTTTTTGTGTGCCTGAGTCTTCGTTCCTGCTTTGCCCTCTCATTACACTACTCATGTCCTGTCCCTTCCACACATAATGTGAGTGGGTTTACTGTGAACACAGGACATTACAGCCATGACTTGGTTAATCATCCTAGGCTGAAGGGAGCCATTGCCACAGACCGACACTTTGAAATTCGCATTCATACGCCTGCCCGGGAAGTCTTCTCCGTTCTCCACTGTAGTTAACAAAGACTAGACTAAGGACTATAAAATGTTTATTTACGGACACTGATCATAGAATTTTGATATGTGATGGAAAGACATCACATTAAAGGCAGCTATGTCAAATAACACAAATTAACACATCTAACCCCTTAGCAAACGCACAGCAACTCCTTAGAATTGGTTCTAATTACTCACTTCTTCCTTCACACCCTCTCCCCCCACCAGCCCCCCATCCTTTCCTACTACACTCCTAGCGCTGGGAAGCAACTTAAAAGAAATAGATTAAAAAAAAAAAGCATTAAAGATACGGAAAAAAGTCATTTTATGTCCATTGAGGGACACTAGCATATGTTGGTTGTAATGGAATATTCCATCAAACCCAATGATGGAATGATTGACGTTGTCAAGAAATAAAGTGTTCATTTTGTGACACTGGCATTTCGCTCTAACATTTTAGGTGAATTATATTTATAATCAGTTCATTTGGATAATCACATTCCAACCAAACAAATAAATTACCTTTCCCTCTACAGATGTGTGTACTACCGATTTGCAAAAGTGTCACGTTATCGCGAGGACTGAAAGCAGATTTGAGGAACCTAGTTACCAAAACATTTTAGTTGTGACAAAGTGCAAAGACGTTGCAGAAAGACAATGTGTTTTGATGCTTAACAATAAACAACGATGTGAGTAATTGTGATGGTGGCAACCCCTAGGATTATTTTCAGGTCTGAAGCAGGCACCCATACAACCGTCCTACTGGGTTTTCTGATGGACGGTGATGCATGTCACAGTGTTCTTATGAAAGGATAAAGGACAGTGTGGAGGACAGTAAGTGACAGGGACGTGTGGGTGGGGGCAGGAGGGAGGTGTGCGTGAATTTTAAATTACTAGGGTACATGTTGCCAGCTCTGGGATCTCGTATGCACACACACCCATTTTGCCCTCGTCTTGACATAAGTAAAGAACTCAGCAGAACCTTGGGGACACCTGCCCTCTACCTATTTACAGGCTTCCCAGAAACGAAGCCTGTGAAATCCTGCTGCTTCGGGCAACATGGATAAGAGATGTTAGGAGTTTTTTGGTTTGCTTAGGTTAGCAGGTCCTATGGTGGGACACTGAGCTTTTATTAGACAGTAAAGAATGCTTCCAAAGTAACGATTATCCTGGGCTCTTTGGCCTCCGAGATGGGAGAAAACTCAAACAATACTGGCAAAATAGCAATATGGATCAGGTAAATGACACCGTTTCAATGCAATGTTTTGGTCTTGCTGTGGAATAGAGACAATAAGTTAGACCATAGTTTTTGCAAGAGGGGTTGTCAGTGCCATGTGGGAGGTTGGCCAACTAGAAAAATGCTGAAGAGTTCCTTTGTGGAGTGATCAATATTATATAATAATATAATGCTAGTTGGGAAGCGTTTTTTTTGTCCACATTTAAAACTTGCTTATAGCCACTATTGGAGATGTGGCCATCAATTCTATTTGCTCGAAAGCATCCCACGGCTCCGACCAGGATCTAATTGATGTATTAGTTGGGCAGCACTTTGAAAATGTGTCACAACATGGGGCAGTATAAGCATTTTCAAACTAGCATTGTTGATATTAAAGGAAAAAAATACCTGTGAGAAGGAAGTTGAGATATTGTTAAGTGTTTTAGACCCAATACTATTAAAAGGTTGCTTGGTATAGCCACGGAGTAGACCAGCTAGAATGAAAAAACTAGAAAGGAGTCGATCTTGTAGAAGGGACTGGTAATCAAGAGAGAAATCTCCAAATTCAGCGTGACCATCAGGTGAGTCTATGGTCCACTTATTCATATTGGTTAAAACCTGCAACTTTAAAGTTAAAAATTAACTAATGCTCCAAGTTCCCCTAGAAATAAGGCCAGGGTCTGCGACCTCTGGCTCTCCAGATGTTTTGGACTTTCATGATCCCTCACCCGCATGGGCGTAATTTTAGGGGGGTACCGGGGTGTTTGTCCCCCCCAACTTTCTTGGTACACCATTTTGTCCCCATTCATTTGGATGGGGCACCTTTTCTTCAGATGTCATGTCCCCCCCAACATTTTCAGCAACGTTACTCCACTGCTCACCCGGGACTATTCTGCCTGTGTCTGAAGAGAGTCGTAGTCCAAAAGATAAATAGAGCTGGATTTAATTATTTATTTTTTAAACACCTTTTATTATTTTGTAAACAACACACCAAACTTTACAAACATTTAGGACATTCACGTATATGCTTCACGTCATTGTATTCACATATTAAGCGTCACAGTCCTCCCCCCTCACGCCCCCTTAACTCGAGCCCCTACTTCAATACCTCAGATTTCGTTCCTCAGGGTTTGTCTCCCTCATTGTTCCCAATCGTGTCATCTTCACCGAGTTCAGCGTGGGAGGGCCCCACCATCGTGGCCACCAGTTGTCTCCATGCTATCAGGGGTCCCGCTTCCTCCTCCCCTCCCCTACTGATTGCTTCATACCAGGCTGCCGTCTCCGCTTCTGCCCACTTCAGGTGGTCAGCCCACCACATCTCTATTCTGGGTCTTTGGGCTGCTTTCCAGCCCATTGCAATTCTCCGTTTGGCCAAGATGTAGGCCAGGTCTTTCATCTTACTAATGTGCTTCAGGTTGCTTGGTCTGGCAAAACCCCCCAGCATACATGCCCATACTGACTCCACCTCTATCTTAATAGGACAGGCGTAGTTTAACCTCCATCCAGAATCTGCCCACCTCCGGACATGCCCAGAACATGTGTATCATCCCCGCGTCCACCTCCCCACACCTGGGGCATTTCTGTGTCACTGGACTTCTAAACCTGGCAATTTTGCTAGGGGTCATATATGCCCTGTGGGTAACATAACTGGATCATCTGCTGTAGCTTTGCATTTCGGGACACCTTCTTATTATACCTTTGAGCCCTATCCCATTGTCCATCTTAAAAAGGTTCTCTCACCTCCTCCTCCCAGTCCCGCCTCAGTTGGAGCAACTCCTTGCCCACCCTGGTCATCAATAGTTCATAAATGTGGGATATTTCGTGCCCACCCTCCGAAATATGGTACATCGTCTCAATGACTGTATCGGGTTGTTCTGCTAGCTCTACCTCAGGCCACCTTTCTCGCACTCGTTTGATGATTCTTGTATATGTAATATATTGACCTTAATGTACCCTGGTGTCCTCAATTATCCTCTGGAAATCTAGTACCTCCGCCTCTTGCCATATGTCTCCAAGGGTCGGGAGGCCCATCGGTTCGCAGTATTTGCGCATCCCTTTTATCATTTGCATGTCCTCACCGCATAGCACCACTAGCTGCACCTGCAGGGAGCATGGGTCGGGTTTCCCACTATTTGCAAGCTCTGCTCCATATTTTCCAGCCCAGTTCCAGCAATCTCGCACTTCTTTGCATCTCTGGTTTAGGTAGCCATACCACTTCTCTTAGGAAAAAAAGGGGCAGAATCCTTGCTCAATAGCCTGGCTTTGGCCGTCTCTTGTTCAGACAACCATCTGGCCACATACTGGAGCTGTCCCGCCAGGTAGTATATCTCGAAGTTCGGTAGGTTTATGCCTTGTCATGATCTCTGCTTCCAAAAGGTCAGGGTTTTCCCAACTCCCTCGGAAGCAGATCCATAACCCAGGTTCCGAGTGCCAACCAGTCCCAATTGGGACCTTTTGGACCCAGTCCTGGCGCCAGTGGCACCAGGCTCATAAATGTGCCCAGTCCCAGCGCTGGAAGCGCCGGGCTCATAATGCTTGGGTGGACTTACCTGCAGCAGACCATGCTGCTTACTTGCCTGCCAGTTGAGCCTCTGATCCTCTTCTGTTTGGAACTACTTTTCCTGTTGGGTGGGGCTGGAGCCACTCCCTAGATTCAGAACACTGGAACTCTTCTGGAAGGCAGGAACTCTTTTCTTACCAGGAACTCTTTTCTTACTTAGGCGTGGCTGTGGAAGGAGACATCTAAGCACTACAGGAGGCTATTTAAACCACACCCGGTGGATGAATCTTGCTTTGCGTTATTCTGCACCCTCTGCAGCAGAACGCTCATCGTGTCTTCTGCATCCGGTCCTGGGCCTAAGGAAAAAGGCTTACCATCCTGAATCCAGTCTTCAGCAACACCTATAAAGACAAGAAAGAACAGGTTAGCATTCCGGCATCTGAAAGAAAAAGGCTTACCATCCTGAATCCAGTCTTCAGCAACACCTATAAAGACAAGAAAGAACAGGTTAGCATTCCGGCATCTGAAAGGCAAAGGCTTACCTACTCTTCGTGCGCTCCGGAGGTCTTCACACTGCATTCCGGCATCTGAAAGACAAAAGCTTACCAACTCTTCGCACGCTCCGGAGGCCGTCGGCGCTGCATCCCGCATCTGAAAGACAAAACAAGGTGCGTTTAAAGACATTGGGGAACTTTAATACTCACGTGCCATTACTCCTTTCCACATCTAACCCAGTGGGTATCCCAGCACCCTGCAGCCGCTTCGAACTTGTACCTGCAAAATAAAGAGACAGTTAGAGCGCATCGTGAAGCTGGCAACAAGCGCTTACTTACGTGCTTCCAGGCGCTTCTATTCATCACACGGGCTCCATCTTCAACTCACTTCAGCCCGTCATCCGCCATCGCCGGAACCCTGCAAAACAAGAGACATCATTATTAAAGACTTTAAAGACATTTGAGTTGCTCGAAACTTACCGTTCGTGCAGTAAACGACGGACAGCAGTCCTCTGAAGTCAAGAGGCCTGCGCTACCTATCCAGTGAAGAAACTGGTTACAGCACCCTGCCCCGAGGCAGATGGAGAGCTCGGCATTCACTTACCTAAGGTGAGAGCGTTAACCTGTGGGGGTCTACAGGAGAGGAGAAGAGGAAAGAGATAGGGACACCCCAATAACCCCGGTTCATTAACCCCGTATTTTCTATCTGCAGACATCTTACTCTGCACGTCAGGCATACAGGGCACAGAGGTCCAGCCCAAAGAGCCAACCGGGTGCTGCACATCACCTTTGAAGATACGGTAGTCGCCCAGTCAAGACCGGCGCCTCTGGGAGAATCAGGTGAGCGTTACAGAACGCAAAGCCTACCGCAAAACTCTCGCCCAGGCGCTATGGAAACCTCGGATACTAACCACCTAGCCCGGTTACTTGGGGAACTAAGGGCAGAAGTGCATGCAGCTCGTCAGGAAACAAACGCTCTAAGAAGGGAACTAATTATTTCCAAGGAGAGAACAGATGATCTTGCTAGACAATTGCTACAGTCACAAGCCGGACACACCCCGCTACCCGCATCAGGGGCAAATCTTCCTTCAACATCCTCTATGAATACAGTGCAGATCAACCTACCTGGGAATGTACCTCTGGCTCCGCCCGAACGATTTTCTGGTGACCCAAAGAGGTTTGCAGTATTTATCAATCAGTGCCGGTTGCACTTCTTATGCCGGCCAGCAGCCTTTCCAACTGATCAAGCTAAAGCAGCTTTTGTACTTTCGTACCTTAGTGGCAATGCGGCAGACTGGTCGATCCCTCTAGTTAATCAAGATGATCCGGTTCTCCATGATTTTCAAGCCTTTCAGCTTAGTATGGAAAAACTGTTCGCAAGACATGCACAGGGGCAGGCCTTGGACAATGAGCTTCTTTCGTTGCGACAGGGTAATCAAGACCTTTTGGCTTATATTGCATCTTTCAATAGACTAATAGTGGAAACTCAATGGCCTGAGGACAAAAGGATTACGCTGTTTTATAGAGGTCTACGTGGAGAGCTCAAAGACGTTTTAGCCCAAGTAGTGAATCCCCCACAAGACTGTTCGGATTATATAGACTTGGTCGTTCAAATAGATCACAGACTGCAGAACAGGAAGGCCGATCGTTCCAAGTTTGATGCTCGAGTATTTTCCAAACCGCCAACTCCTTCCAAAGGAGTAGACTCCGGGGAACCCATGCAAATAGGGGGTCTGAAAGGTCCTCTAACACAAAGGGAGCGGGAAAGGAGAAAACAGTTGCAATTATGCCTATATTGCGGAAACTCAGGGCACTTTCTTCGAGACTGTCCGGTGAAACCTGCCAAGAAGGCAGTAGGAGCTGCAGTTACCACAGTTAAAAACTCTGAGCAGGGAAACAACCTCGCCCGACAAGAATAGAGGTCCTCTTGCCGAGCGTGAAAACCAGTTCCGTGACCTCGCATTTCGTGATACCTATGGTCCTCATTAGCCCTGATAATCCGGATCGATTACATGCAATTGAAGCTTACGTCGACAGCGGTGCCATCGGCAATTATGTGGATCATGAAATGGTTTTGAGGATGAATCTAACTCTTTGTCCCAAGGCTGTAAAGGACGTCATTACTACGGTGGATGGTACGGAGATAGCCTCCGGGCCAGTAACGCATACCACTCAAGAGGTGACGCTAGTACGTCAAGATGGACACCAAGAGAAGATCGTGTTCGATGTGATCAAGGCCCCTCAGTTCCAGATTATTCTAGGAATACCTTGGTTAGAGAAACACAATCCTCTGATCGATTGGCGAGCAAGAACGGTCCAGTTTCCAGAATGTGTCTCTACTTGTCACCCTCCACCTGGTGTTGCACTGGCAGCAATTTCTTCAGAGACTCCCCAGTTACCTCCCGAATACCTAGAATACCAAGATGTTTTCCGGAAGGAGCAGGCTAACTCTCTACCTCCTCATAGGTCTTATGACTGCCAGATAGACCTGATACCTGGATCTACAACTCCTTGTAGTAGAATTTATGCCCTCACCGAGCCGGAGAACCTTCACCTTCGACAATACCTGGATCAATACCTGGCAAATGGGTTTATTCGTCCTTCCAAGTCCCCTGCCTCTTCAGCTTTGTTCTTCGTTCCAAAAAAGGAAGGAGACCTTAGAACTTGTATCGATTATCGCTCCCTGAACCAGATCACCGTTAAGAATAGATATCCGTTACCTTTGATCCCTGAACTCCTGGACCAAGTCAGAAAAGCATGCATATATACAAGGCTGGATCTTAGAGGAGCTTACCACTTGGTACGAGTAAAAGAGGGCGATGAATGGAAGACGGCCTTCCGCACCAAGTATGGGCTATTTGAATATCAGGTCATGCCCTTCGGACTTTGCAATGCCCTGGCCGCCTTTCAATATTTTATGAACGATGCCCTCAGAGAGCTCATAGATGTGTGTGTTGTTGTTTACATCGACGACATTCTCGTTTATTCTTCATCGGAATCTGAACATCGGAAACACGTGAAAATGGTCCTCGAAAGATTGCGTCAACACAAACTTTTCGCCAAGTTGGAAAAATGTGTTTTCAACGTGACTGAAGTTGAATTCTTGGGATTCATATTATCACCTGGCGGAGTGCGTATGGATTCAAAGAATGTCGATGCAGTTCTCAAATGGCCATCACCATCCTCCGTAAAAGGTGTGCAAAGCATGTTAGGCTTCGCTAACTTTTACCGCAGGTTTATCCCCGAGTTCTCTCGAATAGTCCAGCCCATCACTGCCTTGTTAAAGAAAAACAAACGTTTTGAATGGTCTACCGAGGCGGAACAAGCTTTCCAGGATTTGAAGACTAAATTTATCTCTGCACCAATCTTAAAACACCCTCGCCCCGAACTCCCCTACATCGTGGAAACTGATGCTTCAAGCCTTGCCATGGGGGCAGTTCTATCACAGAAGGACCCGGTAACTAATCAGTTGCATCCCGTGGCATTTTGGTCCCGCAAATTCTCGCCTCCTGAAGTCAATTACACGATTACTGACAAGGAACTTCTGGCTATCAAGTCTGCCTTTAAGGCTTGGCGGCATTATCTGCTGGGGGCCCGACACACCGTTACTGTGATTACGGATCACCGAAACCTGCAATATTTGAAAACCGCAAAAGCCCAATCCTCTAGACAACTCCGTTGGGCATTATTCTTTGCCGAGTTTGACTTCATAATTACCTATCGACCTGGTACAAAGAACGGTAAAGCCGATGCCCTTTCTCGGATGGGAGTGGAAGAACACTTGATCAACCCTAAACCTGTACCAATCATTCCCGAACAAAGAATTCTGGGTGTAATCGCCACAGAATCCATAGAGGAAGTTAAGGATAAAGCCAGGCAACTTGTAACTCCAGCAGACATACAGAATTGGCATCTGCAGGGAAAGGACTTTGCAGTAAAGGACAACTTATTGTATTTCCAAGAACGATTATACCTACCCAGCACAGATTTACAGAAAAAAGTAATCTCTTGTTATCACGACTCTTTAATGGAAGGTCATCCCGGTATAGCCAAGACCTCAGAAAAGATCAAGCGCTACTTCTGGTGGCCGTCTTGGAAAAAAGATATCAGAGACTTTATAATGTCCTGTGGAGTATGCGCCCAAAACAAGAGTCAAAAGGAAAGACCAGCAGGCCTCTTACGCCCTATTGACATCCCCCCTCGCCTTTGGCATACGCTTTCTATGGACTTCATCACTGATCTACCTCCATGCTCCGGATACAATACGATTCTAGTAATCGTGGACTTATTCTCCAAGATGGCGCATTTCATTCCGCTCAAAGGCTTGCCAACAGCAGCAACTCTGGCCCGAGAATTTCTCGAAAACATCGTCCGACTGCACGGTTTTCCTTCGGTTCTAATTTCGGATCGAGGTAGTCAATTTATTTCTCATTTTTGGCGAAGTTGCTGTCGGTCGGCTCAAATTGATGTGAGACTATCGACCAGTCACCACCCTCAGACCGACGGACAAACCGAGAGGACCAATCAAACTCTGGAACAGTATTTACGCTGCATGCTGCAACAAACTGAAAAAACTTGGAAAGATATCCTTTGGATAGCCGAGTATGCCTACAATAACTCTGTCCATTCGGGAACTGGGAAAACCCCGTTTTTTCTTTTGTACGGCAGTCACCCTCGAACCTCGGAGTTGGATCCCCTCCAAGATCTTGAAACACCAGCAGTAGACTACCTGCATTCTACAATCACCCAAGCCTTTAAGGAAGCTGTTTCTCACCTTCAAAGGGCTAAAGAACAATACAAGAAAGGAGCAGATCAACATCGGAAGGAAGCCCCTCACTATCAAGTAGGGGATCAAGTCTGGTTATCCACCAAATATCTATCTCTAAAAGGGCCACGCACATTCAACCCAAGATACCTTGGTCCCTATTCCATCACTACCATAGTAAACCCAGTAGCGGTCAAGTTGGACTTGCCCCCGCACATGAAGATACATCCGGTCTTCCACGTCTCTCTATTAAAACCCGTGCAACCTCAAACCTGACTAACCAAATCTCCAAAACCTATCCTAGTTGATGGAGAACTCGAGTTTGAAGTCAAAAGCATTCTGGACTCCAAGATCTCCAAATCTAAACTATTCTACCTAATTGACTGGAAAGGCTACGGCCCCCAAGAGAGATCCTGGGAACCTGCTGAATATGTCCACGCTCCTCGCCTAATCAAAAGATTTCACCGAACATTTCCTGACAAGCCAAAACCCCCGGAGAAGCCCGGTTTGGGAGGGGCCTTGAGGGGGGGTACTGTCATGATCTCTGCTTCCAAAAGGTCAGGGTTTTCCCAACTCCCTTGGAAGCAGATCCATAACCCAGGTTCCGAGTGCCAACCAGTCCCAATTGGGACCTTTTGGACCCAGTCCTGGCGCCAGTGGCACCAGGCTCATAAATGTGCCCAGTCCCAGCGCTGGAAGGTGGATGCTTGGGTGGACTTACCTGCAGCAGACCATGCTGCTTACTTGCCTGCCAGTTGAGCCTCTGATCCTCTTCTGTTTGGAACTACTTTTCCTGTTGGGTGGGGCTGGAGCCACTCCCTAGATTCAGAACACTGGAACTCTTCTGGAAGGCAGGAACTCTTTTCTTACCAGGAACTCTTTTCTTACTTAGGCGTGGCTGTGGAAGGAGACACCTAAGCACTACAGGAGGCTATTTAAACCACACCCGGTGGATGAATCTTGCTTTGCGTTATTCTGCACCCTCTGCAGCAGAACGCTCATCGTGTCTTCTGCATCCGGTCCTGGGCCTAAGGAAAAAGGCTTACCATCCTGAATCCAGTCTTCAGCAACACCTATAAAGACAAGAATAAACAGGTTAGCATTCCGGCATCTGAAAGAAAAAGGCTTACCATCCTGAATCCAGTCTTCAGCAACACCTATAAAGACAAGAAAGAACAGGTTAGCATTCCGGCATCTGAAAGGCAAAGGCTTACCTACTCTTCGTGCGCTCCGGAGGTCTTCACACTGCATTCCGGCATCTGAAAGACAAAAGCTTACCAACTCTTCGCACGCTCCGGAGGCCGTCGGCGCTGCATCCCGCATCTGAAAGACAAAACAAGGTGCGTTTAAAGACATTGGGGAACTTTAATACTCATGTGCCATTACTCCTTTCCACATCTAACCCAGTGGGTATCCCAGCACCCTGCAGCCGCTCCGAACTTGTACCTGCAAAATAAAGAGACAGTTAGAGCGCATCGTGAAGCTGGCAACAAGCGCTTACGTGCTTCCAGGCGCTTCTATTCATCACACGGGCTCCATCTTCAACTCACTTCAGCCCATCATCCGCCATCGCCGGAACCCTGCAAAACAAGAGACATCATTATTAAAGACTTTAAAGACATTTGAGTTGCTCGAAACTTACTGTTCGTGCAGTAAACGACGGACAGCAGTCCTCTGAAGTGAAGAGGCCTGCGCTACCTATCCAGTGAAGAAACTGGTTACAGCACCCTGCCCCGAGGCAGATGGAGAGCTCGGCATTCACTTACCTAAGGGGAGAGCGTTAACCTGTGGGGGTCTACAGGAGAGGAGAAGAGGAAAGAGATAGGGACACCCCAATAACCCCGGTTCATTAACCCCGTATTTTCTATCTGCAGACATCTTACTCTGCACGTCAGGCATACAGGGCACAGAGGTCCAGCCCAAAGAGCCAACCGGGTGCTGCACATCACCTTTGAAGATACGGTAGTCGCCCAGTCAAGACCGCCGCCTCTGCGAGAATCAGGTGAGCGTTACATGCCTCCTCTATCACACGAGTTTTGCAACTTCCAAAGGGCTACCCTGTTCCTGGAGTTATGCCATATGAAGCCCCTTCATAAGCTGTTGAGTTTCATGAAAAAGCGTTTGGGGAGCATGCATGGGATGTTTGTGAAAAAGTTTAACAGCCTGGGCAGAACCACCATCTTGATCAAAGCCGCCCTTCCCACCATGGCCAGGGGGAGCTTGGACCAGAACTCCATACTATTCTTGATACCTTCCACTGCCCTTTCCGTGTTGTATTTGTATTCCTCTGCAGCCGTGTGGTATATATTAATCCCCAAGTATCGAAATGTCCTGGTCTGCCAGGGTATCGGCAAAACCGATAGCATAGAGTTCCATCACCTCCAGGACATATTGTAGGTTTTGTTCTGGGAAGCACAGGTATAACAGCATGTCGTCGGCGTACAATGATATCAGGTGGGGTCCCCCCCCCCCCTTCGTGTGGATCTCTATCTCCCCGTACTGTTGTCTGAGGCAGATTGCCAATGGTTCTAATGCGAGAATTTAAATCATGGGCGACCAGGGGCAGCCCCGTCTAATGCCCCTACTAAGTTGCCATTTGTCTGAGATTATCGCACCCATTTTGACCCTGGCAATTGGGGAGCTGTATACCATCCTGACCCACCTCAAGTACCCTGGACCCATCCCGTATACTTTCAAGGCTGCCAACAACCACGGCCACCTCACAGAGTCGAAGGCTTTTACTGCGTCCAACGAGACTATTGCCATTTTGCCAGGGTCCTTCTCTGTCTGTTCTATGATGTGGTGGAGTCTCCTGTGGTTGTCAGTTATATTCCTGCCTGGAACGTAGCCTGTTTGTTCAGGGTGTATAAGTTTGCCAATTACCCGTTTGAGTCTGTTTGCCAACGTTGCCGTGAGAATTTTGCTATCTTGGTTCAACATAGATAGGGGTCTATATGACCCACAATACGTGCTTGGCTTACCCGGTCTAAGGAGTGGAATAATCACCGCCTCCCTCAGAGACTCCGGCAACCTTCCCCGCTCAAGCGCTTCATTTAGCATGGCGAGCAGGCGGGGGGTACTTCCTGCTTATATGTTTTATAAAATTCACTAGAGAGCCCGTCCGACCCCAGAGCCTTACATGTGGGTAGGTGCCGAATCACTGTCTCTAGTTTCTCTATTGTGATTGGGGCGTCCAGGTTCTCCCGTTCTTCATCGTTTAATTTGGGTAATCCTATGTCTTCCAGTGTTTCCTGAATCTCCCGACCCATCTCCTCCCCCGTGTCCTCATAGAAGCATTTGTAGAATCTAAGGAACCCCTCATTTACTCCCTCTTGGGTGTCCCAGGTCTGACCTTCTCCCTTTATCTCTCTGACCACTGGTTTCGGTGTCTCATTTTTATATAACCATGCTAGCAGCCTTCCCGGTTTGTCTCCCCCTGTATGTAGCCTTTCGCTATATTTTTTATAGTTCAATTTACATAATCTTTCCCAGTGCTCCCTGCTAGTTTGTTGTAGTAAATTCACCAGTTCGGCGTCCTCCTGTGAGGTGCCCCCCCTCTGTATCATTTCTTCCAGTTCCTTCTCTGTCTCCTGTAGCTCTCGCTCTATGCCCCCTTGGAGCCCTCTGGATTTGGATATGGCCGCACCTCGTACTACCACTTTAGACGCCTCCCATAAGGTTCCTTCTGACTGCACGGTCCCTGTGTTGGTATCAAAATACTCAATAATCGCCTCCCTTAAATCCTCTCGGAATACCGAGTCCTGCAGGGCCTCGGCTCTGAGCCTCCATGTCGGGATTCTCGCTCTAGGGGGTTGGTGTCTCCACTCCAAGACCAGGGGGGAGTGGTCCGATAATATTCTCGCCTTGTATTCTGAGCCTATCATTTCCCCTACGAGTTCTGAGGCAACAAACATATAATCCAATCTCGTGTACAGGTTGTTTGGGGCAGCGTAGTGTGAATAATGCCTATCCATCGGGTGTTGCTGTCTCCAGATATCCTCTAGTCCAAAATCTCTCAGCAGGGCCTGTAATGCTTTCGCGGCAGGGGTTTGTTTATCTAGTTTACTATCTGATCTATCCATTTTGGGGTAGAACGTACAGTTAAAATCCCCTCCCAATACAATCGCGCCACCCAGTATGGGGCTAATTTTACTGTATAAGGTCCTGAAATAGGCTGCCGTGTCTTGGTTAGGGGCATATGAATTTATGATGCTCAATTCTCTCTTTTCCAGCATTCCTCGCACCACTATCATCCTTCCATCTGGGTCTGTCGTGGCCTGAAGCAACTGAAACGGTACACAAGGTGCCACTCAGGTGACCACCCCCCTTGCATAAGCAGAATATGTCGCTCCCGTGGTGGTCCCTCTCCACTTTTTTTAACCACCTCTAGTTTCTCTTTAGTAAGGTGGGTTTCCTGTAGTAATGCTATGTCCACTTTCAGCCTTCTCAAGTACATCATTACTTTATTCCTCTTCAGGTAACTGTTGAGGCCACTCACGTTCCAGGTTACTATTCTAAGACTTCCTGTTGCCATGCGTGGTTTGTCCCTCCTCCCTCCCTCCCAGTTATTCTCTCCAGTCTTGTTTGGCATGAATGTGGGTTCGTACCCCTCCCGATTTCAACTCCCCAACTAACCCCCCCTCCCCTTCTTCCCCAACTATGTTCACTGCACACATTCCCATCCCTCCCTCCTCCCTACCCGTCCCCAACTGGTGCCCAGCTCCATCCCTGGATCTCAGGCTCCCCCGCATTTGGTCCTGCCACGGAATGCCGAGATCAGGAACCCATAAATAGAGCTGGATGTTGCATATCTCTGAACTAAGGCATCCAGGAGGTCATCTGCCCAGATGTTCAGTTGACTGAATTGTCCATAAAACAGAAAAATCTTGACATGGATCATAGCCTTTGATTTGCTTCACATCAATATAGATTACTGAAAACTGGCTCTTTGAGAAATACTGCAGCACATGAGGGCAAGGCAAGTCAGTGAAATGAATTTATACAAAAAATATTAATAGTAAGTTATCCACCGTTAGAGGGTAAGAGAATTATTACAGACTTTGTTCACCAATTTTATTTACTTATTTTAGGATTACTTGCAAAGCAAAAAGGTACCATGAGCATCCAAACATTGGGGGTCTGTGGCTCACTACACTGTGACAGTGGCCTAGCAGCGGAGCTTTGAACTCTTTCTAAATGTCACCAGAATGTTAATGTATGGGATGCGTTCCGCAAGGAAGATCCACAACGACAGCTAGTCTGGAATGAGGTTGCCATGGCTTGGACATGTTTGAATTGAAGGACAGCAGCAAGACCTATTCTTGAAACAGAGTTCCAATTAAATGGGTATTTAAATATATTTTGGACTACAGTAAGGGGTGCTGTACTGTGCAGGGCCTTGTGAATAAATGTAAACACCTTAAAGGAGATTCTACATCTCTCCTTGGGGTGTTGGAGACAAATCAGACTGAAGAGCGCAGGAAGGAGCAAAGGTATTTCACAGCTGTGCCAACAGCCAGCCCACCCCCTTAAGTCTAGCTCAGGCAATCATGTGGTTGATTCTGTTGCACACAGCCGATAGGTCAGGCAGCATCAGCATGCTAGTTCTGCTGGACTCGTGCAGTAGAGGTAGATTCTCCCGAACATCCAAGAGCAGTTTACGTTCCTCTACTAGGTCTGCAACCTGACAGAAAATATCCCAGATATCTGGATTTTTCTATAATTGTTGCAATTGAATAGTGGTTGCTTTGCCACGATTTTTAAGAAGGATAATAAACGGGTAATTGGCTTATTGTTGAAGTCACGGAAGACAGAGATTCATATTTCTTTCAACCGTGGTGTAATTCAAGTGTTCATAATGATGTGCGGGACAAGGCCCAACTCAAACAAACGATGTATGATCTTGTTAGTTGTACACTAGATAATTTTTTGCTCCTGAAGAACCCCCACAGGCAAGCCACAGCAGACAGACAAAATCTCCCATTAGTCTCCTTGAAGGGCAACAAGTCGGCACAGATCTAACAGCACAGATCTAATGCCAGGGTTCTTCCATCAGTTTCTGACATGTGTGTTGTGAGGCTGGGAGTGGCATGAACGGAGAATCCATCAGACTCTGTGCCACACTGGGGTCTCAGTCTCTCCAGCTCTGTAATTCTGACACCTCTAAGATAACCACGTGGATTCACACAATGCTGCTTCTGCTGGTGGGAGAATGGTTTGCAATCTGAGAAGACCTATGAAGGTTTTGTTTTGCCAGAGGGAGAAAATGGGAGAGAATCCTTTGCTCCTAAACCGGACAGCAAGGCTCAATCTGAGAATTCTTTGTGCACCCTGGGTAATTAGTGACGACAAAGTTCCCTTGGCTGCTCTAGAATCAGCCAATGAACAGGCAAAAAGTGAGCCCCTCAATTCTTATTTTGCATATGGTTTCAGACCCACAACCACCAAATCAGCATTCAGAGGAGCAACTTCATAACTGCTTTAGTGTCGGCAGACGAAGGTAAATGTAATTATTTCAATAATTGAATATAGAGCACATTAGAGTAGTGCATTTATTGCTTTGTTTTAGCTTTTCCAGCATCTTGCATAGCTTTAACAGGAAAGCAATGTGTTCATGGCACCAACATTATCTTCAAGGAAGCAATTTCAAATTCATATACACCTTAGTTATCGTCCACTGGTGTTTGTTTTCAGTTATAATTAGTTTTATCCATACTAATGCAAGTACTGTCTTTCAGGGAGATGCTGAAGCGTCCGCCACATCTACAACATTTCTAGATGTTTTTCAACATCAAGAGGTATGGATACTGACAGCTCCATCGAGCCTCATCATCAGAGCTGGAATTCTTGTCGTTTGATTGTTCTACACAATGTTTCATTCGTGGTTAGCCGTTGATATGTACCTGTGCTGTCGACCCCAGGTGTGTGTTATGTTTTCACAATTGTAATCCTCACTAATGCAAGTACTATGTTTCAGGCAGTTGATGGAGCGTCAACCCCTGCACTTGATGCAGAGCCTGACATTCAAGTATACGAATCGGCGCAACAGCTTTCGGAAGTGCGCACTACATTTGCAACATCCATAGATATTCTTCAGCAGCACGAGGTATGGATAATGACAGCTCCATCATGCGTGATCATACAACGTGATTCCATTTGCTATACTTTCTTCCCTATTAACGCGAGTGCTGTGTTTCAGGGAGACGACAAAGCTTCCACCACAATCACAACATCCCATTTAGATGATGCAGATGTAAAGGAATCGTTGAAATAAGTCGATGAAATGTGATCATATTTGGATTTTCCTTGATTCTTTTGGACAATGCATCTTTCGCGGTTATCTCTTTATATGTACCTGTGCCGTCGACCCCAAGTGTGTGTTGTGTTTCCAATATTGAAAACCATACTAATGCAAGTACTGTGTTTCAGGGAGATGCAGATGCCTCCTCTCCAATACAACCATTCATGGCAGTTCATGCAGAGCCAGAGGTATGGATACTGACAGTTCCATCGAAATAGATCATCACTGGTCGAATACTTGTCGTTTGATTGTTGCACACAATGTTTAAATCGTATTTGGCTATTGAGATGTACCTGTGTGTTCGTCCTCACGTGTGTTTTATGCTAACAATATTTTGATACATAGTAATGAAAGTACTATGTTTCAGGGAGACGATGGAGCCTCATTCCGTGCTGTCTATGCGGATACAGAAAATATAGTCGTTGCAGCGCAAGAGGAAGGGAGGACATGCGGAAACGAATCGGAGCTACAGCGTGCAGATGTTGAAGGTCGAGTCAAAAAAGTTGCAAAGAAAAAAAAACAAAAAAAGGTTAGTTACAAACAGTTCATAACTTTAAAAAAATGTTTGTGCTGGGGACTATTTTATGTTTTTTTCCAGTCAATTATACTACACTCCATCTTGTGTTTAAACTGAACATCCCTTTTCCAATCTCTCCTCCAGTTACCCGTGGGTGTCAGAACTATACACACACACAGACAGTGAAGCGAATGAGAGATGTGGCTTGCCAGACCGTGTACACTATGGAGGAACTATTAATTGAGGCAAGGCGTGTTCAGGCTCGAGATGCTCATGTCCAATGGCCAGAACATGAATTAATTGTGTTTGGAGACTACAGCAAAGTTGCATTGGACCATAGCTACAGTGCGACCGCACCACCACAAGAAGATGTTATTGAATGTATTGAAGATAGCTCTGAAGTAGTTGCAGATCAATTTACACAATCTACACCCGCCAAAGATTTGCCACCAAAAAACCTGTCGACATTGTTGTGTTCTCCCATCAATGTTGAAGTAATAGATGTTGAAATGACAGAGAATGAACCAGCCGCAGCATCCATAGACGCATCAGAACTTGATATCAGCGATATTACTTTCCAATGTGTTGAAATCTCCACAACGTCAAAGGCCGAAACAACGTTGATGCAGGATGACAGTCTAATGAAAGAGAGCAAATACATTGTATTCGACAGTTGTCGATAGTATGTGGGAAGCCATTGATTAATGTGACTCGTCAAATAAAAGGCAGTAACGTCAAAATAAATGCCGTCTGTAGATTAAATCATAGGTTCTCATGGTCTGCACAACCGATGCTGGGGAAACTGCCAGCAGGCAATCTACTGTGTGCAGCTGCATCACTTTTTAGTGGCTCCAGTTTTAGAAAGTTAGAGGCTTTCTTTCAGTTTGTGGGACTCCATTTCACTTCTAAAGCGCTGTACTACACATACCAACGTGATTATCTGTTTCCGGCCATTAGTGATGCTTGGAAAATTGAACAATTGTCTCTAGCAAGTACATTCGAAGGCAAACGATTCAGGCTAGCCGGCGATGGACAGTGCGACAGCCCTGGATTTTCTGCCAAGTACAGCACCTACCACTTTCAGGACATGGATAGTAAGAAAATTGTGAGTTCGGTGGTCATGCAGGTAACACAATGTACAACCTCAGTGGCCATGGACAAACTAGGTTTTATGAAATCAGTGGAATATCTACAATCGAGGGGAATGCACATCGACCTCATAGCCACGGATAGACACGTTTCAATTGCCAAGACAATGAGAGAGCAGTTCCCACATATTAAACATCAATTTGACGTATGGCATCTTGCTAAATCAATCAATAAGAAAATCTCGGCTGCAGGGGAAAAAAAAGGTTTTGAAAGTATTTTGCAGTGGTCACATTCTATCACCAACCATCTTTGGTGGAGCTCAAAAACGTGTGAGGGGTCAGTGGAAATACTACTTGAAAAATGGCGGTCACTGATGCACCACTGTACCAACGTTCCCCGCTGGACAGCAAATGAACATTTCCACCAATGTGAACATGGCCCTTTGTCCCCAGAGGAGGCACGGAAGAAGAAGTGGTTGATTCCATCTTCACCGACACACAAAGCCATTGAGAAGATTGTTTTCGACAAAACTCTATCAAGAGATTTGAGAGGACTGACAAAATTCTGTCACACAGGAGATTTGGAGGTGTTCCACAATATGTGCCTAAAGTACAGGCCAAAGCGCTTGCATTTTAGCTTTCGGGGCATGAAACATCGCACTCTACTAGCGGTCTTGGCCCATAACAGCAATGTCGGACGTGAACAATCTAGGACTAGGGGTAAAGTAAGGATGCCTCGCTACACTAAGCTGTTTTCAAAACGAAGTAAGCAATGGGTGATCAAACCAGTCTATGATGAAATGCAGTTCGACTTTGTGAAAGGCCTTATTGTTTCTGTGTTAGAGAAGCACAGATATGGAATTTTGGACGTTTCTGTGCAGAGCAGTGATCCATTGCCACCGAACATTGCGACTGTGCCATGCCCACCCGAAGCACAGCTGATTGTGAAGTACAAATCCTGGTTTAAATAATTGCAATACGATTGTCTTTTTGTAAATAAATGTTATAGTACAGTGTAGCTGTAAACCTAACCCCTACCTTCACCATCATGGGTGGCGAACAAGCTGGGTGTCATCTTTGAATTCTCTCTATTCACCTCACATATGTGTATGTATATATTTTTCTCATGTCTCATCTCATGTAAATGTAAATGCTGCGCACTGTTAACGGAGGGGAGGCTTGCGTATTGCAAATAATAAAACAAACAAACAAACAATAAATCTCACTTTTAACAACTCCTGTGGTACTTTATACTTTCCCGGACCTTCCGCCAAAAATTAAATGTCTCAATTTGGGCTGCAAAGCTCGCAGACAACGGGGACAAAATTGGGGCACTTAGAACGCGCCAGCCAAGCGGGCCGTGGCATTTGGGAGTGAAGCCAGTTCGTATTTGCACATTGAGGCGCACTACATAGACGGATTCTAAACTTCAAGTTCTCACAGATGCCTATACTACGTGATGTTGCAAATAAAGAATGCGAAGGACAGCGCCCAGATGAGGCCCACAAGTCGCACTGGAAGTATAAGGGTCTATTGTTTTTTGACCTTGAGACAGGGACCATGCCGAAAGAACTACGTTTGAAGGGAGTGCGCAATAACGTAAGAGACGATAAGGCAGAAAATTCAGAAACTAGACTGAGTTTCAGTTTTAGGTCAGTATACGAAAAATCATTGTCAAGAGCATGGTCCGTTTTACAGACTGCATTACGAAGAGACACAATGGAAATTTCAAATATAATGTAAGTAAATCTTTACACGCTTTTATACCGGAATGAAGATTTAATGAATGGATGCATGAATAAATGAATGAAGAGCTAGGAAAAGCAAGTAAAACTGTTCGTAGTGGGCACATGGGCATGCAGGTCCACTGGTCTCACCGATCTCGGTCCTTAGCCCAGCCACTTTTCCCTGCACTACGGGACTGTCTCTGTATCCTTCAGCCCTTCTCCCGGCATTTACCTTGCACTTGCCACCAGCTGGCCCTATTATTTAATTTGTATTCAACTAACCATGTACAGCCCTTCCCCATGCGCGATCAGAAAGACACCTGGCCTAGTAGGATCGTTGTCGGTCTGCCCTTGTTCCCCACCTGCCTCGTCACGCCTAGAAACACTTGAGCATAGGCGCGTTACAAATGCCATATCATATATCATATCATTCCTCACGCATGTAGACTGTCGTTTATCATTGTGTGTTGGCCCGATTTATCTCGTTACTTTTCGCATTGATTTTAGAGACGAACATACTCCATTGAACTATCCTTGCAAGCAAATAGTTTCTGATCGGCCATAATAAATAAAATGAGTAATATTAATGAAGTTCAGCTAGCAAGACTAATTATGATTTTTTTGTTTTCATAACAGGTATTTGATCCCTTTCTGCCACTGCCATCTGTTTAAGACACCGGCGGATGGATTCTTCAGCAGACACCTGCAGCTTCGTGTCAACAACTGGAGCACGATCACCATATTATGAGACGATCGCCAAGGGCCCACATGCCCTTACGCTGTACTAGTGGCTAGAAGCAACATATCAACCTTTAGGCTGGACTAGTGCCTAGTTGATGGAACAGCCTTGCGGTTCACCTTGCTTCCAAAGTGATTCTTTTTACGAAAATGAACACCCTGTGTACCATAAAGGAACAGCGCGTGACTCAAGATGAAACGGAACAGTTATTGCGGATACAGATAAAAGAAAATAAATGGCTTCCGGAGTTCATATGTCAATTGCTGAATATTCTCCAAACATTTAATGTCAAATAAATGTACTTTACCAAATGTACCGTGTTGCTGTTTCATTTTAAAGTACAGTTTCATATTCCGAATTGTGGCGCGCTGTGTTGTGAGTTGATCTGTGTTGGTTTCCGGGTTCTGTGTGGAGTCGCGCAGAAAACGACTGGGCGCGTTTGCCTACACAGCACAGTAACGTCACGGGGAGAGGCGGGGAATATGAATGTTTTGATGTCGTCAGGCTCAGGGCCGGGGGAATTGATTTAGTGCCGCAAAAGCAGGTCAGCCAGGGCGATCGGGGAAAAGATAGGATTATCAGAAAATGGCGGCTCCCTGGTGCTTGTTTTCACGTGCGTTTAATGGACGAAAACTCGGGTAAGGTCCATAGGAAGGTTTTCTAAAATCGAGCCACTTAGGCTTAAAAAAACATGGCCGACCCGTAGGGACAATAAAAATGTTTAATAGACCATGCCTTTAAGTGTTTCTTTAAAACACATAATCGTTAACATTTTGCTCTGATCCTAATGGTGGCAAGTGGAACATGTTAACCATCTATCCACAGAAAACGGAGCAAGCATCTTTCATTTTCCGGTAGATTGATGGACAAATGCAAACAAAATCATTACTTAACTGATGAACTTGGCTATCAAACACTGCAGTAGGATTGTCTTGTATAGGCTGTCACTCATGACTCCTCTTCGATATTGACCTTTTCACTGACCATGCCCCTGTGTTGGGGTTGCTGTCTGGTGACGGTCCTATTGTTGTCAACCCACCCTGATGGTTATTGCAGTAGAACATTTGCAGCAAGGTCATGCAGGCTGAGTAGAGCAGTGTGCGGACATGGCCAGCATCAGTGCCCAGCATTGTCCGCGTCCAACTCATTGTTATTCATGACAATTGATAAATAGCCCTGCCAACCTGGGTCATCAAGTTCATGAATAACAATGAGCCAGCCAATGCAGAGACCTGGTCAGCGCACACTACAGGGCTCAAAATCTAGGTTCAATGAGCCGGAGCTAAAGTCAGGTAACCAGGAGCAGGTACACAGCAATGTAACTTCCACATGAGATGCACAGTTTAACTTTTTTACTATCATGTATGATGCATTAGGTTTAAATGTGTTTTCTTTATTAACATTTTAAAACACTCAAAGATAATAATCACATATACATGTTTGTAAGGCACCACTTGGACTAGGGAGCCAAACGTAGTTGCTGGTAGCAGTTGGTTTCAAGGTAATCAGGCTCTCATAGGGTAGTGGTAGGAGTAAAATAGCTCCCAGAAATTTAAAACATTGCACTGTTGTTATATTGCTATGACTGTCAATTAAAATAATAAAGTTGCCAAAACACCACAAAATGATCAAGAAGGAATCAGCAATAAGTGCAAGGGCTCAGAAATAAATGGGCAGTAGTGACCCCTGGAAAGCAAACCCCCCGTCCCTCCACAGATTATAAGCACTGTGGAGATCTTGTGGTTGCTGCTGTGTCTTGTCTGCTTCGAGTCTTAAATATAACATTTGTCCTCACTTTGCCCACTCCATAGGGCAGAGGACAGTCATATGATCTGGGGACAAGGTCCCTTTAAGTGAAATTGTTCTTATTCCTGGGGAGCAGTTACCACATGGGATCAGGAAATTCAGGCCCACCTCAACCCAAAGCACAATGTTTTTGCTTCCACGGAAGCTGGAGACTCTGTAAAAACTGTCAGTTTGACGAGGAGATATTGGGGGTGGGTGTCGGAGCCTCTGTTCGACAGAACCAGCACTCTAAATCTACAGATGGAAAGGGGGTGGGGGCTGCATTAAAGACTCGGCCAGCCAGTTATCGAGCTAGCCATCCACTCTCATGCAGTTAGGAATGGATAGGTTAATGTAGACAAATCCGGGAAGGGTTTCGGTGCGACACCAGAGAGAGAACTGACCAAAAGGAGGGAATAAACCCAACACAAATGAAGATCCTCAGTATTAATTTTCAATAGAAACGTTGGGCGCATGTCTAAGGCCTCATTTGTCGAATCATACAAATACAATGTGCAAACCATTTTTTGGCGTTTACTCATTATTATATCGACATATCTCCAATGAAAAGTAACAAAGACGCAGGTCTTGTCAGATTACAAACATACAAAACACCTAAATACGTACAATCAACAAACATATCCTGTGCAAAAAAAATCATGTGAAATTACATACAAACATGGTTTACGTCTCAGCGTAAAAGACACTCATGATTTCTGAAAATGTGTAAATAGGAGTCTAACTCTACAGAGAGTATAATGTATTCCCCCTGTTTGTGAGAATATTAAAGGTCAAGAGCTTTTTTTCTTTAATTAGCTGCTTGCTTATAAAGTTGTCCGGCAACTTAAGTTTCGACTGTATGGGCTTCCCAATTATTATGCCCAGCTGTCCTCTGGGCTATTGTTTTTTTTTTTGTCAGAGGAGAAAGTTTATGACAGATCTAAAAAAAATAAAAAAGATGGTTTTATGTGGTGACTGCCACAAACTCATTGAAGGTAACAACCCTTCAATACTACTCATCTGATATAACAACACGCACCTGCTCTGCTATGGGGTGCTTTCAATAGTGACCATTTGGAGTTAAAGAATTGTCCCCAGCCGCCGTGAATCCTGGGAGACGTGCTGAAAGCAGAAAAAAGCCATAAGGCCATATTGCCTGTGCGTAACGTTTTAAATACCCCATTGTGCTTAAAACCAATGTAACCCTACCTAGATGCAGTCATTCATTTGGTGTGGAGGGCTCCCACCTAGAAAAAAAAGGAAATCCTTACTCACTAACCTATTCAGTCCCCTAGCAGGGGGAAATTCTCAGTCCCTTACATATTTGAATAGGCCTCAAGCACGGTAAAATGAAACTGTATCTGCTTAAACTTGTAGCTTGTATGCACCCAGAGCTAGGGCACTCCATGTGACTTGCATGTGCCAGGAGCCGGGGCGTTCTGTGTCATAAAGGTACTGTGTTGACGTGCCTCTGTCTAGAGAGCTGTGATGTCACTGGTTACTAAAATCTCTCTCTCAGGGCAGTATTGTATTCCTTCCAGTAAATTAATGGCTACCATTGTGTATTTTAAGAAGGCTCTTGTGTTCACAAACAGTGGTTGGAGGAATAAGTCAATATATTGATCACTGGGTTCTAATAGTGAACCACAGAGGGAAACTATCGGTCGTCCAGGAGGATTAATACTGTTTTTGTGGATTTTAGGGACAGAATACATGATAAAATTCCATTTGTCTCTAGGAGGGACAAGCCAGCCTAAAGTCCTTAATCTGGAAGATGTTGGGTTCGGGCTCGCCAGCCAATCCCTACATCAGATGCTTGAACAGACACCTCCTCCCTTACCCCACAGGGGCTCGAAGGCATGGCTTGGCTGTGGCAGCGACAGAGAGGAATACCCAACTAGAGTGACAAGCCAATTCCATGTCCTATGTCAGGGCTGTAAGCCATCTCCAAGGGCAGAGTCCAACAGTCAAACCCCATCCAAACCAACAAACTTGAGCCCCTTTCAGCAGAGAGAGGCTGGATGGTGAGGTGAAAGACCAATAAAAGCCCAAAAGTTCAGTCAGGGACTGTAGGTGTTTGGAGAAAGCAGTTTTGGAGAAGATAGGAGGGAAGAGTGAGGGGAGTGTGAAAAGGAGCAGACATACCAAAGCTGGAGAGAGGGACCGAGTTAGAAGGAAGAAAGGAAGCCACAGGATTTGAGGATTATCGTTAGAGAGGTTGCTGAGTGTAAGGGCTAATACATCTAGGGGAAGGCCTCTGCATATAGTTTCCCACACTCTTCAAATGCTGATGACATGACAAATCCAATCTGACAAATAAGAAGGGTTTGCAACACCCTAAAACTCACAACACAGCTCAAAAGGAACAAGGGTAAGTGAAACCCTTGAAATAGAGTTTACAAATGACATTTTCAAACTACAGAGACTTAGAGAATGTCTGGAGTGAAACCCCAGTACTACATGAAGCCTGCAACCTTTTGTTTATTCAGTTACCACCTCTATTTTGTTTAGAGACCACCATATGAACCTTAAACTTTGCACTTTACTTTGTGCCTTGACAGTTTATTATTTCGCCTATGCTTCAATGGTACTCATCAGTCTGCTGACTTTAGAGAGACTCTACATTTCTATTTTGCTAATCTTAACGTTTATACGGAGTTGGAGGGTTTGTAGCAAAAGACATTAAGTTCCTCCCGGTTAGGGCTGGGTGATACGGGCCAAAAGTTATATCTCAATATTTTTGGGCTGAATGGCGATATATACAATATATATCTCGACATTGTTTATGTGGGTTAAATGCTCATTTGTAAGCCACCAACTACATCTGAGATGTCACAAACACCTTTATTTAGACGACATGGATCAAAATAAAGTGCAAATGCAGGGTTCCTCTTCCTGTTTGAGAATACGCACAGCTGCGTAAATATCAAAATGGAAATAAAATAAATGGTAGTAAATATAACATATATATTCACTGAACAAACTTTGTTAAAGGGACGTTATGGTTAAGATGCACTAATAAACACTTATGAAATTCAATGAAAAAATGTTGTTAAAGGGACGTTATGGTTACAAGTCAAACCGAAAAACCTCAGAAATTTGCCAGTTTTGGTAAGCTAAGCAACCATAACTCGCGCAAGCACTGCTAAGACTAACACCCAGGATATCAAAGATGACATCACAAATGTCATTGATGACATCAATGATGAAATCACATGTGAAATTAATTTTGATGAAAAGTCCCTACGAGGGACTTTGCCATTTCCCACCTTCTAGCATCGTTTCTAACACTTCTATACACTTTTTTCAACTCGTGTCCGTCGATGTCCGCATAAGTCTGACGTCATCGTGGCCGTTCCGGACAGTGCCACGTGACCATACATTCACACGTGGCATGATGACGTGTCTGCAAACGCGTCTGCACTTCGCGATCGGGTCCGAGCTTCGAGGACAGTTCGGAACTGCATTTTCTACTGACCCAGGAACTTTCAAGCTCAAAAGTACCCTTGCACAGCTCCTACACCTAAGCTTACTCATTATCCATTAACAATCTAGTACAAAGCACATACTTGGACGAATATTAGCAGATCTGCTATTTATCTAAAAAATGGCATCAGCTATTGCCATCCCTCCTCCCCAAGAGTCACCACCAGCTGGAGGGCCTGTACAACAAAAAAAGCGCAGTACTTCCAAAGACAATGAAGACGACCAAGAACATGAGGTAGAGGAAGTGCCTACCTCTAGCACCCAGAGAGAATCATGGGTGTGGCAGTTCTTTACCACTGTTGGGAATGTACCAAAGGCTAAAGCTACCAAAGTGAAATTCACTGAGTGCAACGCTCAGTCGCAAATTACCTGGACAGTACTCCAACGGGACCACCGCAATGCGCCGCCACACCCAATCCAACCACTGCAATGCTCTCAGAAAGCCGGTACCTTTCTTAGCCAGTAGTAGGCTGCCTTCCTTCATCTCATCTTCCTCAACCAATACTGTAACCACACAGCCTACTTCTGTGGGACACAAAATCCCACCAGCTACCTTGCAAGCAATAAGAGAGACTGTTGATCCATATCTTTCGAAGACAACAGTCCTCTGTATATACTGCAACACACCACTCTGCAGGGGGAAGCAATTTCGAAGTCCTTTGGAAACTGTACTCAAGGAGCATGAGAAACCCTGCCCCCTACCATAGAAGTAACACACGTGCAACATCTTCCCCTGTCCACCTGACCCTCCATAGTAGTGCTTGGTGCCTATTCCCTCATTTCCCTCCCCACCTTACGTTCTAACCTCTACTGCAAAAAAAATAAAAAAATAAATACATCAAACAACAAAAGGAAGGTTCCTTTAGAAACCACCTTTCACAGTTAAAAAAAAATAGAACTAAAACAAATCTTATAGACTCCATCTACTTTACATTTCACAGTAAAGTACATAGACTCAATAAGATTTTCCAAGATTCCCATTAGTATTTTGTGTTATGCTAATGGGAATAATGTTGCGTTCATCCCCCGTTCCAGGTACTGGAGCGGGGGGGGGGGGGCGGGGGACGGCCTGGCAGCCGAAGTTATTGGCCCAAGCGAACCAAGGCCGGATAATGAAGGCTCCGGACCTGTATCCCCCATTCCAGCCCCTGCAATGGGGGATGAAGGCCATTAGCACCCTGGGTTCCCAAAGGGGTAGCCCGGGGTGCTAAAAGAAAATTTAATAAAAATTAAAAAAAAGAAACAGGACTTTTCTGCCAACACCCGGACGCCTCTGGCATCCCGCTGTAGGAAGGAAAATCCTTTTCCAGGATGGCCCCCCTGGAAAGGGAAGGCGGGCTCCGTACACAATTTCTCTTCCCTTTCAAAACTATCCTACTTTCGAATAACTTTACCACATAGCCAGTCCCAGGTGAACATGGCCACTTTAACCCAATTTGTCATCCCTCGTGGTCATGGCCAGTAGCCAGATTGTCCGAGTCCTGACCTTATGCCATCACCCGGACAATCTGGCCACTGCCCATGCCCTCAGGCTATCCCTCAGTCACCAAAAGTATATCACTATATCACTATTTTTTGTACCTACATTATGACACTTGTCAAAAAATAAAAAACGGGCACATTTGCTAAACCATGCTTTAAGGTACTTGCCAATGCTCATTAGATGACTTTGCTGGAAATCCGCCCATGTTTTATTTTTTCAAAAGTCTCAAAATTTATGTACATACAATAGTCATATAACTTAGCCCCCACTTGACAAAATCCATTCAGACTTTACAGAAACATTCAATGTTGGGTCTATAATCATTCTGGAAACTTTTGTCCACATTCGTCAAATGGCAACAAAGTTATAAGCCATTTAAAAATGTTGAAACCCCCCTCTACATTTAGCCCCCTCTTGACAAAATCCTACTAGACTTTACAAAAACATTTATATCTAGATCTAAAATGTTTCTGCAAACTTTTGTGTAGATTCGTCAACTGGCACCACATTTATAAGCCTTTACAATATTTTGGGGACCCCCCCTCTAATTTTGCCCCCTCTTGACAGAATCCCACCAAACTTTGCAAAACCATTCAGAATCAGGTCTAGAATACAATTCAGTGCAGTTTCATTGAGTGGTGCCAAAGGTATAAGCCATCCAATAACTGATTTTCACCAACCCTGTAATGCAGAAATAGGCATAGATGTCCCTGAACATCTGAAGTGTTCGCGAACATCTCAGGACTGCCCCCGGACATCCACACTGTTCGCAGACTTCGGGGGTGAAAACACCTGTTTTTTGGCTTCTTGCGGCCATATCCCAACCCATCCTCATCACCCCTCACATCCCCAGAGATTGTTTGATAAGTGCAATGTTGTGTTTTTTATATGTTTTTACCGCAATGTCCGCAGACACCGGCCACTCACCACGAATCCAACATGGCGAGCGTTTCCAAAAATCTGACGCACGTCAAGCTTTTCACCATCCAATGGACAGCTCATGATCAACTAGGTCGACCGGTTTCGATGACTTAAGCTGTAACTAGCCAACACGCCAGTGACAAGGTGCAAAAACAGATGCAGACAAGAGAAATCTGTTATCCTCGTACACGGCGAAGCATAGATTTATTCCGCCTGCCGAGCTCCGCCATTCACCAGCCTCTGAGTACTCATGATCAGTAGGTTGAGGGGACAGAGGTGGTCACCTAATCCGCAAACGCGGACTGATGCTGGAGTTATGCCGCTATTTGAATAAATTGGTCCTGAAGAAGATGACATTTCTAACAGTCATCAAAACCGGTCGACCTTGTTGATCATGAGACCCATCATGATCATGACGATATCCCTAAAATTGTGTTAGGATACGTCAGTGATACATATGCTTACCTTGTGTGAGCGCTGCTTTTAGCTTATCCAGCATGTAGGGGTGTTTTAAGATACAGGCGTGACGACTGATGTTTATTGAACTTACTTCACAGTTGGTTAATAAAGTTTGAAGAAATTCCCCTCGGCACCATGCCTGTCGAGAACACATAATATACATTGTAAACTAAGTAGGCCTGTCTGATCACTCCTCTGTTTTTTTGATTTTTAATTGTGTAAAGCTCATTGAGTGTGAAAATTGTTGACGAGGGACAGCTTTCTCTCTCTATCCCTATTAGATAGGCGGCGCACCACCGGCCATATAGGGAGAGCCATCTCTGACGGGGTCAGATTGTGCTTCTTTTTTTAGGGACAGCCTGTGTGTTTCTCTGACTTCTGCATGAATGAGAATGATAATCTGTGTTAAAACATATACTCCACAGTCCTTTTTCGTGTGTTAAAAAAATAAAATGAAATCAGCACAATCATATGGGACGCACCCAACAAAAGACAGACATAGTGTAAATTCTGAGACCTCCTTACGTGCTCCGAGAAGAAGCGTTTAGAGAAGGAGGCCACAATCCTCTGTGCTTCCAAACCAGCATCATATCGTGCCTTGTACTCCTCCAACCAATTTACACCGTCCGCTTTGGTATAGTACTTCTGTAGCAATGGCCACCTGTACAAAAAAAGGAAGCATTGTAAAAGATATATGTTCAGATCTGCATCACCAGAGAGGGTTCAAACGGAGCGGCTCGTAAAAAAAATGAAATGTCACTTTTACAGGGCCAGGAATTGAACCAGTCCCTAATTTTAGGAATGCAGGGTATTGGCACACGAGATTGGACAATCATGACATTCATTGTAAAGTGTTTATGTATGGGCATTCAAAATGTACCTGGAAGCCTATCCCTCTAGGTTTTTAGCTTTATCCTAGTTATATTCATTTTAATGCTGGGGACTGCTTTAGAGGGTCATAACACAACATGGTTGCAGACTATACAAGTAGGGGAAACGCTACTCCTATATTGTGCACAATATAGGAGTAGCGTTTCCCCTACTTGTATAGTCTGCACTTATTACACCAAAATCACTAAACGTATACACTGCTTTTTCTGTAGCATTTCAGTGATAGAGTAGGGCTGTTTTCCCAAAACAGAATTTGCCATGGGGGTGTGTGAATACTGAACAGGATAGAGAGGGCTCCCCAACCAGTAGCTCACATGCCCATTGTGCGGTTGCTTCAAACCAAGAAGAAAGGGGACAGTGGGCCTTATTACAAATCTGGCAGTAGCCGTGCCCTTATTAAGGGCATGGCTGATGCCGGAGTTGCATTTTTTCCAGCACCCGCGAATGGGCAAGAACCGGGTCATGCCGAGCTCAGCAGACCCAGTAATTGCCCATTTTTGGGTGCCAGAATCAAGGGCGTCCCGATCCCCATTCTGCCCCATAGGGCTGAATGGGGATGGGGACGTCGGATGCACTGGCATATTCAGAGTTGTGCTAGTGCATCCAACGTGCTCTGCTTGCGGGTGCCGTTACACCCGGCAGGAAAAACCTGGCGGGTCAAACGGCACCCGCAAGCAGAGTATGTAGTATGGTGGTCCGGGAACTACGGTACCAGCATGCTTACCGGTACTGTAGCTCCCGGACCACCATGGTTGTAATGAGGCCCAGTGTCTACGTTCAGCAGAGTGGAGTCGCAGAATTTGTCAGCAACACCTCAACTGTTCCACTCCATTGTCTTTTAGGAGGCTAACAGATACATGATTGGATACATTCAATTCAACATACTTCTTAGGGTAGTGAAGCCTCCTCTCTCTTGATATAATACACTTATTTCTGGGCCGGAATTTATTTCACAATGTACTGTAGGGAAGGCATGGTATCACAAGTATTGACACTGACACAATGGATACAATTTGTAATACCTTTATTGAAAATGTTGGGGTTGGAGAAACTCCTATTTTGCCCTATAACTAAGATGGGAATAGTCTCGACCAGCAAACGTTAAAGAAAACAGTCCCAGTGAAGTCCTTCAACTCAAAACAGAACAACTGACCTATCTGTTGTGCAAAAGTGTAAAAAGAAGAAATGCATGCAAAAGGAAAAATCAGTGTTCAAATGATAATGTGGCTGAACCAGCTCTCCTCCCCATGTTAGTCCTCACGGCGTAAGGCGATCCTTGTAGGCAGGATGACACACTCGGGCTCCGTTTTCAACAAAGTACACAGTTCAAAACTGTGGAAGTCTCTTTATCCGACTTCAAAATGTATGTTTCAACCAAAACGTTTCACAAAGGTCCCCCTCTGCCGGGCTCAGACCTTTCATCATACAGTTCTGGTATGTCCCCCTCTGCCGGGCTCAGACATCTCACGATAAAGTTCAACACAAAGTTGCAAGGGGGCTCCCTTCCCCAAGCTTGGTATACTTCGGGTCTCCCTCAATCAGGCTCAGACCCCTTTTCGGGTGTTGAAGTCTTTCGAATGTGCATGGTTTTCTTATTGACCACCGCAGGATGGCTTCGACTCAACGTTCATTATTTTACTTTAGCTCTTGCCGTTTACTCGCCTTTTAGCTTCAAACAATGTACCTTTCACAGAGACTTTCGAATGGGCTACTTCTTTTCACCGGACCATCCCGTTACATAGTATCGCTGATCTTGCAGCTGCATTTTACTTTACAGTTCATTCACTTTAACACACACCAGTCTCTCAGGTCGCTTGCCAACTCACCGGCTGTGTACGCTTCTTTCTTGTTTGCGGTTTTCCAATTTTTGAGTCAAGGTTAGTAACACAGGCTTGGCCTCACCTACCCAACTGTGCCGTTCACCCGGGAGGGTCGTTTGCGTCCTTGAAACACAATGCAATCTTCACTTATGGGATCTGGCCTTCTCCACATGTCTTTCGGAGGCAATGACCTCCAGTAGGGAACCCTTGGGATTTTCAGTACGCTGCTCTCGTCCCTTGGTTTGTTGCTCTGCTCCAGTAGGTGGGCGTTAGTCACTGAAGTTATGCTCGTTATCGTGTTCTGCCTTGCTCAGAGTGTGCCTTTGGGTGTTCCCTTTTATTCGTGTGAGGAGAGCTAACTGGTATCAGGTGTATGTACTTAGGGTAAAATGCCTGACTTTGCCTGACCCGATTAACGGCACATGTCCAGTACGATGAGAGAGAGTCTGGTTACTCTCAGTCGCCCTCTTTCTCGGACCAGTGTTTGTGTAAAAAGGAGGGTGTGGGAGGGTAATTGGGACTTCAGTAATTCTAAGAAATATGATGGGGTAGATGAACAAAAGAGGGGAAATACTACGTCTCGCCATCGGCTATCTCACCCAGAGTCCCCGAAGACCCCTCAGCCAGGTGATCCTCCCGCACTGGTCCACCCCCAGGGTCTGGATCCAAAGGAGATAGCCGTGCCCTGGCCACCTAAGAGAGAAATCCCCAGGGAGTAGCAGGCGAGACACCCTCTGGTTTCTCACAATACCCAATCCCAATCACCATGTCTCTGCTCCTTACCGCCACTTCCTACCTGCCTAAGGGCTGTCACCATTGTACTCCATCTCTGTAACCGCTGTTGTACAGCCACATCTGTAAAGCACTGACTCTGTAACAGGCCAGTGCTGCAGCTCCCCAACACCTCTCTCTTCACCCAGTCATACCCCAAATCCCCATTCTTGCTCTATCCTCCAGGGATGCCACCTACTGGCATCTATTTTCCATACCTATTCCAGTTCTGCAGCCCCCTTAAACACAATCTTGCTATGGTGCTTACCTTTTAATGCCATGTTACAAGCAGTAGTGTGGTCCTTCCTATACCTCCTTTAGCTGGGTGTTAAATCATTCAGTCTGACTGTTCCAGTGATGCTTAGGGGCTGCTCCTGCCTCCATAGGCACAGGTTCCAGTGTTGTGCTGTCCTGCTTAACAAATTACCTGCTCCAGCGCTGCCCTTTATTGCCTTGGCTACCCCCTCAGGTAGATGCTCCAGTGCTGAATGTGTCATCAATTAGTTATCAGTCATGGTGTCCTGCAATTTCTCCCCAGGTTACTCATTTAATTCTGCTCTCATGAGAAAAATGTTGGGTGTCGCAGGGCATTTTACAGCATGGCACAGTGGCCAGTATTATTGCCACTCAAAGAACAAAGTCAAAATAAGCCACTAGCTATAGGGGGGCACAACACCAAGCCAGCATCTTTCTTTTTGGCTGCTTGGGCTTCAACTAAGAACAACTGCTGCTTGCCTCCTTGATGCCTCTTTTTCTACTGATTTGTTTCGTATTGTGCGGTCTTCTCAAGTGCTACCCTCACTATTATCTGCTCTGTTTTCCTAGTTGCACTGTCTACCCTCCTGCTGTGTGCTTTCAATATTCTCATCCCTCTGATTTGTCAGAAAGGTTTGTTGGAAGTCTAGCTCTTACCTTCCTTGGGGTCTGTGGGAGTATATGGTAGTCTGTGAATGGGCTTGTTAAATTAGCAGTGCCCCGATTACCAAAGGCCTCCCGATTGTGTGACGCCCCTTCCCCCTGTGTTATATTCCCACTGACCAGCACACCGCGCGCGCACCGAGAAGTACAGGAAAAGTACTGTTTGCTGTGGGAAACTCTATTGGTTTGTACCTGAACGTTAGAACACAGACTATTTTCCACTTGGAGGACGTCCTATGCTGCAACACAGCTCTGCCTGACCTTGACAACCAATAAGGAGGTGACTATGTGTGCCTCGTATTTTGTTACCCTGGTGTTACCGTGTGACCTAGCAGTAAGCAGAATCCTTAATACGTTATTTTCTTTATTCTTGCCAAAGGTGTTTCCTGTGTGGTGGCTCCGTCTCCCAATTGTGTGACGCCCCTTCCCCCAGTTATATTCCCACTGACCAGCCCACCGCGCGCGCACCGAGAAGTACAGGAAAAGTACTGTTTTCTGTTTGCGGCGGGTCGCGGAACTTCTTCCTCACGAGGGACTAGCTTGCTGCTGGCCATCACTTAGGCTGGGTTTATTGGTATAGGTATCTATCTGTTCCGTTTTGTTCAAAGGTGCGTATAAGGTACCTTGTAAATATCCTACCGAGGTGTTGGTTAGTGTTAAAAAATTGTGGATGACAGGAACTAAGGTTTCCTCAAGCATTTTGTGGGCCTTATAAACTGGTATTTATATGGGTTTGATATATTAACTTACCGTTTTCTTTGAACTGTTATTTTGTGAAAAGGGGTGAAAGGGTGTTTTGTGAACCTGTTGCTTTGGTGAGCCACATTTGAGCAGACAATTGCTTGCCAGAGCTATATTTTTTTGTGTTCTTATTTTGGTTACTCTTTTGTGATTTTTCTAACCATTGATGTTCGCGTGGGGTGTTGCTTGAAGCCACACGCCATGGGGAAATCAAAATTGGCGGCTCTACGGAAGGATCATAGGGCTGACTTTTTTAATGCGGTTAGCACTCGTAGGGCGAGCCTGGCATGCGCGGCGGCGCTTCCCCTTCCTGCACCTTGTGCGGAGGAGGAGGAACTGCTTCAGTGTGCACAAGACTGCTCAGTGGAGATGAGAAACATGGAGCTTAATATGGATCCCTCCCAACCCTTGTTTGGGGACGAGCTGAATAGTGGCTGTCACAGTGAAGAGCAGCTAGTGGGAAAAGGAGGGGGATTGGATGACCTCGACTCAAACACTCCTGGCATTTTTATCCCTGACGATAATCTTGAAGACCCAGTATATGATATACAGATGGGGGGTGTAAGTGATTTCCCACCAGGTGATGAGACAACTACTATGATAGGTATTTTCAATCGTGCCATTCTGGCGGAACTCAGAAAACAAACTGACTTCATGGCCAAGATTGTCAAGAATTTTGATAACATCCCTAAATCTATGTCGGATCTGCTTGTGCCTATTATGAAGGTAGCAGAGGATCTGCCCAAAAGTATGTCTGATATACTTGTGCCTATATTTAAGGATGGTCTGCTGGGTTTGGGTGTGGAGATGAAGACCGCATGCTCTATGGAGGGGATTGGATCTGGGAGGAAACATTCTTTACCCTCTGCTGCTCCTATCAACGCCTCCAATGAGAAAGTGCCTGTGCAAACATTTTCAGAAATAGTTGCGAAGAGTGCGCAAATGGGACAAGTTTTCCCTGAGAGGAGTGGGGGGTTTAACTCACCTAAGGTTAATGGTATGGGTGGAGGGGCTCCCATGTGCATTTCGCAGTCAAAAGCTGCTAAAAAACAGGCTAAGAAAAATAATAATAAATCCAAAAAAGCAGACTTAAAAAACTAAACATCTACAAAATTTATGAGGGATCTGGATTTTAAACAACTGATTGATAATGATGTGTCGGATTCTGTTATTTATGTAGATTCTGAGAGAAATGCAACCAATACAAAAATAGTCGAGGATGATAAAATCGCCATCGATCAATCAACCCAGAGTGAATACCAAGAGGGCCATAATGGAATGTATGAAATAATGAAAAAGAAAAAAGACCCTGTTGATGTAAATTTGAACAGACTTGAAAGTGGTTTAAGTGATATTTTTGAAATATTTAAGAATTCTACTAACAACCTAGAAATGGAACCTGCCATTATATGCTGTAACAATCCAGTTTGGGTGACTAGTAATAACATCGACAAGGATTCGGCAGTTACTAAGCACACATTCAGAGATGTTGGTTGCCCTGATAAACCACCAAAAAGGCCGATTATACAAACTGTGAATAAGGGCCTATATCATAAGGACCCAAGTATCTGCAATACTCTGCCTTTTACTAACCTTACAATGGTTAAAGAGCCCAGCAAAGGCTGGGATGGGATGGATATGTTGCAGATTAATAAGGAGGTATTAGATTCTAATGTTAGTTCACCTGCCCTTAAACCACAGATGAAAGTGGATGATATCTTAAGGAACGTGCAGGACCTTATGAATGAAAACAAAATGTTGAAGGAAAAAGGTCGAGTGGATCACTTAACTACGAATAGTAGGTGTTCAAATGGAGAGGGACTATACATGCATACACAGATTCCTAAGGCATTGGAGACTGAGAAGGTGGTTATGCATACTGATACCCCAGATTTAAGCAAAGATCAAAAGGTGAAACACCAAGACAAAATCGATGAACTATTGAGGAATGTTCAGGATATCGTAAAAAAAAATAAACTTTTGAGGGACAAAGGACTGATGATATAATAAATAACAAAGATGGTTTATGTGGTGAGGGAATGAATGACCGTGATTATCTTTCCTATACAAATGAAGAGGAGAAGCTGGGAACTTGGAAAGAAACGTATGAAACTAAATTTGAACACACTCTCAGACCGCCTGCTTTTGCTAATTTACCAGGTCTGATATTGTGTTCGTTGTTTAATGATGGAAGGAATCAACCATTAAATCGACCTTACATTTTGTCCCCATTTGCGGCGATACCTGAACTGAGCCTCATTACTTCAGCTGATACTCAATTAGTGGACGTCATACATAAAGATCGACTTGACTTTGTGAGACTTGTTATTCCATCTCCCCTGGTACGATCAATGCTACTGAAGGAGGCTGAAGCCCTCCAGCGTATGGGGTTTGATCTTTTTCCCTTTAAAGATCAGAAAGTACCTATGCAAGCCTTGGATAGAGGTGGGTTAAGAGACAAAGGTTTGGTTTATGAAAAGATTGAACATTCTACCCACTCCAGATCAGAAGATGTTTCCGACAAACAGGACTGGAGATGGCTGGCTCTGTCTTTACGGGATGCAATCAGTAATCTAAAAGAGTTAGGCAAACCAGCATAGCAAGAAGCCATAGGTTGAAAGTGATTTGCTGGAATTCTCGTGGGAACTTTAATCTTATTAATAATGAGATTCTTATGAATGGTTTACACTCTTTTGACCTGATTCTCTTGTAGGAAACATGGTTAACTTTGCATGTGGGTTGGGCGGGCTTTGCTGTTGAGGAACTATGTGCGGTAAGGGGCCTGAGGGGCAGACCTAAGGGTGGTCTGCTCACGGCCTCTAAAGATCTTTCGGCTCTGAGACAAAAAGGAGCCTGGAACAACGGACAATCGTTTCTTTCAACGGTTTTTCTGGTTGGCGAAGGGGCTGATGCTTTTTCTCTCCTGTTGATTAATGTTTACTGGAACTCGAATTAATTTTCTGATCAACAGCTGGAAAAAGAGTTAACAGTTTTAGGAAAATGTATTGACCTGTGGTGTAGTGATAACTTAGGGGGTCAAATAATTATCGCAGGTGACTTAAATGCTGACTGCTTAGTGGATAGGTTGGTAGGTGAAGAACTTTATCTTAATAGGGCAACCTGTACAAATGGTAATCAGAAACTTAGAGGTATTCTTTGGTTAAGTTTTGCTGACCTTTGGGGTCTTAAATTGATTGCAAACGACCATTATACGTGGAAAGCAAAGGGTTGTTCTATTATAGATTACATTTTTTTGTCTGCTAAATTAAGCCATTCCCTGGTAAAGTTTGAAGTGAAGGAAGTATCAGTGAGTGATCATTGTATGTTAATGCTTGAGTTTGAGTCCAATGTATTATCGAGGGCCCAAAAGGTCTTTAATAAGGATCTTTTACTCAATACTGCAAAGAACAGGATCAAATGGTCATTTAACACAACCAATAAATTTACAACACTGATTCAGGAATATGAAGAAACTAAGTTAGAACAACGCATGCTTAGGTTTTCTGTGAAAGGGTTTGTACCATGAGATCCAAAATGCAGCGGTTCTTTGATCAGGGGCCGTGTAGGAGACTTACCATAAACATTCTATGGATCAGGAAGTTTATGAGAAACAAAATGGTCCTCCAAAGGGAGGTCCGTAGAATGCGCAATTTGTGCCCCTTCGATCCTGGAGTTATGAGTGTAATAAAAAAATTGAAACAAACATACAAGAATTGGATGATCAGCCATCGCTGTATTGCTGCCCAGTGTGACGGTGAACGGATGCTGGGGGCAATGAGGGGTGCTACGTCATCTAATTTCTGGCCATTAATTAACAACGTCGATTCGTCTCAGGACTTATTGATGGTAAACCCAATTCCAGAAGTCACTTGGGCCAGTCACTTTGCAAATCTATATAGGGCAAGTGATCAGTGCTACCACCAATCGGGGGGTACTGCCTCTTCTTGGACCTTATGATGTCAGGTTGAAGTAATAAAAAGTCTGATAATTAAATCTAAAAATACTGGAGCTCCAGGTCTAAATAACCTTACTAATAAAGTTTTCAAATCCAATCCTCTTTATTGGGCAAAATATTTTATGTATACTTTTCAAAGATGTGTGTCTAACCAAGACTATTCCTCAGTCCTGGAGGGTTTCGGTAGTTATCCCAGTGTTTAAAAAGGGCTCCAGACTACTGCCTTGTAGTTACCGTCCGATTGCCTTTGCAGACTCTGATTGTAATATCTTTGCCTCTCTGGTATTGATTGATATCCAGAGATGGATTCACGATAATCAAATTCTTAATCTGAATCAAATGGGATGTAAAAAGAAAATGCGGTACGGACTGTGGGGGCCTTGTCCTGAGTTGCTTACAAAGTAAAGCCGGGGTAAAGGGGGCGAGATCTACATTTGTTGCATCAATGGACCTTAGTAGGGCCTTTGATTTTGTGGATAGACCGACTTTATGGAACAGATAAAATTCACTGGGATTTCCTAAACATCTGTTGGAAATTGTTATTGCTCTTTATACTGATACTAGATTGGTGGTAAGAATGAATTCGGAAGGCGGTCTTTCCTCACAGATGGAAACCAATAACGGTTTGCGTCAAGGTTGCATGTTGTCTCCTACTATCTTTAATCTTTATGTCAGTGGAGCCTATTCTGCATTCCTCAATGGGGGTCTGGTGTCACCCAAACGCAATGGGAAGGCGATCGCGTGGTTGGCTTACGCGGACGAGTTCTTGCTGATAGACCATACCAAAGTGGGTCTCCAGCACTTAATTAAGACGTTTGAAACATTTATAAGCAGTCTCCATCTAAAAATCAATCCCACCAAAACTATCATAATCTGTATGGGTAAAGCTAATAAGAAACAGGAGTCTTTCACATGGTTTTGCGAAGGCAAACATATTAAGCCCCAAAAAGCTTTTAAGTATCTAGGATATTGTTTTACGGGGGCAGACTCTGCTGCTCTGATTAAAAACCAACTCAAGGCTAAAGCAGAAGTTGCGTTAAGGCAGATGCGATTGTTGGAAGGGAAATTTGGGGGATTTTCGATGAAACCGTTTCGGGAGTTCTATTTAAGAAAAGTGGTCCCAAGGATTACTTATGGCCTGGAACTCTTTGCAATCAACATTGTCGATTTTTTGAAAATTCTGTAAGGTATTATTTGGAAGGGGTTACTATTTTTCTTACCCAAAAGCCTTCCTATGGAGGTGTTAAGGTACGAACTTGGTCTGCAATCTCTCCATTCTGTGGTTGTGACAAAGGGGCTTTTGTTATGGAGAAAATGTAAGATGTCTGGGGTCAGTCATTTTTATACCGAAGCGGGAAGTGACTCAGCTTGTCCGTTCATGATCACATTAAATAAGGATGTTGAAAGAATGCTGGAAGATTTGGGTATAGCTAAGAGTACTTTAATGAATAGGCCAAAAAAATGCAAATTTATTATACAAGGGATGGATTGGTCTTTGACAAAGAGTAAAGTGTTGAAATCTAAGCTTTATAATCAAGCCCATTCCTTTTGGACATTTTTACCATGTATAAATATGTACTTAATGAAACATCCATCTAGGTCCATTAGAAACTCTTTCATGAGATTCATGCTGAATGTTATGCACACCCATCATATATTAAATGTAAGAAATCCAATGGAGGAGAAAAAATGGTGTAGGTTCTGTAATCAGGTAGAGACGGATGAAACCTTATATCATATTGTGTTAAGATTCCCCATGTTGACCAAGCATAGAACTGAATACTTTGCTGAACTGTTTGCCTCAAGTGTATGTGTGGATTGTGATTACATTTGGTACAAAATGAGAAATGGACAATCTTCTATTCTGATTATTCATTTAATAACTTTCCTAAAAACGGTATGTGATTTAAGTTAGGTATGACTTGTTTCTGCTGGTGGATTTTGAGTTTTGTGGGGTTTTGTTTTGCTCTTATATCTGTATATTTGTATTTTACTTGTATTTTAGAAGTGTAATGTGGTTTTAATTGGAATGATTTGCTTAAGTTTTGAAATCAAAATTTTGCTAAGAATTTACATGTTTGGTTCTTAATGAGTATTTTGTAAAGGTTTATGATAAACCATAAACAAGTAAAAATAAAAAATTAGCAATGACACAGTGGCTGGTTGGAAGAAGGAGTCGGACACACTGAGTATGTGATTCAACACTTTCATTAAACTCATAAGTAAAAGGCCTAACTTTCCCTATCACTAAAGAGAATACCTTACCTAACTGAAGGAAACAAAAAGGTGCTGGTCAGTTGTCAGGAAGTCCAAAGTAAAAGTCCTCCATCAAAACTAACTATCTGACCCTACCATGATCTTTAACTAATGTCTTGTCTTCGTCTTTTTATTTACAGTCTCACTGCGGTAGAGATATTTATTGACATAATCTCCATGGATAGTCTTTGAGATCAAGTCTTGTAGTTCTTCAAGAATAGTCTTGGTTTTCGTATTTTCTCTTGTTTTATATTTACAACCACTTCCCTTCAGTTACTTTCTCACACTCTTGTCATCACTTCTAGACTCTTTCCACTACTCTTTCCTGAAGCAGGTTTATCTTGTCCCTTTTTTAGGCTTACTTTGTCATAATCTCTTTGTCTTACAATGTCTCTTATTTTATCGTGTTCCTTCAAGGTCTTTATATCTCGTTTCTCATTACTTATGCTTATGTTAGACTTGCTCCAGTCTTCAATTCTGAGGGGATAGGGTTTCTTTGCTTCCTCCCAGGGAACTTGCTTCCAGTCTCTGCTTGTTCCCCACCTAGGTTGCTTAAACCCTGCTGTTACAGGTTGTCATGATCACTGCTTCCAAGGAGCCAGGACCAGCCCAACGTCCTTGGAAGCAGGCCCCTAACCCTAATCCTAGGCACCAGCCGGTCCCCACTGGGACCTTTTGGACCTTGTCCTGGCGCCGGTGGCACCAGGCTCATCAAAACCATTGGTCCCGGCACTGGAAGCGCCGGGCTCATAATAGGTGTGAGGATGCTTGGGTGGACTTACCTGCAGCAGACCATGCTGCTTACTTACCAGCCACTTAGAAGCTATCTAAGAACAGGAACTACTTTCTTACCTGGGTGGGGCAGCTCCACTCCCTGGATACAGCACTGGAACTCTTCTGGAAACTGGAACTCTTTTCTTACCTAGGCGGGGCCGTGGAAGAAGACGCCTCATCACTCCAAGGCTATTTAAACCACACCCGATAGATGAAGCGTGCTTCGCATTATTCTGCATCTGCAGCAGAACGCTCACCGAGTCTGCGCCGGCTTTTCTTCTTCTGATCCTGGACCTGCAAGAATCCTACTTACCATTTCAGTATCCAGACATCATCAGCACCTGCAAAGAACAGAAACAACAGGTTAGCAAGGCGAACTTTACACGTAGTACTTACTCACCTGATCCATCGGCTGCGGCCGCTTCGTCACGCCGCATCTCCACCTGCAAAGGCAAAAGCATTGCCATACTTACCGGCACGCTGTGGATTCCGGATTTCTTCGTTCTGCATCGCCGCCTGTAAAGAAAAAGCATTGTTAACAACTTACTGGCATTCCGCGGACTCCGGCGCTGCAAACCAACATCTGAAAGGCAAAAGAAAAGACATTAAGCAGGTATTTACTTACGTCCATCCCGCTCGTCGCAATAAAACGCCTGCAAATACTCCGGCGTCTCTTTAACACGAACTAAGCTGCAAGGAAAGAGACAATTAGAGCGCTTGCCATACTTACAAACTTCCAGGCGCTTTACTTCATCTCAAGAGCCCTGCTATACATAAGGGAAAATCATTATATAGAGTCTGCATATAAACGTGCCACGCATTTAAAGACTATAAAGACAAAAGGTGTCCAGAAACTCACCGCTCGTGCAGACAACGACGGTAATCATCCTCTGAATTCAAGTCAAACAAGTTTATTCGGATTTTCAAAGAAATCCATCAAACACAAAAAAAATAAAAATGCAGAAACATCACAGATAAACAATTACAATCACTGCTCCCAAATGGAAACAATACCTCCACAGTTCATTAAATCCCTGATTCTGTCCCAGAATGACCCTTTATGGTGGCCTCTCCACCAAGGTACTTGACCGATCACGGCCTAACGGGGTAAGGTTAGCGCCAGACAATGGGGATGACCTCACAATTGGCCACCAGGTGCATCCGGACCCTGTTTCCGGATATGGACTAATTGAAATCACACTCCTGGACATCCTGCCAGCTCCCTCACGTTGTCCTAGGACTTCGTTTGCCACACTCCGGTCCCTAAAGGCCAATTCCACAGTATCGCAGAGCTGATTCCCCCCACTAAGTACTCTGACACAACCCACCAAGGATTCCCTATGCACTGAAGCACAACCTTTAGTGGACCGTAGCCAGTGTAAGGTTTTATTTAACAGGGCATCCTTTGATTCATACACATCCCTCGCCAGTTTGGGGACCCCATGAAGGAACACCCTAGCGTGTTTGGATTGACAATGAGGTAGGGGCTGGGAGGAAGCCCCACTACCCCGTAGGCCATATGCACTCTTTTTCCCTGGGAAGGTACATTGTGGGCCCTCTCGTTGAGGAACATAGACCCGCAAGGGGGTAGGCTTTGCCTTAGATTCGGACGTCCTACCAGGTTCTTTAAATTTCACTCTACTTGCACTGAGGTTGGTGGCAATTGCTGGTCCCGCGTTACCCAGCCCCAAGCTAAGGGAGGTAATTGTAGGAGCTACAGTTACAGGGCTCATGGTGGCCTGTTCCCCCTGAGATACCCATGGAGGATCAGGGGGACCCTTGCCCATGTTTGAAGTGATCAGTGGCACCCCATCCCTCATAGCCCACCCCTTAGTTTCTAAGAGGGATGAGAGCAAAGATCTGATGGCTGCTAGCTCCACCAGCACTTGATTGCATTTACAGCCGGCCCCCTAGGTATAAAGACACCCCCAACTGGGGTGTCAGTACCTATTCCAGTGTCAATGCTAGTACTACAACCCAGTCGATCAGTGGTCCTAAGTGCGGAGAGATGGAGATAAGAGCTGGCTACTGAACAGGATGAAGACCCTTGCTCATTACACGGGCTGCGAGAGCGGAGGGGTTGGTTATGCATGGGGCCGTCGCTGGATTGACCCTCCTCTGTGGGAACGGGGGCAGGAGAGGAACTGGACAAACCCACAACCATTCCAGAGCCAAAGTTACGATCGCAAACCTCTGCAACATCCAAAGCAAGTGCAAGTTCAGAACATAACGCACCCGATGAGGTACCGGGGGAGGTGCCAAGGGAGAGGCTAGATGGTTGACAGCCCCTGCTAAACTCTGTATGCCGAACCAGTTCCCCCTCCGTCCCCGGGCATGGTTCATCAAAGGCAGGAGGCGGAAATAATGGGCGAGATGTCATAGTGGGGGCCCGGAACTCCCCTGCAGCGGGGGTTGGACAAACTGACATACCGCCCTTGTTTGGGGCTATGTCTGCGGAGTCTCCCAAACTCAGCCGACCATCCGTAGTAACTTCTATGGTTGAAGATGACTCCATGGTTACCACCTTTGTTGCTATACCCCCTCCTCCTCCCCAGAGAAGGTGAGACAGACCCGCCTGACCACCGTCCTCTCTATCACCGCCAACACAAAGACCTTCCAGATCAGTTTTACTGTCCCTTATGACTTGGAGATTGTTCAGGACTTCTTTTTCAGACGAGAGAGAAGTGAGGTGGCTAGAAGAAGTCACTTCCCCAACAACGAGGGCAGTGTCAATGAGTGAAGAGACCGCAGTAAGAGCCTTAACTCCAGTTGTTCCTCCTTGGTGGCTCAGTCTCTTAATAACCACAATTTTACGTGATGGTGACTGCTCAATGCTGATGGGGGCAGGCTCAGAGCAACACGGGAGTGAGGAGAGAGGCAAGGTGGGAGAGGGTTTCTTAAGTACAGCGTGGCCCTTGTAGGACCTTAATGACTTTAACAGACGCATAGCAGATCCCCTCGAGCCAAAACCTCAAGCACAAAACAGTTCCTGGCTTTTACTCCTTTACTCCCTTACTCCTTCGGGCAGTCACAAAAAGTAAGCACTCCCCTGCACTTACTTGCTTCCCAGCCGCACCCGGAAAGGGCCTCCCACCACGAACGCCGAACACCTGCGGCGCCAAACACCGCGCCCTTGCCCCGCCGCGGGCTTCACCGCTGCGGGGCCGTGGAAAAGAGTTTATGTGCCTGGGGGCGTGGCCTGGGACCAGGAAGCAGCTGGAGGTCCTGCGGCGCCAAACACCGCGCCCTTGCCCCGCCGCGGGCTTCACCGCTGCGGGGCCGTGGAAAAGAGTTTATGTGCCTGGGGGCGTGGCCTGGGACCAGGAAGCAGCTGGAGGTCCTGCGGCGCCAAACACCGCGCCCTTGCCCCGCCGCGGGCTTCACCGCTGCGGGGCCGTGGAAAAGAGTTTATGTGCCTGGGGGCGTGGCCTGGGACCAGGAAGCAGCTGGAGGTCCTGCGGCGCCAAACACCGCGCCCTTGCCCCGCCGCGGGCTTCACCGCTGCGGGGCCGTGGAAAAGAGTTTATGTGCCTGGGGGCGTGGCCTGGGACCAGGAAGCAGCTGGAGGTCCTGCGGCGCCAAACACCGCGCCCTTGCCCCGCCGCGGGGCCTATGTTTCACCAGTGAAGGAACTGGCAACGGCACCCTGCACCAGACGCAGATGGAGAGCCCAGCATTCACCTATATAAGGTGAGCACATTGACCTGGGGGCTCTACGAAAAAGCTGGGAAGAGAGAGGGAGAGAGGGACATTCAACTACCCAGACCATTAACCCCCATATTCTTTCACCTGCAGAAACCTCACTCTTCGAGTACGACACACAGTGCGAAGAGGTTCGACCCCAGAAGCCAATCGAGTCCTGCACATCACTTTTCGAGTAACAGACAGGTTCCTGCCAAGACCCGCACCTCCGTGGGAATCAGGTGAGCGTTACAGAACGCGAAGCCCACCACAAAACTCCTACCCAGGCGCAATGGAAACCTCAGACACTGATCGACTAGCCCAGTTGCTCGGGGAATTAAGAGCAGAAGTACATGCAGCTCGTCAGGAAACGAACTCTCTAAGAAGAGAACTGATTACAGAGGACCTTGCTAGGCAGTTGTTACAAACGCAGGCAGGACAGACACCTTTGCCCGTTCCAGGAGGGAGTTATCCTTCTGCATCAGCTTCAAATCCAGTGCAAATCAATCTGCCCGGTAATGTGCCCTTGGCTCCGCCCGAACGCTTTTCTGGTGATCCAAAGAAATTTGCAGTGTTCATCAACCAGTGCCGCCTACACTTCTTATGTCGACCAGCTGCATTCCCAACAGACCAGACCAAGGTGGCTTTCGTGCTTTCTTATCTCGGTGGCAGCGCTGCAGATTGGTCGATCCCGTTAGTCACCCAGGATGCCTGCGTGGAGAGCTCAAGGATGTGTTAGAGCAAGTTGTGAATCCTCCACAAGAATGTTCTGATTATATTGACTTAGTTGTCCAATTGGACCATAGACTACAGAACAGGAAGGCAGATCGTTCCAGATTTGATACCCGAGTGTTTTCTAAACCAGAGACCTCGAATAAGGGAGCTGACACTGTGGAACCCATGCAAATAGGGGGCATGAAAGGACCTTTAACCCAGAAAGAGCGGGAAAGAAGAAGGCAGCTGCAATTATGCCTCTATTGCGGAAACTCAGGACACTTTCTTCGGGACTGTCCAGTGAAACCAGCTAAGAAGACTGTAGGAGCCGCGGATACCTGTACCACAAAGTCTGAGCAGGGAAACGACCTTGCCCGACAAGAGTAGAGGTCCTCTTGCCGAGTGTTAAGATCTGTCCCGTGACCTCGCATTTCGTGATACCCATGGTCCTCATTAGTCCTGAACGTCCGGATCGTTTGCATGCAATTGAAGCTTACATTGACAGTGGAGCAATCGGTAGCTATGTGGACCGTGAAATGGTATTAAGGATGAATCTACCCCTTGTCCCTAAGGCAGTAAAAGACGTCATCACTACTGTGGATGGCACGGAGATAGCCTCCGGACCAGTAACGCATGCCACCCAAGAAGTGACGCTAGTGAGTCAAGATGGACACCGGGAGAGAATCGTGTTCGATGTAATCAAGGCCCCTCAGTTCCAGATCATTCTGGGAATCCCTTGGTTAGAGAAGCACAATCCTCAGATCAATTGGCGAGCAAAGACGGTTCAGTTTCCAGAGTGTTTTACCACTTGTTATCCTCGGTCTGATGTTTCACTGGCGGCAATCTCTTCTGAGGAGGTTCCCAAATTACCTCCCGAATACCAGGAATTCCAAGACGTCTTCTGGAAGGATCAAGCTAACACCCTGCCTCCTCATAGGTCTTACGACTGTCAAATAGATCTGATACTTGGAACAACTCCTCCTTGCAGCAGGATTTATGCCCTCACCGAGCCAGAGAACCTTCACCTCAGACAGTACCTGGACCAATACCTAGCTAACGGGTTTATCCGTCCTTCAAAATCTCCAGCTTCATCGGCTTTGTTCTTCGTTCCGAAAAAGGAAGGAGACCTTAGGACTTCCATAGATTACCGCGCCCTGAATCAGATCATCGTTAAAAACAGATACCCGTTACCTTTGATCCCTGAACTCCTGGACCAAGTCAAAGATGCATGTATATACACAAAGCTGGATCTCAGAGGAGCCTACCACTTGGTACGGATAAAAGAGGGCGATGAATGGAAAACGGCCTTCCGCACCAAGTACGGGCTATTCGAATATCAAGTGATGCCCTTTGGACTGTGTAATGCTCCTGCTGCTTTCCAATATTTTATGAACGATGTCCTTAGAGAACTCATAGACGTGTGTGTTGTTGTCTACATTGACGACATCCTCGTCTATTCATCATCTGAAGAAGAACATCAGAGACACGTTAAAAAGGTTCTCGAGAGATTGCGTCAACATAATCTTTTTGCTAAGCTTGAGAAATGCGTTTTCAACGTAACGGAAGTCGAGTTCCTGGGATTCATATTGTCGCCTAACGGAGTCCATATGGATTCAAAGAAAGTTGATGCAATTATCAAGTGGCCATCACCAACCTCTGTAAAAGGAGTTCAAAGCATGTTAGGATTTGCTAACTTTTACCGCAGATTCATTCCTGAATTTTCTCGGATAGTCCAGCCCATCACCGCTCTGTTGAAAAAGAACAAACGTTTTGAGTGGTCTTCTGAAGCAGAACAAGCTTTTCAGGACTTAAAAGCTAAATTCATTTCTGCACCTGTTTTAAAACATCCTCGCCCAGAACTTCCTTACATCGTGGAAACGGATGCTTCTAGTCTTGCTATGGGGGCAGTGTTATCACAAAGAGATCCGGTCACACACCAACTACATCCTGTTGCCTTTTGGTCCCGCAAGTTTTCGCCTCCCGAGATCAACTATTCAATTACAGACAAGGAACTTTTCGCCATCAGATCGGCCTTTAAAGCCTGGCGGCATTATCTTCTAGGAGCCAGACACACAGTCACCGTAATGACTGACCACCGCAATTTACAATATCTAAAGACAGCCAAAGCTCAATCTTCCAGACAGCTTCGCTGGGCTCTGTTTCTAGCCGAATTTGACTTTATAATTACTTATCGACCAGGCAGTAAGAACGGAAAAGCGGATGCCCTCTCCCGGATGGGGGTAGATGAACATTTGACCAATCCAGAACCAATACCCATAATTCCAGAACAAAGAATTTTGGGTTTGGTCAGCGCTCAATCTTTTGAAGACATCAAGACCATGGTTAAATCACTCCTAACTCTGGGCGATTTACAAGATTGGCAATTAAAGGGGAAAGAATTTTCAGTGGATCAAGACCTACCATATTTCCGAGGACGATTGCATTTACCCTGTGAGAAAATACAAAAACAAGTAATCTCCTGTTATCACGACTCTCTAATGGAGGGTCACCCTGGCATTACCAAAACCATGGAAAAGATTAAAAGACATTTCTGGTGGCCGTCATGGAAAAAGGATATTAGAGACTTTGTAATCTCCTGCGGTGTGTGTGCCCAGAATAAAAGTCAGAAGGAAAAACCAGCCGGCCTACTACAGCCAGTAGACATCCCTCCCTGTCCATGGCATACCCTGTCCATGGATTTCATCACGGACTTACCTCCATGCTCGGGGTATACTACCATTTTAGTAGTCGTGGATCTATTCTCCAAGATGGCTCACTTCATTCCCCTAAAGGGTCTACCATCAGCCTCAGTATTGGCCCGAGAATTCTTAGAAAACATCGTTCGGCTACACGGTTTTCCCTCGGTTTTAGTCTCCGATAGGGGAAGTCAATTCATCTCTCACTTCTGGCGCAGTTGCTGTCGTCTAGCCCAAATTGATGTAAGACTTTCAACTAGTCACCATCCCCAAACTGACGGACAAACCGAAAGGACAAATCAAACTCTAGAGCAATATCTACGTTGCATGCTCCAACAAACTGAAAACGCCTGGAAGGATATTCTTTGGATCGCTGAATACGCTTACAATAATTCGATTCATTCTGGAACAGGGAAGACTCCCTTCTTCTTACTATACGGACACCATCCTAGAACCTCTAACCTGGATCCTCCCCAAGAATTCGAAGCACCTGCTGTGGATCACTTGCACTCAGAGATCACCCGTGCTTTTAAGGAAGCCTCGGCCCATCATCTGCAAAGAGCTAAAGCTCAATTCAAAAGAGGAGCAGATCGACACCGTAAAGAGGCTCCTCATTACGCTGTAGGAGATCAAGTCTGGCTATCCACTAAGCACCTGCCTCTAAAGGGACCCCGCACCTTCATCCCGAGATACCTTGGACCCTATCTAATATCTGCCATAATTAATCCGGTGGCTGTCAAATTGGAGTTACCTACGCATATGAAAATACACCCAGTATTCCATGTCTCCTTATTAAAACCTGTGCAACCAGAAACCCGATTGACTGAACTCCCAGAACCGGTTTTAGTAGATGGAGAACTTGAATTCGAAGTAAAGAACATCCTAGACTCCAAAATCTCCAAATCTAAGTTATATTATCTGGTTGATTGGAAAGGTTACGGCCCCCAGGAAAGGTCTTGGGAACCTTCAGAATACGTCCACGCACCTCGTCTGGTCAAAAAATTCCATCTGAATCACCCCGACAAGCCGAAACCCCCGGAGAAGACACGCTTAGGAGGGGCCTTGAGGGGGGGGTACTGTCATGATCACTGCTTCCAAGGAGCCAGGACCAGCCCAACGTCCTTGGAAGCAGGCCCCTAACCCTAATCCTAGGCACCAGCCGGTCCCCACTGGGACCTTTTGGACCTTGTCCTGGCGCCGGTGGCACCGGGCTCATCAAAACCATTGGTCCCGGCACTGGAAGCGCCGGGCTCATAATAGGTGTGAGGATGCTTGGGTGGACTTACCTGCAGCAGACCATGCTGCTTACTTACCAGCCACTTAGAAGCTATCTAAGAACAGGAACTACTTTCTTACCTGGGTGGGGCAGCTCCACTCCCTGGATACAGCACTGGAACTCTTCTGGAAACTGGAGCTCTTTTCTTACCTAGGCGGGGCCGTGGAAGAAGATCGCCTCATCACTCCAAGGCTATTTAAACCACACCCGATAGATGAAGCGTGCTTCGCGTTATTCTGCATCTGCAGCAGAACGCTCACCGAGTCTGCTCCGGCTTTTCTTCTTCTGATCCTGGACCTGCAAGAATCCTACTTACCATTTCAGTATCCAGACATCATCAGCAACTGCAAAGAACAGAAACAACAGGTTAGCAAGGCGAACTTTACACGCAGTACTTACTCACCTGATCCATCGGCTGCGGCCGCTTCGTCACGCCGCATCTCCACCTGCAAAGGCAAAAGCATTGCCATACTTACCGGCACGCTGTGGATTCCGGATTTCTTCGTTCTGCATCGCCGCCTGTAAAGACAAAGCATTGTTAACAACTTACTGGCATTCCGCGGACTCCGGCGCTGCAAACCAACATCTGAAAGGCAAAAGAAAAGACATTAAGCAGGTATTTACTTACGTCCATCCCGCTCGTCGCAATAAAACGCCTGCAAATACTCCGGCGTCTTTTTAACACGAACTAAGCTGCAAGGAAAGAGACAATTAGAGCGCTTGCCATACTTACAAACTTCCAGGCGCTTTACTTCATCTCAAGAGCCCTGCAATACATAAGGGAAAAGCATTATATAGAGTCTGCATATAAACGTGCCACGCATTTAAAGACTATAAAGACAAAAGGTGTTGAGAAACTCACCGCTCGTGCAGACAACGACGGTAACCATCCTCTGAATTCAAGAGGCCTATGTTTCACCAGTGAAGGAACTGGCAACGGCACCCTGCACCAGACGCAGATGGAGCGCCCAGCATTCACCTATATAAGGTGATCACGTTGACCTGGGGGCTCTACGAAAAAGCTGGGAAGAGAGAGGGAGAGAGGGACATTCAACTACCCAGACCATTAACCCCCGTATTCTTTCACCTGCAGAAACCTCACTCTTCGAGTCCGACACACAGTGCGAAGAGGTTCGACCCCAGAAGCCAATCGAGTCCTGCACATCATTTTTCGAGTCACAGACAGGTTCCTGCCAAGACCCGCGCCTCCGTGGGAATCAGGTGAGCGTTACACAGGTTTCTCACTTCTGCTCTTAACTGGTTTCTCTCTTGGTATTTCGCCCTTAGGACTGGGATGAGTTGCTCATGCTGTATAATACCCATCTTGGTTGGGTTATTTGTAATCTTCTTACGACTCCAATTATACAGTTTTAGTCTTATTTTCCCGTCCTTAAACTGGGATGAGTTTCCTTGGATGTACAGCGATGTCCCTGTGGCCTCCCGTTTACCCCTGTCTCTGTGTTGGGCACGGTGGCACATCTCGGCTTGGGTGTACTTTTTCTCATTCCACTCGCCCGTCTGTTTTTTTTGTCGGGTTAATGCTCTGCATTCACGCTGGCGATAGGAAGCTTTCCACGCTTCCGGTAACGGTGGTCTCAGTGTCGTTCTTCGAGCATCCTGCCCACCACTGTGTGTTTGTGATCATGCCACCCGATAGCTGGTTCCTCTCTCCTTTCTCACAATGCCTTTTTCACATATGCATACGCAAGGCCTCTGATGTCTTGTACTGGAGTTCTCTGCCTCACTGAAAGTCACAGGCTACGCAACTTTCCTTGGTTTCATAGCCACAAGGCGGAATTATGTCAGGGTACTTACCCTAGGCACCAGGTTCTCCTCGTTCACGTCCCAGTAAAATAGGCATCTCCTGTTAATGAGACATCCTTCTCTTTTGCGAATGGATTTCTTTTTGCATTGCCTTCAGCCAAAAAGGTAACAATGCTGCATTACAGCAGGTTTATTAGATGCTGCAATTTGCTGTTCTTGAGCTTGACCTAGGTGTCTTTTTACGATCTCCCTGACGGCCGCCACATGGCCCTTAACATTTTGGGCCATTTGGGAAATGGGTAAGATGGCCTCCTCTTTCTCCTCCCAGGTTTCCCTTAACATGTACAAAACATCCCAGGGTTCTCTGCCATTGAGTAACTCCAAGGGAGAATATCCTTGGGAAGTCCGTGGGGGTCTTCCGGACTGCAAGCAGGACACATGGTATCATTACATCCCATTTGTTCCCATTGTTTTCCACCAGTTTCAGCAAAATTCTTTTTAAGGTCTGACTAAACCGCTCTCCTAAACCATTCATCTGGGTATGGTAGACTGACGTTCGGAGGGCTTTGATGTTAAGCAATTCCTTGGCTTCTTTCATTAGACGGGACATAAAGGTAGTGCCTTGGTCCGTTGGGATCTCCTTTTGAAACCCCACACTGGACAAGTAGGGTAATTGGTGTTTCAATATCTGTTGGCTAGTGTTGCTGCAAAGTGGATATGCCTTGGTATGGTGGCCTAGTCCATAATCACTAGAATATATCAATTTCTCAACTTCGACATTTCCAGTGGGCCTACTATGTCCATTGCTATGTTCGAGAAAGGGATCTTCATAATCGGCAGGGGGCTATCGGGATGGGAGTTGTTGCGGTCCTTCGGCAGATGTCACATAGCAAGACATCATTTTCAACGTCCGCAATAATTACAATAGAATTGGGGTATCCCTTGACTCTGTGTTTTCCCTACCCCCTGATGGGCGGCTGTCAAGTGTGCATGGGCTAACTCTAGCACCACCCTTCTATGGCTTTGGCGAACCACTAGTTGTGTTTGGGCCGAGCCATCTCTTGTCAGCTCACCTCTATACAACAAGCCCTTCTTGATGAAGACGATTCCGGCTTGGTTGTGTCAGGCTTCCTCGGTAGTGTTGGGAAGGAGATGGTCCTATCCCATCCTCCTAGATGCAGGTAGGGGGAATTAACACCTCATAACTAGAGGAGGGACGAACCTCCACCGCTGAGGCACAGATAAGAACCCTATAATGTAGAGAATTAGGCGAATAACACCCCTCATGCCTCACCACTAGGACTCCATTTTGTGTTAGGCTCGAACAGCATTTCTTACTAGGCCCCACTCTGCCACTCTAAACGAAGCTGCATTCACACACACTGCCTCTTTCGTTGGGAGTCCAAGCCATTTGCACATTACATCAGCTCCATGCGAGCCCTGTTCACATGGAAGTCCATCCATCCCCTGTTCTTTCAATGTTGCAATTCTCTAGTATCATTCTTGTTCCGAAAGCACCCAGCAAGGAGCGCGATATAGGAACAGGCTGCAGCACAAGTTCCCATCCATCTCCACTAACCTGCCCGTGCCGCCTCACCCTTCGCCCCGCCAGAGCTCGCCCACACCAGCTGTGCCATCCCTTTCATCATAAGCATCTAACCCCGTCACCTCCACCCTTCCAGAACACCCACCATAAACCTTATCTAAGGTAACCATATATTCGTCCCAAGTGACAAGCCATGTCTGTCCGTATCACAAGACATCACAAGGATAGGCGGTAAAGGGTGCCCCCAGGAGAGGTACAGGGTGCAGGAGGTGCAGTACCAATGAAAGCTTGAAATGTGGAGGTTGGTATACCCATATATTATTCCCAATTTACAAAGACCCCTTTTACATGTGAGGTCCAGGCATCTACCATTATTCAGTTCCTGTTTAGCTTATACAGTCAGGAATGCCGTACCAACTTGACCTGACCTTCACCGCAGAGAGGAGCCCAGCTGACCCACATGCACCCAGACTGACTGAGAAGCAACGGCCAATGGGTGCCTGATCTCTCCTATGGAGCCGGCATTGATATAGGTTCCCCACCAACCAGAGGCAACACATCTACCAGAACCTGATGACGTCACTTATGATGTAACGGTCTCTAATAATGTGCTGTCCCTGTAACTCGTGGCAGAGTGCTCTCAGGCAACAGTTATTTGCTGGCATTTTTATATTATATAAACGTTGTCATCCTTAAAACTCATCTCTTGGTCTCATTCCCTGATGGGGTGTGTTATCTTATTTTTGTATTATTTTGGGACATGTGTGTGAGTGGGTGCCTTCATTTGGTGACCCTGACGTGATTTCCCTCAGCTCCCGTAACTTTCGGCGAGGTCCAGGGCCTCTCCGGCAAGGCCTCGGCCACCTACAGCTGACCAGTCACCCTAACAAACGCATACGCAGAAGAAGCGGTTCTTGTGGGTCCTGGCTTTGCGAATACGGGCTAACTCTAGCACCACCCTTCTATGGCTTTGGGGAACCACTAGTTGTGTTTGGGCCGAGCCATCTCTTGTCAACTCACCTCTATACAACAAGCCCTTCTTGATGAAGAAGACATTTCCGGCTTGGTTGTGTCTGGCTTCCTCTGTAGTTACCTTACCAAAGGCCTCTGTAAGAGCTGGGTCATTCCTTCGTGAAAAGGATAGGTCGAGCAGGGATGCAACTTCCTCTGTTTATTCCTGGCAGGTTTCTGCTGGTGGAATGTCAGCCTCTCCAAAACTCTTTGAACCCCTCTCAGTTTCCCCAAACTATTATAGAGTTTTTTCTAGAATCCCGTGTGCTATTTCCCCCCCTCTTTATTGGTATAGGGATTATTAACATGATTGTGTAACAGAACTTTGACATCTCCCCTAAAGTCAGGATCTATACCACCTGCCATGCTGTCTAAACAATATCGTCAGGATACCCCTGACTTTAGGTACCTCTAGTTGGGGCAAGTGTAAGTCCAGCAGGTATCTATCAATCGTCTCTCACTGGGAGGAATCAGGATTTCCTCTGTAGTTTGTGAATCAAAACCTATGGATTCTTCAGTGGCTACAATAGGGGCTCAGGCTTTAGGGCTTAGTTTTGTAAACAGCACAGGTCCACAACTTCGATCAGTTGGTTGACATCCTACCTTCGGCACCATATATGGTGGGTCCGAAGAAGGAGTCCACGCCGAGGATATGATTCAACTCTTATTAAACTTATAAGTAAAGGCCCTAACTTTCCTTATCACTAAATGGAATACCCTAAACTAAACTAAAAGGTGCTTGTCAGTTGTCAGGAAATCCCAAGTAAAAATGTGCTCTGTCCAAACTAGCTATCTGACCCTACCACTATTTCCAACTAATTTAAATAGGCCAAGAGAATGTCTTTTCTTCGCCTGGTCTTTTGTTGATCTTCCAATGGGCTTTTAAGTTACAGTCTTTCTCCGTGGTAGAGATATTTCTTGACATCATCTCCTAGGATAGTCTTTGAGATAACTCTTGTAGCTTTTCAAGAATAGTCTTGGTTTCCGTATTTTCTCTCGTTATATTTACAACCACTTCCCCTTGGGTACTTTCTCACACTCTCGTCTTCACGTGTAGACTCTCCTGTCATAACTTTACTTTACATGCGCATCCATCAACCCTTAGGCATGAGGGTGCAGACAAAGACAAACAAAACAGTTAACAGAAAGCAGGGCCAGGTCGCTGAGAAATGCGGCGAGAGCCAAGAATGAAAAATCAAAGCCCCAGAGCCTTCTCAATAAAACAACAAGGTCTGAAGTTCTTTCTTGAAGAGGGGAAGGGAGGAGTGGCCTCTCAAAGCAGGTAGCAGAGTATTCCATATCAAGGGAGCAGCACTAAAGAAGGCTACCGTCTGAACCTTCCTAGCTCTACATCTCGGCAGGAAGAGATAGTTCTGATGGTTAGATCTCAAGTTTCTACCATTAGGTTTCTCTCCGATATGATCTTGCAGGTAGGTGGGCATAGACCCCAGTCTACATTTAAAAGCGATGACTAGAAGTCTAAAAGTAATACGTTCTTTCACTGGAAGCCAATGTAATGAGCGTCTAGCCTCTGAGACATGGGAACCGTAGGCGAGCCCAGTAACAACTCTTATTATTATTTATTTATTGTGATATAGTTTAAATTATAAACTTTACACAAAGGAAAATAAATAAATTTCCTAAAATTAGCATAACATTAAAATATGCAATAAAAAACAAAGATAAAATATCATCTTCATGAGTCCAATGTTGACCATACAGTTATCTATAATACATATCTTAATATACAATTGTTCATTCCCTACAATTATTTATTGTTATGTCCAGCCTGACTTCAATCCTCAGCCAGATAGTATACAGTGCTGTCAACAAACGCATACTGTTAGAATTAATACAATGGTTCCAAAAAAGATCATCCTTAATATACTCATTGTTGAAGACATATTTGTCCAACAGGGGTTTGAATGTGCTGGCCATCTCAGTGCATTCGGTTAGAAGATGCTTTGCCGTTTCCAACAAATCTAGAACTTTACATAAACGGCATGTTCGCAAAGCAATTGCTATCTTGGCCTTTCTTCCCGTAACAGTTAGGGTAGGCAATTGATCCAGTCTGAGCAACAAGATAAACCGTCTAAGTCTAACTGATGGACATATATTAAGGTATCTCTGTGGTTTCTTAAAATCGTAAAGTCTATGTTGAACGAATTTGTAACTTCTCAGCTTCCCTAGATGCTCAAAATTTTCAATCCAGTCCCAGAGATCTATACGTTTACACAGAGCCCTTTGAGCTCTCTCTGAGTAGCCCCCCTCCTTGTTTTGCCACCCAATATCAAAATACAGTTTAGTCATTTGGTCAATTGTTGTGGTACTCGATTTCTCCCTGGCTATTTCTTGATGGACAGCTGTTAATAACCCATTACTGGTATCTCGAGTCATTTTTAAATAGATTGATGCTCGCTTCTTCAGTACAAGTGCCTTAAGAGAAATCAAGCCCAATTCTAGTCTTATTATAGCCATCGGTATACAAGGAGCAAGGCCAAGGATACTACGCCAAAATTTTCCTTCGATTACCTGTAGCCAGCCTAGATCCATCGCCGAAAGAGATTCTAAGCCATAGATTATGGCCGGGGAGAAAGCTTGTATATACAGCTGCCGAATACCCCACAGCGTAAATCCACACTGCTTAAGGGTGAACCTGTGAAACAGGGCCGTCAATTGAGCCGCTCTAATTACACGCCCCTGTTTACAGGCCACATAGTCGCCAGTTGTTTCAAAATCTATACCCAAGTACCGATATTGGGGAACGTAGGTAATATTCACCAAACCTACCTTAAGTGATACACGTGATACTCTCTTTTTTGTGTATCTCATAACCTTTGTTTTCCCCAAATTAATACTCAGGCCATTAGCCTCTGCATATTTCCAGAGGGCCGCCGCAGATCTGCGTATTCCACTAATGGTGTCGAAAATCACCAGATCGTCGGCGTAGGCCAGGACAGGGCAAGAGGCTTTGCCAATTTTTGGCGGGCAGTTGTTTACGGCGGCTATTACTTCGGGAATGTCAAACACATATAGATTGTATATTTGGGGCGCTGTTACACAGCCTTGCTTAACACCCTTATTTTGTGTAATGTTAGGAGTTGTGTGCCCTTCTTGATCGAGTTTCAGTTTTACTGTGTTGTTTTGATGTAGTAGTCTCAGATAATATATAAGACCTTTCGGACAACCCATTAAATTTAATTTCCACCATAGACGGCTTCTGGGGATAGAATCAAAGGCTGCCGCAAAGTCTATATATAAAGCATATAGGGGAGGGGCCCCCGGTCTTAAGGCTCTAGTTCGTAAGATATCCATGATCATGATGTTTTGGGAGGTCGAATATCCCTGTCTGAACCCACTCTGGAATTTGGACAGTACACCAGAATCCTCAGCCCATGTTTGTAGTTCTTTTAATAATAATGAGGCAAATATTTTCCCCGTGGCATCTAGCATTGAAAGCAATCTGTAATTACTGGGATCAAGTCTATTTCCTTTTTTAAACATGGGGATCAATATTGCCTTTTGCCAAGAACTAGGTATTTTACCAGTTTTTAAAATTTTCTCAAATAATATACTCAATAGGCTGGCCCAAAAAGTGGGATGCGATTTAATAACAATATTGGATAGTCCATTAGGTCCTGGTGCTCGTGATGATTTTATCTCTTTTATTTTATTAAGAATAGATTCATATGATATATTAAATGGAGCAACTGTTGGAGGACTATCCAATACTGATAGGATATTGTCCTCCGCCTGCCGGTTTTCCAAGAACCTTTCCCAGACTCTGGTTTCAATGGGATTGGTCAGTATCGCCTTTTGTGGGTCACGTGCCTCATTCAACAGGGACCAGATGTCACGAGTATTCCCTTCACATATGGTCTTCACTGTTTTTTGCCAGGCCAGTAATCGGTCTGCTCTTTTTTTAGCTTTAATAGCCGCTCTGTATCTGTTTTTGATCCCTCTGACTGTTACGTAATATCTTTCCCCATGGGCCATGTCTTTTTTTACCTTACGGAGCTCAGCTCTTAGCGCTCTTTTCATGTCTCTAATAACTTTGTCATAGGGCATTCTTTTTTTATTTTCTGTACTTATCGTTAACCCGACTGATGACGAAGCATGCCTTTCTGAAAAAGCCAGAACCCAGTCTTCTATGTCTTCAATTGACAGCTCTTTAAAATTAGGCAACTTTATGTCATCTGCCATTCCCAGAGCCTCAGTTGCCAAAGAGATATTTTTATCCGACCAAGAAATCCTAGTACCGGATTTATTAGTTTTTACCATGCCTATGTTACTAGGCGGAGGCAACTCTCCGGAAATACTAATCTTACATTTCAATGCGGCATGATCGCTCCATTCATTAGTGATCACTGTCATGTCTGTCACCAATTGTTGGAGCCTAGGGCACACAAAAATATAGTCCAGTGTACTGTATGAGGTCCCATTTGTCCATGTGTGGTGACCAGGGTGATCGCTAGCTGTTCTGCCATTAAGCATCTCCATATCCCAGGACTCAAATAAGTAATCCCAGGCCCCCCCCTCAGGGTCTCTTTTATTGTGTATCATAACCCCGCTTTTTTCTAGTCTGGGATTCGACATTTTACTCACATAGCCTGACATATGGCAATTAAAGTCCCCAACGACAAGTACTCCCGAGTCTCTAGATGTGTACAGCCACTCTGCCAATAGCTCTTGAAGTGAGTCCTGTAGTTGTTCACTTAACTTTGCCCCAGGAGGGTTGTATAGAGTGACCAGCAAAAAGGAGCCCCTGGGGTTCTTGAGATCCGGAATTACTTCGACTGCCATCATATTGCATTCAGCATTGCAGTCAACCTGTCTCGAACCCATAGTATTGGCCACCCCAATGGTCAAACCACCATAGGGTCGACCTTTTTCACCCCTCTTTGCTGCCACATGATATAATACATAGCCATCCAAAAATAAGGGATCTATAGCCCATGTCTCTTGTAAACAAAAACAGTTACATTTGTCCAGTAACTTTATTGAACCCTCCGGGGATAGTAGATGAGTAAAGCCACGGGAGTTCCAAGACAGTATCGTTAGATCTCATTGATTAGTAATGATCTCCGGAAGTGCCTCCGCTAACCATTTTAGAATTTGTTGAGCTTCTGATGCCACCATCTTCTTACCCTTAAGTAAGCTTGGATAATCTGCTGTTGCTGGAACCGTATCTTCTTCTACTGTAGGCCCGTCTGGCTCAATTTCATTAAGATCAGCGTCTATTTCGACGTCTACTGCTTTTAGCTCCTCTTTGTAGTTCCTTAACAGATCTGCAGTAGCCAGGAACTTGCAATGTAACGCAGATACTTTGGAGTTGGGGCCTTGTAAGGGTTCGACAAATACAAAATCGTCAGATTTAAGGACCCGCAATTGTGGGACAGAGTCCAATCTTGTCAAGAAGTCTGAACGCGATAGCCATTTACTATTTTTGCTATGATATAAGTTCTTTATCAGACAAATCCTATTTCCCCTTGTCACCCCTTTGGTTTCATTGACAGCCGCTACAGTTGTTTCCAGGTTTTCTGGGTCCATAGGCATTTCCGTAATTTTCTCTGGTTCAGGCTCTCCGTTGTATTCCTCGTCCAACTCTATACTCATTATCTCTACTTCAGACTCCTTGTCGGCCCCTTGAGCAGGCAGCAGCCAGCTGGTGAGATAACCCTCTTTGGTCGCCTTCCGTTTCTTGGCTCTTGCCACTCTTTTTCTACTTTTTTTGGTAGGTAGTCCCGTCTCTCTCTGTTCTTGCACCATTCGTGCCCTAGTACCACCTCTTTTGCCTTTTCCAGCCCTTTTAGCTAGTCTCTGTTGTTTTCGTGAAAAAAGAGGGTTAGGGCTAGGCACGTCCTGCTCAGCTTCCAGGCAATCTTGCTCTTCAATTTCATTGGCAATGAAAATTGCTTCTGATAAATTGGCTTCAGCCTCTTCAACTGCCGTCTGTCTTCCTTTATTTTCCATAGCAGTCGACTCCGTATTAGCCAATATTCGCCCGGCCATTTTAAGCAGAATCTTAAGCGCAAACTGTAATGATGCTACTGTTGCCTGGATTTCCGCTATTTCAGAGGCCCCTGGAAAGGACTTATCCTGGGACTCAACTTCCACATCTGGGACATCCTCTGTGGAAGCCATTGCCAAATTAGGTGAAAATGACAGTCTGTCTGAGCCGGGACCCACCACAATTGGTCCTAAAGGTGAGGTTATGGTTCTATCCATTTGTATGCCACTGTTAATGCTTATGCTAGCCGGATGTGGTGTCATACTTTTTTGAATGTTTAGACATAGATCTAATAATGAGTTGTTGTCTATGTCCTCAAAGTCTATCGATGCTAAGGCCTCATTACCGCAATGGGCTGGTATGTCTTCATCAATAGCAGTGGAGTTAATTTCGCCAACTACATTCAATGGAAAGAATTCCGTAATCACTCCTTGTTTTATGGGAGGCGTCTTCATTACTTTCTTTTTTAACCTAATTTTTTCCATTACAGACTCCTTATTGGCAAGGGTCTGGTTTACAATTTTCACCTTAGGTTTCCTTAGGTTATATGTGGTTTGTGCCCGTTCTATTCCTGCTTGCATTAAGGCAGGAAGTTATTGGTCTCTTTGTGTTATGACAAATCGTTTTCAGTCCACACCTGGATCAAAGGCACAAGGCCAACAGTCTCCTGGTGGGGATATTGCGACTATAGGTACTTTTGCCTATATGGGTGAGACCGTCTATATATATGTAGCCCTCTGTTTGAATTCGTGGGTGGCACAGTGTTCCTTCTTTAAAGGACTTAACAGGTTATTTGTCTCCTAATCGCCTCCACCTCTTAACACAGATAGCAAGAGGGGAGGTAACAGGGCTCCAGCGAGGCACTACTCCACCAACCGACGACGTCACCAGCTGGTGAGTCAATCCCAAGGCGCTTCAATGTGCTCCAATATTCACAACCGTGGCGCACAAAAGATCTCTGCCTGCTTGCAAGCTTTGCAAGGCAGCCGGGTTCACCCACAGATCCTCAGATCACGTTGAGGATACCACTCATCTGCGGTCACCCGCCACCAGCAACCCCAGCCGCCTTATAAGCCCGAGGCTGGTAGCCCGAGGCTGTCCATCTGCCTGCCTGCTCACCCCCAGTACCCCCAGTACCTTCACACTGGCAGATTCAGCAGGACTCCCACAATCCGCCATCTACTGGAAGTCAACTGGAGGCCTCTCTCTCCAGCTGCCTCCAATGCTGCCGTTGCTCCGCACCTGGATGTGACACACCTAGGGCAGCCCGCGCAGGGACCAAAAATTCGCCGTCAGCCTCACTCGCCCGCTGCCCAGCCGCAGGTGCTCCTGTCTCCGGGCCCCGTTCTCACAGTCTGCATCCGGATCGAAGGATCCGAGGAAAGGACCTGCAGCCGTGCAGCCGTCACACACACTCTGGCGTCAAGCCGCACCTCGCAAAAAGCCTCACGTGACTCACTGTGGGACTCGTTAGCAGAGGCCGCTTCCGGCGCTCTCCGACGCTCTCCTTGGAGTAATATCTTAGCTAATAACAACTCTAACTGCACCGTTTTGTACCACTTGGAGTCTGTTGAAGACTGTCTTGCTAACTCAAACAAGCAAACTACTGTAATAGTCAATTTTAGCCCCCATTATTGCTTGTGCAATTGCTTCTGCATTAGCTTGTGAGATGTACGGTCAGAGGTGGGCCAATAATTTGACGTAGAAGGTAGCTGCAGATACTGCTTTACCAACATGGGATTTCATGTTGAGCAGCTGGTCAAGGGTTACTTCAAGTATTTTTACTTTAGGTAGGGGCGAAATGGTCACATCCCCCAGTTGAAAATGCTTATAACCGGGATCCAGCTTAACCAGTGTTGCTGGCGAGCCCACAATCATGAGTTCGGTTTTCCCTCCGTTGAATGCTAAGTTGTTACGCATCATTCATTTCTCTATGATGGTGAATATTCTGTTAAGTTCACGTTCGTCTTGGTAATGGGATCCAGTAAGAGGGATAACACACTGGGTGGTGTCGGCGTAGTTGGAGAATAGGAACCCTTCCTGTATCAAGTGTGCAAAAAAGGGGGCCATATAAATATTGTAAATGCATGGGGAGGTGCGGGCTCCCTGCAGTACTCCATACTGCACAGGGATAGGAAGGGCCATTGCTTCATCAACACTAACCCTGCTTACCCGGTTAGCCCGAAAGGATCCAATTCAGCGCACTGCTGCCAGGGAGAAATTAGCAAATTCCTCCAGTCTATCTGCAAGGATGGCGTGATAACCAAATCGAATGCTGCAGATTGGTCCAGGAAAATGAGGGAAGTGAGGCCTTTATCAATTCAGCCCAATAGCCTAGTCTTCGGCTCCAATAAGGAGGTTTCTGTGCCGAAACCCTGTCTGAATCCAGATTGAAGGGGGTTCAGTATGGGCAATTGGTTCAGATGCTGTGCTATCGGAGTGTAGGCAACACAGTCTAAAATTTTAAGAAGGAAGGGAGCGTTCATTATGGGCCTGTAGTTCAATGGGTTATCTTGCGCTTGTCCAGGTTTTCTCACAATGGGGGAAATCCAAGCCTGCTTCAAGTCATCTGGTACAATACCCACGGTAAGGGAGGAGTTGCCGAATTTACATATCGCCTCCAAGAGAGTTGGTGGGTAGGTCTTGATGATGAGGGAAGAACATGGGTCACTCTTGCATTCAGTGGCCTTAAGTTGTGTAATCACTTTCTTAAGTTCCTCCACTGAAACAGAACTAAAATTAAAGACAGGGATAGAGGGGTTTCTGGCAAAGGATTTAGGCTCACTGATGCCACGATTTTTGGTAAGGAGGGCTTTTTTAAGCGGAATGCCATCTTGAATAGCCATATTCTTTTTTTACCATGGTGTTTTGGATTTGCTGGCACCAATTGGTATCTTTATCAATCGTCAAAGCAAGGGGCTGGGCAGTAAACTCTTGCTCTTTCAGAATTTTAAACAGCTCTTTCGACTCTGAGATAACATGAGAAATCCTTGAATTGTGGCAGTTCTTTTTTGCTACCACTATAGCAGATTTGTAGATTATGGAAGCTCTTTATAAGCCGCAAGCACAATAGAGTTTGGGTTTGCTTTCCAGGCGTAGTATAACTTAAGCGAGGAAGATTTCATATTTTAAAGTTCGGACTTTCCAGAGCTGGGTTTATCTTGTCCCTTTTTTTGTCTTACTTTGTCCTAACTTCTTAGTCATACAATGGGCCTCATGCAGAGTTTGCCGGTCCGGAAATAAGGGTGCCAGTAAGCTCACCGCCAGCCTTGTTTCTGAACAAGCCGGTGCTTCTGTGGCCCCACTCCCATAGAGTCCTATGGGAATAGGGATTAACAAAATTACCGGCGCCTGACTAGTAATAGCCTGGTGGCACCGGGAAATCAGGCGCCAGTAATTTTTTATGGATCCGGCGGCAACTCGCCAGTAGCACCGGCAGGGTTACTGCCAGACCTGTAATGAGGCCCAAAATCTCATTTTATCTTGTTGATTGAAGGTTTTTATATCCTGTTTCTAATTGCACGTGGTTACGTTAGACTTGCTCCAGTATTCAATTCTGTGGAGATAGAGTTTGTTCCCTTCCTCCCAGGGAACATATTTCCAGTCTCTGCTTGTTCCCCACCTGGGTCGGTTATTTGTTACTGCCTTACTACTCAAATTATACAGCTTTAGTCTTATTTTCCATCCTCAAAACTGGGACGGGTTTCTTTGGATGTATAGCGATGCCCCGGTGGCATCCCGCGTCTTCCGGTTCCCCCAGTACCGCTCTCTGTCTGGGATGGTGGCGGGGAACAGTTCTTGCTCGGGTGTACTTTCTCGTTGCTCTCGCTCTGGTTGGATTCCCGTTCCTTGGCAGGTTACTGCTCTGCACTCAGACGGGCGATTGGAAGCTTTTCACGCTTCCTGTACCGGTGGCCTTGTTGTCCTCCTTTGGGCTTCCTGCCCACCATGCTGGCTTTGTGGTCACGCCACCACTGGATAGCTCATTCCTCTCAATGCTTTGTTTCGCATCTGCACACGCCCGGCCTCTGGCGTCTCGTACTGGCGTTCTCTGCCTCGCTGAAAGTCGTGGACTCCACGACTTGCCTTGGCTCCACCTCCACAAGGCGTAATTATGTCAGGGGCTCCCCCTATACACCAGGTTCTCCTCCTCCTCTCCTTCTCATCCCAGTTAAGCATGCATCTCTTGTTAAACAGACATCTCCCTTTTCTTTCACAAATGGATTTGTTTTTTCATTGCTTTCAGCCAACAGTAACAATGCAGCATTATTCATTCCAACGGGTAGTCTCTTGTATGCAGATATGGTAGATGGTCCAGGGAGTTCCTAACAGGACAAGGAGTCATTGTACCCAAAGGGAAGTGGGGCGGTCTCTCCTGGTGGGCTCCCACTTGCCTCGTCCCATAGGGAGGGTCTTGGGGAGCGGCCTCACCTCCCTAGCCTCACAGAGGGGGCTCCCCCTTGAGGACAGGAGGCAAATACCTGCGATTCGTCACACCACTTGCTAAGAACCAGTGTGCAGCAGATGTTAAGTACATCTCAGATTTGCCATATTTTAACTCCCTTTTTTCAAATGCAAAACCAGGGCTTTTGGAAGGAGAATCCCATCGTAGTCGAGGAGTTGATGCCAGACCACCACATTGGCACTTTGAATTGTGTCCCTGCATTTTATGTCTTCTCTCTAGACTCACTTACACCAGGCCACTTCAGCTGTTAATTTGGGCACTGGACCTGTGTGGGGAAACTCATGGCAGCCGGTTTCCTTACGAGGATCAAATGTAGGTTATTCCCTCCTGTTGGCCTGCCTGAACCAAGCCGGTATTTCTGCTCAGGTACTTGCCTGGTTTGCCTCATTCCTGGCAGAGAGAGGTCAAATTCTTTCATTATCTCAGTTTTCCTCACTTCCTTGTTCCCCAGGGCTCCGCCTTGTCCCCTGTACTTTTTAATATCTATATTCAGCCACTGGTGTGTCTCATCCGCTCCTTTGGCATCAGATGCTATTCTTATGCGGACGACACTCAGATCCACACATCACCCCAGTCCTGTGCCGACTACATTGGCTTCCTGTTGCTCAGTGTGTGAGATTTAAGTCACTGTCTGGTTCACCGGGTCTTGTCAGGCCTGGGAGCGGAGTATTTCTGCAACAAGTTTAGCCGCTATGTTTCTAATCGGCTTTTGCATTCTAGGTCTGCTGGCCTGTTCTGTGTTCCTTCCTTCCGCCGCTCTCGAGTGGGAGGGCAGTCTTTCTCTGTGGTGGCGGCTCAGTTATGGAATTACCTGCCGTTCGCACTTCGATAGATCTCAAATCATCTACAATTCAGTATATCCCTGAAGTCCCTTCTTTTCTAGGCTACAGTGTTTAGCTACGTGGGCTCCCAGCACCAAGATACCTTTGGGTGGAAGTGCACTATATAAACTCTTAACATAACATATAATGCCCACTTCTCTCTCTGTTTTAATGGCCCTTACTGGTGAAAGGTTCCCGTCTGCTTCCCGGCCAGATCAGAAGCCTGTTGGTGGTTTAGCCACAAGGAATCTATTCATGGCTCTGCCATTCGTTGGCCCAGTCTCCCCTACTAATGGATGTCTGCACAAACGGCGCAATGTGGAATGAAGCCCAGGAGAGGAAGCTTTAGTGCTTCAAAGTTGGAGCTGCATATGAATGACTTGGAACTTCTGGTGGCATCCTATGGCCAGAGGAGCCTCATCCAGAGTACTTCCAGGAAGTCCACATCAAAATGGAGAATGTTTTGGCAGCTGAGCCACATGAGGGCCCCCCATGTTCGGTGGACTTAGCCCACTCCCTTTGGCACGATTGGCTTCCAAGGCACTTACACCTCACGGTAGAATAACCTCCTGGTTTAAAGAATGTGTTAGCAGTTTGGCATTCTCAGAACTCCAGAATACACTGGCTGGAAAGAGAGGTCTATCCCTTAATTCAGAATACTTGGGGACCACTCAGGGTTGAGCACTTTGCTCATCGCTTCAAGTGGCAACTTTGCCCCTCGTTGGCTGGTGCCCAGATACAAAAGGGGTGGATGCATTCAGACCAGAACGCTCGACTCTCAGGCCCTACACATTTCCTTTTTAGCCTAATCCCCAGTCTCCCTTAGAGTGTAGGAAAGGGACTTCTCTGTGTTTGGTTATTTGCCTGTTTCCTGCCCCTTCTGATGGACTATCACCTCTTTCTCTCATCCCAAATGGGCCCTCCTGACGGACCCATTCGGCTCCTGCCACCCACTATGCAGGCAGGCCTCCCAAGCCTGGCCTCATGGAGCATTTTCCTGAATGCGGATTTAAACAAACCACTCTTTCGTTGCAAGCTCAGGATTTCATCCTTTTTTGTGGGCAAAGGGTACTATTAAAATTGAACGTACATTGTGGCACACTTGGTTTGCAGAACAGGACCTTGAAACCTACTTCAAGCCCTTCAATGGACCTAGTGAGCTTCCTCATTAGACGCTATATGGCGAGGAAGTCTTTATGTCGGCAATCTCAACAGGGCTTGACTGTGTCTCAAGTCTTCAGATAGAACTAGTGTGCAGGCTCCTGAAAGCAATCCATAACTTAATCCCTCCTCTACCTTTCAATTCTTCCCTTTGTGATGCAGATGTGATCAGCCTCATCTGGCGAGCCAAGCACGATAAATCGCTCCCTCTGCCTCCAGAGCCTTAACCGCAAACTGACTACCCTGCTGCACCAATCTCTTAAAGGTGGACAACAGACATTAAGGCTGTAGATGTTACTGCAAGAGCATACCAACCCAAATGCGTATGCTTTTTCTACCTCATCAACCTCAGTCTCATACCGCATAGCCGGCTCCTTGCTTCAGTATGAGTGCAGCACAACCTCTCTGTGCCCCCCGAAGCTTCCCAGCTCCTGTTACCCTTTCAGCCAGTTATGGCCTCTATGCTTGCCAGGTGATTCTGATGCACCTGCAGCAGGCAGACTGCTTTGTGATGCGATATTAAACGATGCTGCTGATGTCAGAATGGCAATAAAGAATATTGCATAATCCTAATTATGTGTCAGTAATATGATCATAGTTATGTACCAATCGATGGGTAATCCATATTGTCCCTCTCAACCTTTCTAGAAAGGCATAATATCGTGCAGAACTTTTGCAGGACTGCATTTGCAATCAAGATTCAGGCAAGTCGCCTGCTCCACATCGGTCCACCAGGCAGCAGAGAACATCCTCTCTGTGGGACACAGGACAGAATTACCAAAAACAAAGTCTAACTTCAAAGGCTTTCATCTCTCTGCGAGTGTGCTGTAGTACTACTTTTTAGTTTAATTTAACATCGAAAAATGGTTAAATGGCATAATTGCAATGACAGAAGACGGATAGGTAAAACCAATGCCTTTAATTTAAATGAAATAATGTTTTTCACATTTGCTTTTGTGATCAGGAAAACCCTGGATAACACAAACATGTGTGTCAAATAAAACACTTTCATAAACCGATCACAATAACTGCATTTGTGCCTGTCTGTAAACTCTACAATAGATATCACCTGAGTTCCAAAAAAGGATAAGATTATAGAGTGTAAAATTGTTCAAAGAATTGAACACATTCAACTGCACCCTTCAATCATCAGTCATGAAAGCGCCGTCTTTAGTTAGTTGTTAAAGAGAAAGATCTTGACAATGTTACCATTATCCACTTCAAATATAAAAGTTAATAACTAAAACTACTACGTTATTTTTAACAGTATCCTGGTAGTTGATGAAATGCAATTCCTTACATTTTAGCGCATCACAACAGATTAGGCAATCACTGCTTACAGAGATGAGTAGCATAAAACTACTAAGGTTCCATTGTGGGAATAAAGCCTAGGCGTGGCAGCAAGCCGTGTCATAATCCTGGTATTAATCCTTGTTGGGGTAGCGACAAAGGCATAACTATATGAGGTCTCAAAATGTGCACTGCCCACTAGCCATTGGCTAATGATAAGGAACTCTTGGCAAATATAAAATGGTGTGCACCTAGACAACTGTGTGGGGAAGGGGCAATAACTTTTGATACCTATGTAATAGCTAACAACTTGAACTTGACATATATGTGCAAGTCTGGGCATACATACCTAATAACCAACAACCTGTGTGTAATGAGGGTAAAAGCCCAAGTTGTAACCCTATTACATGTTTCTCATGTGTTGTGAGCTCTCTAGTGCCAAGGACGAGGTATCTCGTCCTTGGCACTACGTTCCCAGTGCCAAGGACGAGATACCTCGTCCTTTTGGCACTGCTGTGTGTGCGATAAGTGCAAAGCAGCGATCGCACAAACTATAAATCCAAGCCCCAGGCTATGTGAGGAGGAGGTTCCTCCTCACGGCCCGGGGGTTGGATTTCCCAGTGTCACATCAGCGTGCTGGGCTGCGTTAATTCTGTAACGCAGCCCAGCCATCACTCCAGGATGGTCGGGTGATGTCCCTGGCCTTGGGCGGCTGTCCCTCATGTGGGTTGACCGTCCACAAGCCCAGCAGCGGCTCCAGGGTGCCTTGGCAGGGTCTCCATTCTTAGCAGAGGGAGAAGCTGGAATGCAACCCAGCCAGAGCTCCAGGGTGGTAGGGGGTCATGTCCCTGGCCTTGGGCGGCTGACTCCCAGGTGGGTTGAACGTCCCCAAGCCCAGCAGCAGTTCCAGGGAGCCCCAGCAGGGTCCCCGTCCTTTCCCAGAGTGAAAAGCTGTAACAGGACAGCCAGAATTCTAGGATGGTTTGAGGTGATGTCTACGGCCTTGGGCACCTGTCTCCCATGTGGGTCGACCGCAAGTCCTACGGCAGTTGCAGGGAGCCCAGGCAGGGTCCCCATTCTTCCCCAGAGGGAAAAGCTGTAACGCAGCCCAGCCAGAGCTCCAGGCTGGGCTTGGGGATGGTCGACCCACATGGGAGACGGGTGCCCAAGGCCTGGGACATTACCCCCGACCATCCTTGCGCTCTAGCTGGGTTGCATTACACCTTCTCCCTCTGGGAAAGGACAGGGAGCCTAGCTAGGCTCCCTGAAACCACCGCTGGATTTGTGGACAGTCAACCCACATGAGGGACTGCAACCTAAGGCCAGGGACATCACCACCGACCATCCTCGAGCTCTGGCAAGGGGGAGATCCCAGAGACCTTTGTGGGCTATGCCACATTGAGCCCCTCTTCTCCCATAAAATCTCCTGTAGCAAAATCTATCAACCACCCCCCATCTGGTAAATCACCTAGGAGTACGAACCCTATTAAGAGGGAAAACCACATCTCCCAGAAACCCTGCTTTCTACCAGACAACTCTCAACCATTCTTCTCCACATCCTTTTGATTATTCTTTCACAAACCCTCCATCTGCCCTGACAAAACACTACCGGTCACACAATCCCCTGTGTTCATTTCACAATCTCAGTTATTCCTGTGTACCTCACAAACCCCAACAATCCTGTTCCTCTGAATATCAATTTCTAAACTCCTGGTCAAATGTAACCTACCCTTCCGAGAGCCCCTCAAGCCCCAATACGAAGGTCTTTTTTCCATGTAACACATCTTTCCCTTCTGCCTCGGTAAGACGTCCCGAAATTCTACCTTTCCCCTTTTTCTGATCCAAACCTTCTTTCACACTACAACAGACAACTGACTAATCCCAGGACCGTTTACTTGACCCCAGCGTCAGGCAAAGTCAGGCAATTAACCTGAATCACACACACACCTGACAGCCCTTTCCTTTCCCTATAGGGATAAAAGGTGGACCCAAAGAGCAGAGTACGAGCAAGGCGAGTACAGCAGACAGCACAACAGGACGGATAACATGCAGCAGTTCAAAAGAAGCAGAAAGGTAGCAGGAATCGAGAGGGTGTTGAGGAAAGAAGTGACTTTGCCCTTTTCGTCCCAGGCCTGCGGAACCATCAAAGAGGAGAACCCAAGACCGCGAACAATGGCACAGGTGTCCTGCAGCAGTTAACAACGGTACACAGGGCAAGCCTATGCCGATAAGCAGGAGCGAGGGAAGCTCCAGCGCCCGTGGTACCGGCCTTGACTCCAGAGAAGCCAAAAGACAAGCAGTTCGACACAGCCAGTGAGTCGTGGGGAGAACCGATAAGAACCAGGCTGTGTTGAATGATAATTACAGGAGTGGCAAGCTTCGAACCAAAGCCAATGAACTTTGAATGGACTGTTGAAAGGGTGAAAGGGAGACCAGATGCAGAGGGAAAGCAGCACCACATGGCTGCTAACTCAAGAGAGACTGGTCGAGCCCCATAAAAGATAAACTACAAGTACCAGAAGGCCGTAGGAAGGCCAGCGAAATAGGTCAAAGTGGTCATACGCCAGGGTCAGGCAAAATCCCAGTACAATCGAAAGACTGATCTACAAGCACTGTGAAAGAAGGAAGTGAATCTCACAACAAAAGAACATTGAGAAACCAATGGAATTGGATTCTGTTAAAGTAAGAGGGGTCTGAGCCCGACCGAGGGAGATCCCGGGGTGATGCAGGCACCCAAGAATATAAAAAGGCAAGAGGGATGCGAGCCCGAGAGAGGGAGATCCGGCGGTAAGCTATCACCAAGGAGTTGGCACTCAGGAGGGGTCTGAGCCTGACAGAGGGACATTCAGGGGTGAAACCATCATCCAAGAACTGACAGTCAAGAGGGGTCCGAGCCGGGAAGAGGGAGATCTGGGGGTGAAGCTATCACCCAAAAGTTCATTAAGAAAAGGACTGTGATATATTGTGAAGTACAATTGAAAAGGCTCAGCCCAGAAGAGGGCGACCTAGAGGTGAAACCATCACCTTATCGGAATTTTGGATTACAACTGAGAAGGTTCGGCACCCAGAAGAGGGAGACCCAGGGGGTAACCCTGTCACCCAGTGAACTTTGGAAACGTACTTTCCTTTGTTAAAGGAACTTTTGTTCTTGTTATTTGAAACACACCAGGCCCCGAAGGCAAGAGACTTTCACAGAAAATGAGACTTGACCATCGGCGGTACAAAGACCTACCATTGGAACCGTCATCTCATGCTGGAGAAGCCAGAGACTGTACTGAGCTCCAAGCTCCCATCTTACCCTGTGTCAAAAACGTGGGGAACAGAGACCCAGGCTACCGCATCCTGACATATTATCTGAGAACACTTCTTTCTTTTCTTAAGAACTATCCTGCACCCCTTTTTGTATTAGTTGTGAGGTTTGACAATATGTTTCTTAGTACAAGCCCTTTTTGTTCTGACACGACACCACTAGGACTGCCTTATTTTCATTTGATGGTTGACGCTTGCTCCCATCTTAGATTTAGGTTTAGATTAGGCGTTTTTCCTCCCACTTGCATACAGCATTCATTGTTCAATAAACACCCTTGAACTGTGATCACTTGTGTCTGTCTTACTTCTCGTCATCATGAGTTTTTCCACAGTAATATATTCTAGGGCGATCTGCGCAAGTCATACTTCTGTGGATACCCATGGGTGTCTTCTTTTCAGAAATGCATGGGGTTCCCAGTTTTCCTTGGTGGCTGCAACACCCGCCAAGTCCAAATCTGTGGGTTGTCCACAAAGTCAAATCCAGTCTTCCCCAGGGCATTTGATTTACCAGTGGTTTGTCCTTCTCCCCGTGCGCCCGTGTAGGTGCACCCCCACATGTGAGGTACCGTTTTTGTCAGGAAAGCCTGTGGGAATGTGGGAAGGTAGGACATTTGTTGTTTTCTCTTGGTTTTCATAACGTTTTCATACATTTGCTACCGCACTTTGTTACACAACCCTTTCATTTCCAAAAGGTAACCTACATTTAGTCACTGATTTAGGCACTGTACACTTTTGTAACCTGCACAAGTCACCTACCCTTCAAAAGGTCTGCTGTGCTCCTTCAAAAAATGCATGCTTGCCATTCCTTATCAAATTTGGTTTCCCCATTTACACATGCTAGGTATGTCTGTTTATGCCATCAGCATATAAATCCTGTGTACCATGGCTCTGTTTTTGGCTTGTCGTATTTCTTGTTTTGTGAAACATTACAAAAAATGTGTGATTTCCTTACAAGAAGAGTCAGGGGAATGTAGCTGTGCATTGCTTTTCTCAATATTCACAGAAGTCATTACCTTGCGGGTCCAACCAAGTCCAGCGCATACATTTACTTCTGTCATTTTTCCCCAAACTATGCAAATTTTACTTACATAGTTGTTGCTAACCAGCGCAAATGACCCCTTCCTAAACTTGGAATTTTGTCTACTTTTCAGAAATGTATGCCTTTCTGTCTTCCCATTCAGCTTTCCTACCCTCCTTTTCCATTCCGTCCACGCATGTCCTATTGGAAAAAAAGGGTAAAATCGCCTACCTCTCACTTTACTGATGGTATATTATTTCCACTCAACCTGTTCTTGAAAGCCTGGGAAATGGCGAATTCAGAACAGCAAAATATTTGTTCCTAGCTCTAAAAGGAAATAAACCACAAGCTTCTTTGTACATTATTTTATTGGTATTTTCTGAAGAAAAAAAAACATACAGTTTTCTCTCATCCCCCTACAGCAAACTAGTCCTTGGTGGCGTTATGACCGCCTACATGAGGGACGAAAGGAGGCCGAATTTGGCCAAGATATCACATGTAACAAAAATGTTACAAGGGATTGAATGGCGACATACCGAAATCACCAAAAAAGGGCTTGGAACTGGGAGGGAAAACCATTGCCAGTTAAGAGGGGATGATGTCATCCCATCTTGACAATAAAGTTGGATGCACTCCGACGCCCGTGTGTGCACAAGGGGGTATCCGAAAGTAATTACCCGCGTTTCCCATGTGCCTTTTTGTTTCTCTGGATATACTGCAGAATCTCGTGTGCCAGTATACGCCACGGCACCAGCAACGTGTCTCACAACATTGGCGAAGAAGGGGTTTGGCACCCCGGTTTGGAGCATAAGATTACACCAAACGTGGTGCCCGGCAGTGATCCCAATGTCACGGAGGGCGGATGGACGTGCCTGGAGGCTGTGCGGTGTGGTGAAGGTGAACCCATGCTACTAAACTCTTAATCTCTTCCCTCATCTTCTCTCGTCTTTTCTACTGTTCCTCTCTCCTTTTCGGTCTTCCCGCCTCTCAACTTGCCCCTCTCAAATCGCTCTTCCACTCTGCTATTCGCACCCTTTGTCTTCTTGCCCCTCATGATTCCATCTCTTCTTCGCTTTCTTTTCTTGGCTGGCTACCCTTTCACTCCCAACTTAAATTTAACTTCCTCTGCCTCGTTTTTAAATCTCTTCATGATCTCGCTCCCCCCTACCTTCTTTCTACACTCCTTCTCGCTCCCTCTGGTCTGCTGATCTCTTCCTACTCACTGTTCCACCTTCTCCTTGTGCCTCTTCTCGTTTCCGATCCTTTCAGCTCCTTGCCCCTCTGCACTGGAACTCTCTTCCTCTCTCTATCCGCTCCATTTCCTCGTACTCCTCCTTCCGTGTCTCCTTGAAATCTTTTCTTCTTCACCCCCCCGTCCTGACATCCTGCTTTAATTTCTCCTATCCCCCCCATTTATCCCTCTTTCCATCCATCCTCGCTACAACTTCCCTTCTTCCCCATTCCTACTTCCCCTCCCCCTGTAATCGCATCTTCCTCCCCTACCTCGACCTCCCTTACTTCATCCCTCTTTCCTTCCCGTGATCTATATCTCTTACATTATCCGTGGTAAATTGTTCTGTATACTGTTTTTGATGGTTTGTTTGAGGTCTTGTAATTTTATGCTTCTATTATCCTATGTATTCTTGTTGTTGAAATGTAAAGCGCTTTGGCGTAAAGCGCTTTATAAACGTAATAAATACAAATACAAACCCGACTATGCAGAGGGCAGTTGGAGCTCAGGCTCTACTGAAGGGAGCAACGGAAATACATGGGAGATTGAAAAACAAAGGAAAATAAGAACTTGTTGGTGAGTTTGTGGCTCCGAATCCACAGAGTGCTTGTGCGCCTGTCCTGTGTACCCTGTCACTCATCAGTGACACAGTAAGGGGTCACGTTTTAGACAGCGATACATATGTAAGCTGCAATAAGCCTGCTGCCCAATTTAGGAAGTGGGGTACTGGATCTGAAGATCGCAGCGAGGTGGGTTCTGGATGGCGTGGGTGGTGCGCCTGCAATGGCCATGAGCCTGAGGTAACAGGGTTCTCTTTCCCCTCTGGCAGAGTTCAACATCATGGGGGCACCTTCCAGTCAGGGACCCCATTGGGCGGAACATCTTGAAATTTATTTTGATGCTACGGCGAAACAAGTGACATTGCGAAGATATCCATGTTGCTTTACTCTTCTGGTCAGGCTGTGCATAAGATATTCAAAACTCTAAACCCTACCGAGAACTCCTATGCGGGGGCTACAGCGGCGCAAAGTAATTTTTTCAGTCCCATGGTAAATGTGGATTTTGAATTAGATTTACTGCGTGATGAGGAAAAAAATGGGGGACGAATCATTGGACACGTTCCATGCGAGGTTGTGTCAGCTGGTGTTCACATGTGTCCCTGAGAATAAAGAGGATAAAGTCCGGAGAATGTCCTGTGAAGGGACATATGTTTGACAGATGTGGTTGCATCAACCATTTTGCAAAAGCATGTTGGGCACAGTTGCCTTTACTTCAATATCAAGGGAAACCGAAAAGTAAACCGCAATTCCAACGAAGAAAATATAAAGTGGATCTGTCTGCTCAAGAGGAGTACCCCAAAATCGTAGGATCAGGAGAATGGAGATATCCACTTCATAGCAAATGTGATCAGTGCCAACAGAAAGAGGAAATGTCAGAGTGTTGGTAAGTGTCCTAAACATGAATACTCTGGTCATTATTGATACAGGTGTGTCATTAAATGTCATGGCTAGGTCATCATTTTTTGACCGAAGGCGCAGCAATCAACACCACTGTCCACATCATCTTCCGTGGGGTAAAACCAACTCCACTGAACAGAGTATTCATTGCACCAGTACAACATGGGTCACAGAAGAGAAGGGCGAGATTCTATGCATCACCATCAGTGAAGACACCTTGTTGGCTTGTGCAGCGGCGGAAGCTTTCAATAACTTCACATTTGGAGTGTATGAAGAGGATGTGTACTCGTTCATGGAGAAATTTCAAGGTATCTTCGAGGGCATTGGAGGTCTAAAAGAGGATCCCATTAGGTTACACATCGATAAGAATATTTAACTTGTCTCTCTGAAACATCGTCGGATACCGTTTAATTAGAGGATGAACTGGACAAGATGGTGGTTATGGATATAATTGAAATGGTGTAAGGCCCCACGCCTCTGGCATCACCCATAGTCGCTGCCAGGAAACACAAACAGCCTGACTCGGTACACATTTGTGTGGACATGTGGCTAACAAATAAGGCCATAAAAGGGTACCGTATATAACGCTGACCAATGATGACATAGTGGCAGACCAGCAAGGGGCAGCATTCTTCTCTGAGCTAGACCTACGGGCCGGGGATCATAAGTTGTGTCTACATCTGTCTTTAAGATATATAATGACGTTCACCACCCACAAAGCACTCTATCAGTATAAACGATTAAGCTTTGGTGTTTCGTCAGCCGTCGAGGTGTTTCAAAACACAGGTAGGGGTGTGTTATCTGGCCACCCAGGGACCATAAATATCAGTGACAATATCTTGGTATTCTCAAAGACTGAAGTTGAGCACCTAGAGAGGTTGGAGAAGGCATTCGAGAGAATTTGAGCAGCCGGATTGACACTCCATAGGGAGAAGTGTGTTTTCCTGCAGGGAGGACGAACGTTTTTCGGATACATTTTTCAGGAATGTAGCATTTCAGCAGGCCCGAAAATGGTGCAGAACATACAGGAAGCCCCACACTGTGATGCTGGAAATGCATTGGAGGGACAGGGCCTCCATGTCATTGTCCTGTACTCCCTTATCATGTGTGTTCTGTGTTATTTTCTGCACAGGAGTCCAGCGGGACCCCTGGCAGTGCAGCTCTTCCTCTTTTTGGTTATGGTAAACAGAGACCCCTGGGATACCCTTATGGCACCCATGGGTGGGTGGGGGTAAAACCCTGTACTCCCAGTGTATGTTTTTGGGCACCTGTGTGTTGCCCACAGGAGTAGGGTATGGGCTGGTGGCAGCTCCATGCTGAATGTGAAAGGTGCCCCGAGTATCCACCATTTTGGGATACACAGGCCCTGCCTTAGGAATCAGTGGATTCCTGATCGAAGGAAGGCAAGATGGCCCCTGGGGCCTCTTGGTTTCTATTACCTGTTACTTTGTTTTCCCAAAGTCCTGGGAAGCCCTGACTCTGTCCCTTCGCCTGACTGGGTGTTGCGTGGAAGAACCATATATGGTATTGGGGGGGGAAGACCAGGCCAGACTGGCTGAAGCCTTCCCAGTTACCGTATGTTATGGGTGTCTGTTTCTGTGTGTGTGACACAATAAATGAGACATGGGTTACCACCCGATACACGGAGGACACTTTTGAATGAGGTGGGATGGACCCCATGACCTACCGCTCTTCCTTGCATTATACTGGTACTTAAGAAACTGAATCAGACCTGGATTTGAAAACTGAATCAGACCTGGATTTGAAAAAGGCAATGTAAATCCTGTCGAAGTCCATGGCCGTCAACCGGGGTTCGAAGGATTTCTGTAACCGCTGGAAGCCAGTCGAGTCGTGTCGTCGTCAAGAAGCGGGGACAGCTTGATGCTGTGCTGCTCGACGACCGGAGCCGCAAAGCTCCACCTTGCCTAAGAACATTTGAACGAAAGGCTCCCTTGCCATCACCGTCGACCGCTTTGTACTGCCGGAGAAAGTAGAGGTGGTCAGCTACTGAGGAAAGTTCGCCGGTGGGATTCCTGCCACTGGAAGCAGACAAAGATGTCCCGAGGACACTGACGGAGTGAAGATCCGAGGTCCAGCCCGGGGTCGAGTCCCGATTGCCAAAGCTATCCCGAGGTACGTGCTGCGGCTGCAACACCAACAGGCCAGAGGACCGCCAAAGCAACTCCCGACACTCAACGCCCGCTGCCGGGCCTACATCCATCACTGAGTCTTCTTTCCGGCACCGAACACTTTGCATCAAGGTGGACCGCACGCCTCATCTTCCCAGCACTTCCTCGAACGATCGTCGAAGAGCACCGCAAAGGTCGAAGCTGTCGTCTCAATGCCAGTGTTCCACTTTTCTTTAAGGATCTTGGCGCCCTGTGGCTCCTGCTTTAAAGGAAGTCCATCCTTGAGGGATCCGTTGAAGAAACTCTTCCAAACCAGGTACATTGGGGTGGTTGAACTTTTCTGCTAGGAAGCCAGACTTATTCAACATTAAATGGACTGGGCTTGTTAATACTTTTGTTACAGGTTGGCCAGGTGCGGGGATCCTCAATCAAAATTGTGTCTTAATAGCTAAAGAAAGCAATCTGCCATTGTTTAACTTAACCTGCCTTCCTTTCTTATGATCTAGGTTGATACACATTGCTGCATGATTTGTATGCTACACAACTGTCAGCAGTTGATGCATGTTAAAGGAATCTGAAGATAAGTGTGATACCACATAGAAACGGTATATATTTGTCATATTAGAATTACCAGAGTACAAAGTGTGTTATTAATTGTGTATATATCTCGGAACCTTATTTTTATATAAAGAACTGTGTTAGCACCTAATCTAGTGTGTGGGCATTCCTTTGTGGGGGCTTGGGGACTCGCTGTACTTAAGAACCAGCCCGCATCACCTCCTGAGAACTTAAGCCTTGGTTGCTCGTCCATAGGCTACCATATAGAGGACCTTGTCTGGGGTGCTCTGTGCCTCTGCTCTGCCATATAGAGGGCAGAAATACAGATACCCCACTCCAGTCTTTACACACCCCTTGACTGTGTCGGAAGTGTGCAGTTTCCTGCGCATGTTCACATATTGTGGCCGATTGATACAGAGCCTATTGACTGTGTCTAAGCCGCTCAGACAATTGACAAAGACGGAAGTCCCCTGGCAGTGGATACCACTGGAAGAAAATTCCACCATTACCATCTTTTTATTTATGGGAACTCCATATCTGTTATAACAGATCACAAACCAATGATTCCTATCATGGCAGGATCGTTGTTCAGTCCCCCAGCACGCACTGAAAAGTGGCTTCTGGAGCTACAATATTATGAGGGGACACTGTTGTACAGGCCTCGAGGTGACAACCGAGCTGGCCATTTACCCAGTTACCCCAAGGCCAGGGATATAGTCAGGTCTGATCAGGAGTTGGACACTGGGAACCAACTTTTCTTGGTATCTGAATGTGTTGTACCCCCTTCTATGTCCATGGAAGAAATTGCTGCAGCACTAAAGGAAGATGAGTGCTTCCACATCATAGATGGTGCCCTACTTTATGGGGATCGGAATGAGGTGTTGCATCAGTTTCGGAAAAAGACGTCAGAGACACAGACAAAGCTAGACAAGTTCTGAAAAGTAAAGCATGAGTTCACCATGACACCAGAGGGTATTATACAGGACTCCTAAATAGTAATACATCAGGGACACCAGAGAGAGGCCAAAACGAAATCCTTACTATGGCAGAAAGTATGGTTTCCAAGCCTAGAGGAGCAAGTGGAAGCGTATGTGAACGATTGTCTGTGGTGCCAGGCAGCGTCTCCAGAATTCAAAGCGCCTCCCATCCAATCAATTCCCAGAAGCTGTAAACCATGGGATAATGTTAGCGTGGACTTTGGGTCAGTTAATCTGAGTGAAAATTTCCTAGTGGCGATCAGTGGTCAAGGTACCCAGAGGTTGAATTTGTCAAATCCACAGCGACTGGAGATGTGCTCCCTACACCGGAGAAGATTTGGTTCTATGTGAATTGACCTTTTTTTGAAGGTTTCAAGAGAAAAAGACTGATTTACTTTGAACAATTTCTTTTTTTATTAGAAAACCGTCATTGTAAACGTCTTTTTCTCCCGAGTCCTTTAAAATGCGGTTTCCCCCATTTATGTTTTTATAATCGGAGTGGTTTCAACCCCGAACACCCCAGTGTTCTCCTCCCGACCCCAAACTCCCCACCCTCTCCCGCAGCATCTCAGCCCCAGCCCCCTTCCCCACCCTTGGGATTTCAGTCCCAGCCATCCCCACCCCCCTAAACCAAAACACATACATACTCACAACACGCACAAACGCACCCACCCACCCACTTACCCGTTCTCCTTGTCCTGCACTTTCGGGTCCCACAGAGCCCGTCAGCCCCTGCGCGCACTTGTGTGCGGCAGGGGCATGACAGTTCGATTTAGAAAGACCTCTGTGTGCAGTCACGGATCAGTCTTTCTAAAGCAACCTTTCGGTGAAAAGATCTTTAGAAAAAGATCTTTTCACTGGGAATGAAGAGTTTGGCCGCCCATGGCCTCCTGACAAATCTGTGCCCAGATAATGGTCTGCCACCTAGCGAACTACCGGGAAGTACCACTTGTGCCGGGACTGCTGCTTGTGCATTCTTCTGCCTCTGGCTTCTGTGGATGTGTTTGGGCCTTCACTAGAAGAAACAACGGTACCTGAACATTGATTTGGTCCCATTGAAGACGCTTACTTACCTATTACTTCAGAGGGTTAACTCTTATATTTCAGTTTTATTGCAGAAGGTTTCAGTGTGTTTACTGAAACCCCGCCCATAGCGGCAATCACGTGCTCAAATACGGCTTCGCGCGCGCACCAGCACGCGCGCACCTAGCGAAGTACCGGGAAGTACTGCGTTGCCGCTTCGCCGCGCTCGTTGCGTCGTTGGGGCAACGCAGATACTTCGCACGGCACAGGGTCTTTGTGGGAGTTGCTTGACTTTCTGCGTAAACAGGAAGTAGATTCTCTTGTTGGTGTAGAGAATCTTGTTAACTCTTGTGTGATATGGCCTTTTCGCTAAGAACTGGCATGCCGTTATCTTTCGAAAGCCTTGCAGCGAATAACAAACCCACTAGGATGCAAACTCGGACACATTCTGCTACCAGTTTGTGTTCTACGCCTATTGGGCGCTCGACCCTAAAAACGGTCCACTTGCTAAAAAAAGGCAATGGCACGGAAAGAAATAGTGACATTCGAACATTTTTCAAAGACTCTCGCGATAAGAAAGTAATTATCAAAGCAACGAAAACGGCGCCTTTGGATGGAGCATACGGAGAGGTATTACCAACGGAGGGCTCCATGGAAAAGATGGTGGTTGGTGGGGAGGCGGTTTGTTTGATGACTAAGCCTACTGAAAGACGGGTCACACTGCCTCTGAATGTTGTTGAGGAGGACACAAGTGTGCCACTTTATGGAAACAAAATGGATACAACAGTAAACATTTCTGTCTCCGATAGTGTGTGCTTAGGTGCGGTTCCCAATACTGCTAATGTGATATCATTGGGGTGCCCTTTGGCTGTACCTTCCGAAGATCAGGCCGTGATTGACATAGATTTGAACAATTTTCGCTTTTCGGCAAACACAATGTCAGAAAATGTATCTCGTTCTCCGATTCGGTTTACCGAAATTAGTCATCGTTATACAAATCTCTCAGCTTCTTTTATTGCGCCAACTCCAAGAAGACCCGTGATTTGTACAATCGCGTCTCGACAAAACACTCAAGAGCCCTGCTCTAACAATCTCACAGAAATCACCTTACAGGCCATGAACATGGCCTTGAATTCCCTAAATAATCTTTTCGCTTCTCTTGATGCCAAAATAACAGCTCAAGATAAACAATGGGAGAATATGTTGGCGTGGCGAAAGACTCTCTCAGACACCTTTTTACAACTCAAAAAAAGTAATGGTGGTGACGCTGTCAAGTTAGCAAATACAGCGAAATTGACTGTGTCAGTCGGGTCCCAAACCGGGTACAGCAATTCTACATATGCAGTTGATCCTATAAATATTCATGATAACAATGAGAAAAATAGTCGAGTAAAACCTAGCCAGCGCCTACAGCCTCTTCCTTGTATTAGGAAAATTATAAGGGAAGTGGTTGGGGAACAAAAACTGGTCCCGCAAAGTGACCAAGTGGAAAAAGTGAGCAAAAGGGAAAAGGGAGTTTACACGATTTTTACAGTGGGGCAGTTAGGTCAGCATGGCCAGAAAGATCAGTTAAAGAAAGGGGTTCTGAATAAACTGACTAAAAACCAAAAATCTGTAAAGACTTCGAACTCAACTTCCTCTGCTAAACAATTCTTCAAGAGCATTAACCTTCCTCCAAAATCAAAAAATTGTCTGCTGGCTTCAACTGCAGTAACTAAAAAATACCAACTTTTAAATAAGTTGAAAGCAGCTGCTTCTGAACGCCTCTTAAGTGCTTGGGTTTTGTCCTATGCCCCGTTGGATGATCTAATTGAATTAGCTGACAGGGGTGAGAAAACTAAAGCTAAAACTAAAAGCCCCAAGAAGATTCTGCCACTGGCTAGTCTTAAGAGTGTGCAGCATAAAAAGATCACAGTAAATCACGCAGAAAGTTCTGAGTTGACACAGGCCTTGGCTGACCATCGCCAGAAGATTAGGAATGCAGTTGATGCCTATATGGCGGGTCTGTCGCAGCCAGTTTTGTTGGGAGCATGTCAGACTAATCGCGCTCAGTGTAGAGACCAACAGTGCCCTGCTCAAGGGGGATTAAATCATGGGCCAGAAGTACCTGAAGAGGTGCTGGGGGGCGAGGCTTTGGATTGTAGCGCTCTCACAAACACCTCTCAGGGAACAATTCGGGGGGGGCTCTAAGACAGATGTGAGTAGAACCAGGGCGACTACTCTGGTCTTGCCAGTGACTAAAAAAAAAAGGCATTTTGAAACATCTGAAGAGATCAGTTCGGCAAACACATCAAAGAAATTTGACACCTCAGTCCTGAATGCCCTCACTCCGCAAATACTCAAACTTATTAACAACGCTATCAGCACTGATAAAAGTGCGAGTGAGAAGACAGTGCCCAGTAAAAAAGGAGCGTGAAACTAACCAAAGACAAGTCCCCCAATCTTGCGGTAATCAAAACCGACCAACCCCATACTCTTTGATTGTGGCATGCAAATCTCCGCCAAGCACGCAGTATGATCTAAGTCGGCGAGCAATCCTAACAATCTTTTCCGAGGTACATATGTTGGAGGATATAGCCTCCTCCGACATTAAGTTGGTGGAATATTTTTAAAAACCCTCATTTAATGCAGTTAAACTATGGTTTCACTCACGAGTGATACAGAATACCATATGGGCTGCCAAAAAGCAACTATTTAGTTTGTGTTTTGAGGTCCTTACGGAAACTGATATTTCACCATTCAATGTTTTCGCACCAAATAACAAATTTGAACAAAAATCCTCTATCTTTCCTAAGAACAGCAAGGGTCCCTCTGCCACGTTAATCATCACCGATAACTAGATTGACACAAGATTATCAAGAATTATCTTTAGCAAGTTGGAATACTAGGGGTTTTGCCATTTGATAAATAATGATGTCAATAATTTGAGACAATATACAGTTGTGATGTTACAGGAGACATGGATGGTCGCTCCTCCAATTTGGGACGAGTATGAGATACAGCTAAATCCCGCGATTAAAGCAATTCGAGGTCGACCATCATCTGGGCTTTTGACAGCTGTCAGAAGCGGGAGAGGTCTTAAAATGGAACCCTGGGCAACCCCAAACTCCTTTATCCAACTCATAAGAATACATACTTCAACCTGTGGCCTTGCCATTATCAATCTGTATTGGAATCCTTAGGGAATCGCTAACACCAAATTCATCAATGATTTGAATGATCTGAAGAACATAGTGTTGCTAGACCCAACCATAATTTATGTTGTTGTGGCAGGTGATCTGAATTTTCAATGTTTGGTGGATGATGGAAAGTCAGACAAAGTGAGGTTATCATTATGGCAAAGTTTTGTTAAATCAAGAAACCTTTATGTCCTAAATGGCTCCTGCGCGTCTGACTCTCCTCCTCATCCCACGTGGAGACGAGGCAACTCAACCAGCATCATTGATTACATATATGTCAATGAGGCCATGGCCACAAGCATAATGGATTTTCGTGTAATTCAGGTCACAGCAAGTGATCATGACTTGCTAGTAATGAGATGGGTGCAGGGAACCTTGGCCACCACGAACTTCAAAATGTGTAACCATGGTAACATTGGAGTAAATCCTCAAAAAAATAGACTTTGATGGTCGGACTCCTCTGTAAGGGATTTTGGTTCTCTTCTCAGCTATGAATTTGGTAAACATAGAACTTTGGGTAACTTAAACGATGTGATATACAATGACATGTTACAAATGTTTCAGTCCCCAGCACAAACCAAAGTAATCTTAAAACCAAAACTACATGTTTTTAATCATACAGTAAAAGTGAGAAAAGTGCTATATAGGCAACAGAGGCTCCAAGTCCTAAATTATCCTGCTGAAAAAAGACAAAGCATGTTGATAACCCTTTGTACCAATTATAAAAACTGGTTACGCAGCCGGAAAGCCTCCCTATACCAAACAGATGGTGCCTTAATGCTAAGCGCCATTGCGACAAAGAATACTGCCAAAATGTGGGCAATCCTGAATCAAACTATACAGGGAACACAAGTAATGGCTCAAGCAAATGGGGTCCCCGAACCTATTTGGATTAAGTATTTCACTCATCTATATTCTTTGGTAAAAGGCAATTCTAGTTTAGAATCAGTGGCTGAAATCAACCCTTTACACTTGAATTTTTAGTTGGATGACATTGTGTTTTATAGAACCAAGATAAGCGGGTCTAGAGCCCCTGGCCCAGATGGGCTATCTAACTACAATTTCAAGCAACATCCAGACTTGTGGGCTTCAATCATGTTTGACATCTTTACTGTAATTAATGAAACTCAAAGGATACCCAAATCTTGGAAACATTTCTTGGTGGTGCCCATCTATAAAAAGGGTGATAGGAGTAAGCCAGAGAGTTATAGGCCCACTGCCCTTTTAGATGCTGCCGGAAAAATTTACAGCAGAATCATCCTTAAAGAACTTAATGCCTGGACACAAAAGTGCAGGCTACGCGACCCTTTTCAGGCTGGCTCTGTGGCCCCAATAGGAACAGCTCCGAATGTCATTATTCTTAATATGCTGAAGGCCAAATACGCTCATATAAAGTGACCCTTATATCTAGCATTTATAGATTTCAGGGTTGCTTTTGAATCAATAGATCGGCTTCTCTTGTATCAGAAATTGCAAAGATATGACTGTCCCACTACTTTGCTTGCCCTAATCATGCACTTATATACTGATACTACCATGCAAGTCAGATTGTCAAACCAGGGACGTTTGTCGGAAGTTTTCACCACTATGAGAGGTCTTAAACAGGGATGCATTTTAGCATCCACCCTGTTTAACCTCTCTATTTTGGATACGGGGGAAACTCTAATAGAGACTATAGGAGATGCGCCAAAGTTGGGAGATCAAAAGATTACTTGGCTACTTTACACAGACGATTTGGTTCTTTTGTCTCAGTCTCAGAGTGGCCTTCAAAACCTCTTGTTACAGCTAGAAAGTTACGTCCTGGGAAATCATCTTTCCATTAACACCGTAAAGACACAGATTGTCATCTGTAGCCTGCAAGGAAATACCAAAGCTGCACAATTTAACTAGACCCTACAGGAAATAAAATTTGTAGTTGTACCAAAGTATAAATACTTGGCTACGTGGTTTAACGCAAAGGTGTCGCAGGACAGCTATAAGACAGATTTGTAGAACAAACTGCGCACACTTACAGCACAGGCTCAAATTTTAGCCTATAAGTATAGAAAATTCTCCCTCAAACACGTCATCTCCTACTATCATCAGAAAATAACCCCGATTTTACTTTATGCTGCGGAAACACGGGCCCCAAAAGATCATGCAAATTGGGACAGACTGGATGCTTGCTTCTGGAAAAAGGTTTTGGGTCTGCCAAGGTCTGTGCCTCTACCAATGATTCGCTTTGAATTGGTTCTAGTATCCTTGCAGTCCCAGGTCATTTGGTATATGTGCTCGTTGTGGAGGAAATGTTTGGTAGGAGCTTCAGCAGGTAACGTAGTGAGCATAATGGCCCACTATTTGTTGATATCAAATGATTTATTTCCATCACAATGGCGTCAGTTACCTTTGACATGGTTTTGTATAATCCTTGGCGAGCAAAGATTAAAATCTATTAATATGATTGGTGCACAAATCAGACTAAATGCTCCCAATATAAGGATTTTGATCCAGCACTGTTTGGCTCTAAGCGAAACCGTGAACCAGCAGATTATTTGGTGGCTTGTCCCTCTCCTTATATAAGACTACAATATATAAGGTTTTGATTTAATCTTTGGCCGACCAGGGACATATTGGCGAGACGCAAACAGATTCCATCTGCACAGAATTTTTGTCGGTTTTGTGGAAATATTGATATAAAAGAAACTCTGGAGCATTTGATTGTTGTTTGTCTTGCTCTGGTGGAAAGATGTCATTTATTTTTTAAGGGTTTGCTTTTTTCTCTGTGCCCAGTTGAAAGATCACAAATATATCAAAAACATGTTACCAACACGAAATTAGCTGGAAGAGTAGCTATAGTCCATTTCTTAGATGCTACGTTGACACAGGAGTGAAAATTTGGGAGGTTTTGATAACTTGGTTTTCTGTCTTTCCTTTTTTGCAATATTTTAGGAAAGGAATTGAACTAATGTACTAAACCTAAGAACTCTGCACTTTACTTGTCTAATGTCTAATGCCAATACTGTTATTGTGGATAGAGACTAGTGTGATGTTTGTAGCCCAGTGAAATTAATTGTTTCTTATTTGTTTTACGTTTTATGTATGAAATTATATTGTAAAAGTTATTTTTTCTTTTAACTTTGCTATTATGGAAATGAAATTCTTTTTTTTATTATTCTGTATAATTTGAAAAGTTGATATTCTCAACTAAATCAAATAAAAAAAAATAATAATAATAATGGTCCGCAATTTCAAGGGGAGCAATTCTGCAGGTTCCTAGATGAGAGAGGCATTCATCACAGAAAGATCACTCCATTGTGGCCTAGAGCCAACGGAGATGTTGAGCGATTTATGCGTACACTTAACAATGTACTGAGGATTGTGCAGAGTCCGGGGGCAAACAAAGAACAGGAACATTATTGATTCCTTTTTGAATACTGAGTAACGCCACATTCCATGATGAAATAAGTTGCTTAGTTTCACTGCTCCTTCCCAGATCCAAATGGAGTGCAGGACACAGTCCCAAAAGCGAGAAATTCCTACAAAAGCAGGACGTTTGACCACCCTGAGTTGTGCTCACATACCACAACAACATACCATGATGGGCTGGCAGTAACAGCTGCAAAAAGGGGAAAAACAAGAATTGTGCATGATTGGAAAATAACTACCCGTGTGCTGTGCATCCAAATAAAAAAAATGTAAAGTATGAAACCAGAGAAGGGTGCTATGTAGAGAGGCAGCCTGTCCCAAATGGAAAATTATAGGAAACTGCAATGTTATAACTGTGTGTTCAAAATGGTGTAAAGTGACATGTGACAAAATATGTGCTTACAGGGTCTCATAATGTAATGTTTAGGCCACGCCCTGCACACTTTAGTACACGCCCACTTTTCAGATCCTCCTCAATTTGGCATCAAAGCACTGGTATACTGCGTGTGTGCACAAAAAGTGGTTTAGCAGCAGCAAGTGGCCTTACTTAAAGTTGATTTGAAATTGCACTATTTCACTAACTTTATTTCAAAATGAATTGTGGGAAATGTCCACTCGTCTTCCGTAGCATCTCAGATCAGGCTCAAAATGAAGTTGGCATGTCTCCCCAACTTTGTTGGCAAATGTCTCACTTGACTGCTCTGTCCTAACCCTTCTGTTACTCGTTAAAAGAAGACTGCCCTCTACTTTCTCCAAAAACTTCTGATTGTAACCAAACTGCCACCACACTCTACCCATCCATTACCATGGGTTAACTGATCCTCCTGGATGTTGCGTAGTACGCAAACCATGTGAGCATGTGCAAGCCTCGTTATGGCTCGCGCATGCGTTGTTCAATAAAGGTGGTCCCGGTTGCCAGTTGCAGCCGGCACCCCGTACCGCAACACGCGTCTCGCGTCTGTCTCTGCCTGATTGCGTGCGAGTGTTTGCACGGGGGGCACCGGGGGGTCACACGCTACCTCCAACATTGGCGACGAGGATCCGCCACAGCGGAGAACGCAGCATTGCTCTGGCTGTTTTGCCGGAGAGCGTGTCTCTCCCCACGCGGTCACAGACCTACGCAGATGGCCGGCCGCCATTTTATGAACACGCGGATCACGGCAGTTGCGGCCCACATGGGTGCTTGTGCGCCGGACGTGATCCACAGTTTATGACTCCATTTTTGGATATTCCAGGGCCCTGAAATACAGAAGGGGCCTTGGATTTTCAACTTGGGGACACCCAGAGGCATCACCTGCTGCAGCTGCAGGCCTACCACATCATCAGCCTTGGCCATCTGACAGCGGGCACCTCTTTGTGCCCAGAAAAGGTTAGTGGAGTCCACCCCAACCAACACCATGGGTGAAGAGGATGGAGAAGAGGGGGCACCCATGCCAGTCCCACGCAGGATGCATAGCACTTTGGCACCCATGCCCGAGTTTGAGACCTCGGGCCCACCATCCAAAATGGGGCCGAAGTGGCTACTGTGGGTGAAGAAACTGGAGATGTTCTTCAGGGCCTCGGGTGAGACGGATGATGATGCGAAGGTGGCCACGTTGGTGTACTCGGCTGGCACAGAGGTCCATCGGGTTTTTGACTTGCTTAACCTTCAGGTGGTCACCTATGACGCGGTGAAGCAGGCCCTCCAGGATCACTTCCTCCCCATGGCGAATGTCGACTTCGACAGGTTCGTAATGTGTGCCGAGAAACAGCAAGGGGAGGAATCTTTGGACCAGTTCTGTGCAAGGTTGAGGCGCCTCGCTAGCACCTGCAGGTGGGTGAAGGAGGAGGAGATGGTACGGAACCAACTAATACAGGCGTGCAGCTCCGGTAAATTGCAGAGGCAAGTGCTTAGAGAACCAGGCCTGACACTGGCACAAATCTTGGACACTGGGCGAGCCTATGAACTGGCAGAGTCGAGAGGTGCGAAAATGGACGCTGCAGTGCATCCGGGGAAAAGTGAGGATGCTTTTGCAGTTTGGCGCTCGGCCCAAGGGAGGTCGCGCTGGGGTCCCAGGAGGGCGGACAATCCCTCAACGCCCAGCAATCCGCAGTCCTGCCCGTACTGTGGGTACGACCTGCCACATGAGGGTTAGTGCCCTGCAAAAACAAGAGTCTGCGGAAGGTGTAGCACGCCAGGACACTATGTGAGCCCTTGACATTGTGCATTTCACTCTGGCTGTATACCATACAGACATTGATCGCCTGCTGCATCGATTTGAAAGCATCTTCCAGGGTGTAGGGAAGTTGAAAGGAGACCCCATTAGACTCCATATTGATGGGTCGGTGAGACCGACAGCCCTCAAACACCGCAGAATTCCATTTCATCTGAGGGCGCAAGTGGAAAAGGAGCTCCAGTCGCTAACTGACCTGGACCATATCGAGAGGATGGAGGGTCCAACTCTGTGGGTCTCCCCCATAGTGGTGGCACCAAAGCCCAAGCAACCAGGAGCTGTCCGCATCTGTGTGGACATGAAACTGCCGAATGCTGCCATCAAGGGGGAGCGTCACCTCACGTCTACGCTGGACGACATTGTGGGTGAGCTCCAGGGGGCGAAAGTCTTTTCCAAGCTCGATCTGAGGTCTGGGTACCACCAGCTAGAACTCCACCTGGAGCCGCGGTACATTACTACGTTTACAACCCATGAAGGGCTATATCAGTTTAAATGACTCCATTTTGGTGTCTCGTCAGCGGCGGAAGTGTTCCAGAACGTCATCCGTGGAGCCCTGGTGGGACTGTGTCATTAACATGTCCGATGACATTCTGGTCTTTGCCCAGTCGGAGTCCGAACACCTGAAGAGGCTGGAGCGAGCGTTGGAAAGACTCAAAAGTCTGGGGCTGACTCTACACCGGAAGAAGTGTGAGTTTCTAAAGGGCACCGGATAGAGTTTTTCGGGTTTGTATTCTACGCAGGGGGCATCTCGCCCGACCCGGAGAAGGTGAGAGACATTTGTGAGGCACCCCCCCGGAGTCACTGGCCGAGATAAGAAGCTTTCTTGGCATGGTGAACTACTGCGGGCGGTTCATTCGCGACCTGGCTTCACTATGAGGGCCCTTGCGGGCACTGACGAGAAACGACGTCGCATGGGCCTGGACACCCAAGGAGCAAAGAGCATTTGCAGAGATCAAGAATGCCCTGTCGGGTCAGGAACTATGGCATAGTTCAGCCCGGACAAGGAGTCAGAGATAGTGGTGGATGCCAGCCCAGTCAGCCTAGGCGCGGTGCTGATGCAAGCGGACTCATAAGGACTCATGCGCCCGATGGCGTATGCCAGCAAGGCGCTCACGTTGACGGAGAAAAGATACTCCCAGATTGAGCGGGAGGCCCTGGCCATTCTGCGGGGCTGCAAGCACTTCAGGATATACATCCTTGGAAAGCCTGTTGTGGCAATCACCGACCAAAAGCCACTCATTCTGATCATGGCGGTGCATCCTCCAAGCCACCTCCACGCATCGAACGGTGGATGCTGTCACTGATGGAGTACAATATCAAATTGCAGTATTGCCCGGGGACCCATAACCCGGCAGACTACTTGTCCAGACATTCAGGGGCCGGGCGCCCCCATGACACCGCTGAAGTAATGGACTGCATTGAGATGGTGCACAATGTGGTGGAGGCGGCCCTGCCTGTGGCCCTGGCACGCCAGGAAATTGTGAATGCTTCCAGAGAGGACATCTTCCTGGTCATCAAGGAGGCGATGGACAGCGGCGAATGGAGGAAGTGCTCGCCAACAACGCCAGACGGGAGGCCGGAGCTCGGAAAGACCTTCAGGTGCTGTGGAGGGTGCGCAATGAGCTCACTATAACTGAGGACGGCCTTCTGCTGCGAGGCCGCCAGATCGTCATCCCGCGAACCTTGGTGACCAAGGATCTACACCTGGTGCACAGGGGCCACCAAGGCGCCGCCAAGACCAAGGCGCGCCTAAGACTGAAGGTGTGGTTCCCTGACCTGGAGCAAAGAGTGGACAGAATTTGTGCGCACATGCATTCCGTGCCAGGCGGACAGTCCGGCGGAGAGAGGTCCGCCCATCAGAACCATGGAAAGGAGTGAGAAGCTGTGGGACACCGTGCATGCCGATTTTGGCTCCACGGGTCGAGGCATGTACTTTCTGGCGGTCGTGGGACAGTGGTCACGGTATCCTGAAGTCGAGCTGGTAGAGTCTACAGCCAGTGATCACACCATCTTGGCACTGGAGAAGATGTTCGCCACCCATGGGTTCCTTAAGGAGATATTCTCGAACAACGGCACGCCATTTCAAGGGCAGCAGTTCGCCAGGTACTGTGAGGACAGAGGGATCAAACATCGGAAAGTCTCCCCGCTCTGGCCCAGGGCGAACGATGAGGCCGAGCGTTTTATGCGAATACGCAACAAGATCTTCCGAATCTCGCTGGATGGGGGAGGGGAACTGCATCAGAACCTCTTTGAGGTCCTGCAAGAGTATCGGACAACACCCCATCAGTCCACCCCATCAGTCCGAGGTCCTGTTTAATCGATGCCCCAGAGGGCTGCTGCCTGAGGTCGAGGGTCAGCGCCCCTGGGTGATTGACAACAACCGCGCGCGCAAAGAGCGTACAATCAGGAACGAAAAGGAAAGTGGCCGTCGGAACATGCAGGAAAAGACGATCGAAGTATGGGACACTGTACTGGTCCGGAACAGGCGTCCGGAAGGGAAGCTAGGCCTCACGTATGAGGCCCAGACACTAGGAGTGACCCATGTCAAAGGGTCCAGGGTCACAGTGGCCAACCAGAGGGGAACGATCACCAGGAACATATCCTACTTCAAGAGGATCGTGGCTGGCCCACAGGTGGCCCCACCAGGAGTGTCGCCGGAGGCATCCACCCCAGCGTCACGACTGGCGATGCCGCCGGTGAACAAAGGACCTCCAGAGGCCCCGGGGACACCGAGGCCCCCTCGTGAAGACGAAAGGAGGTACCCGAGCCAGGAGGGGCATCAGCGCCCATCGAGGTTCCAATACTTCATCATGGACCCAGTCTCGTAGAAGGTCGAGAACTGTTCCGGTACACCAAAGTTTTGTCTGTTATAGTTATGGTTTACACGTGTTCATTGTTTGGGGGAAAAGGAGGGATGTTGCTTAGTACGCAAACCATATGAGCACGCATGAGCCTCATTATGGCTCGCGCATGCGTTGTTCAATAAAGGAGGTCCTGGTCGCCAGTTGCAGCCGGGACCCCGTGCCAGCAACATGCGTCCCGCGTCTGTCTCTGATTGCGTGTGTGCACAGGGGACCCCGGGGGTCACATGCCACCTCCAACACTGTTCATTAGTTACCTACTTTAGTGAGGCATTCCCCTCTCTAACCTCGTTCCGTGCGCCAATGCTGCACTCCTACTGTCCCGTTTTCTGTTCTATAGTTCCAGTTCCCACCGTTGGCTACCTACTGCAATGCTGCCCTGGCCTCCTTCCTGGGTGTACCTGCTATGGTGCTGCCATCTCCCCTCCCACAGATAAGGTATCCATGGATGTCTTTTCTATAAATGACTTGTTACAGTGATGCAGTCTTCTCCGTCCCGAGTTACCTGCCCAGAGGCATGTCCTGTCTCGTAGTTAGCAGCTAATGTGTTGTACTCTGCCCAATTGTTCCAGGGATGCTACATTAACACATAACATACCTTTCACAGCGCTACCAAGTGCCACTAACCCCGTTGTAGTTGCCCCCATACCTCCTCCGGTGCTGCTGCCTCCACACCTCCCCGTGACCCCCGCACAACTCTCGCAGCCTCCGACAGCTTTGGGCGGCGTGGCAGATGTCAGTAGAGGTCAGCTTCGGACAACAAAGGATGCGTTCGAGCACCTCTCCAGGCAGTGCAGAAAGAGTCAATGCCGATTCTCCGACGTCCCTCTCCCTTGATTCCCCTTTCAAAAGATCTTCCTCACCGGGCGCCGCCATCTTTACTGTGTACAAAAAGTGACAGCTAGAGGCCCCGCCCCAAGTCCGCCGCAAAGAGCAAGACATAGAAGACAGACTGTGTAGAAGGGCCCAGCACATTTACAACGAAAGAATACTAAGGACAGATTACGGAGTTGTGAACGTCGTTGGCAGGTACACCCTGGTTTTATCAACCTCAACAAGCACAAAACCTGCCCCACATCTCATGAAAAAAACATGTTTTTGAAGGTTTTTACTTTTGTACATTTATCACAATGCTCTTCTCTACTCTTTACTTCTCAAGAAGCTTCATTATAAAAACCCTTGTTGTGTTCACACACTTCAGTCAGGATGACAGGACACGTCCTCTGAGAAACATACAGTTTATTATTTTTTTTAATTTGTTTATGGTTTATTTATTTAGAAACTTTTACAAAATGATGTGCATTTAAATACATCTAAATTTAATAATTCAATTTACAATTAATCGTTCACCTTTCTTATGTCAAATTAAAAAAATGTACACATTTTACAACACCAACTGGATCCTCTTATTTCTTGCCAGGAGTATCAAGTTCCATAATTCGTATGCCGTCAATATTAGACAATTTTCAGACAGATGCTTAAAATATTGGATTCTTTTATCTAGAAGTTTTGCACATTCAAATAGCAAGTGTTAAAGGGTTTCCACTTGAGTCGAACCACAATTAAATCTACAAGTTCTGTCTTCAGGTTCCCGTCTTACTTTTATTTCTCTGGTATGAAGAATATTCAGTCGGAAGCGTAGGATAGTTTCTCTATAGTCTGGGCTGGGTGCTTTAGCTTTCAGTTGTTTTCATCTTGCCAGGAAATATCGCTATATGGCCACATTTATTAGGTCTTCGCACTGTCCATAGTTATAATCCAATCACACTGTAATAACTTCATTTTTGCACGCATTGGGTTTGAAAGTAATAGATCTTCTGTTATATCTGCTTCCTCACATAAAATCTGTTTAAGGAATTACCAGTTCTGTGCAAATACATTTTATTTTAACTGCCGCCTCTTCCTCTGTGAGGCTCCTCCCGTTCCTCTTACCCCGTCACTGTTCTCTTAACCCTTGAGGCTCTTCCATTTCTCCCTTCACGCTTTGAGGCTCTTCCATTTCGCCTCACAACACCTCCCCCTAACATATCTCCTTATGTCCGGGTCATGGCTCCTTAATGAGTCTGCAGGGCCTTTTAATCGTTTGGGTCTCCCTCCTGGTTCAATCTCTTCACTCCTTTCTGTTAGGACAGTTTTTCTGAAGTCCAGTTAAGGGCCTAGCAAAACCATTCCATAGCTCTCAACTCACCCGCTTTTGGCGGGTGTCACCCGCCTTGAAAGCAGATGAACCACGTCCTTCATCCGCCCATTCACTTCTATGGGCCTCTCACCCGCCAAAAAGAAAATCGAGTGTTTTCACCCGCCATGCTGACAAAAAAGGTTGGGAGCTATGCCATTCTACTGAGGCAGTACAAGACTCCACTCTTAGTATAAGGCTGTACCACCTGAGTTCGGGGTAGCATAGACAGAGCTGCCAGGCTTATTTTAGGAGGGAGAGAGGGCAGTAGATACAGTACAAATGAAATTGTCATACAGATGATCCAAAGAAACACTGAAACACTATGTATTGTAAAAATAAAGGATTTATTTAAATACAGGTAGGCCCAGATAAATCTTGGGGCTAAGTAAGTACTAACACATTATATGGAATCACAATATAAAGCACAACACTATACTTGAAAGTACACATACCCAAGTATAAACCTTATTTGGAACACCTAACAGTAGTTCTAGGGAAGTCAAAACCTTGTTATACACATTTAGTATAGGTCAAGCCTATTCTTTGGGAGTAAAAGACCAATGGTTACTTTTTAGATTACTTTTGGTAATACAAGGACAGTAGGCCCTTCCAGTTGTTCAGTGACTCTTGGAACAAATCACATAAACAGTCAACTGGACAATATACTTTTGGTGAATAGTGAAACACTTATTCTAGGTGCAGCAAAAACTTATAACTACTTTTGTCATAACACACAGTTATACCAGGTGAGTAAAACCTAAGGATGTAATGTACCATTACAGATGCTTTGGAAAACAGGGAACCCCAGATTGAGGTAAGCAATAACTCTGGTAACTTGTTTTGGATGGCACACAGCTAACACAAGGTAAGTAAAACCCACTTACTTTAACTTCACCATGAAGGGGAAAGTAAAACCCAATGTTACACTTTACTGAATAGTTATTCTAGGTGGGCAACAACCTAATGTAGACTTATTAAGGACAGGCTAGCAGCAAGTCAGGGGAAGCAAGACCCAGTTGGGGGACACTCGTACAGTTATCCTAACAGGACTAACCTGGTGATACCAACAGTTGGAGGACACTCATACAATTACCCTACATGAATAATCTGGTGAAACCAACACATTACTTTTGTAAAGAGGCACAACCTAATCACAGGAGAGTAAAATACCTTTACATCTACTTTCTTTTAGACTGGTAAAACAGTGGCTAAGGAAGAAACGGTGTTAACCATACTTTTAAGAATAGTGCATCACACATTCAAGATCAGTAAGAACTCTTGTAACTGTTCACTCTGAGAATTACAGCTACCCACCAACTCTTTACAAGTAAGTAAAACACTTGATTTCTTTTCTAGGCAGAAGTCCCAATCCCTTCAAAGTCTTTCCCTTAGAGCATGAGTGGTCTCAGTGGCAGAAGGGGAGTCACTAGGACTAGTGACCAACAGGCAGTGTTAGAATAAGTTCTTTAGTAGCAAAAGTCAGAGTTCCTTAGGGAAACTGGGCAAACAGGTGAGTACTTTACTTCTAGGGCTAGAAGAGGGTCCGGGGGCTTCACAGAAGACACCCCAGCAGGATTCTAGCAGTGGGACTGGGTGTACTGGAAGAGGGACCTCCCAATCACAGAAAACACCCCAGGACTACACAGAAATCCCAACAGGCTTAAGGTAAGTATATACCCAAGCCAACACAGTACCTCAGCAATGAAGAAGAGATTGCAGCAGGAGAACTTCAGGGACTGCAGCCAAATACCCGGTCAGTGGATCCCTTGTCCTGGAGACTGAACACAAGACCTCAGAAGGGACTTTGCAGCAGGGATCGATGAAGAAGGCTCTAGGCAAGATCTCTCTCGCGCTGAATGCGGTTCTGCGGCTTTGGCGCCTTTTCAAGGAGCACAGAAGAAGATAGAAAATCACGCTTGAATTCTCGTTGTTTAAAAGGTCCAGCACTCTTGTAAGGGGACATTTTGGACTCGATTCGTGTCTCTGGAGATGCACCAGGATGCGCACGAAGTTTCAGCGAGATTCGGAATTCGGAAGACCGTGAACCGCACAATGACTGGAGGTCCCAGGGTATTGGGGTATTGCAAGAACACAAGGTCGCAGCAACCCGTGGGATGGCTCAAAATGCAGGTCTTCTTGAGTCTAGTGGGTCTCACCAGGCTCTGGGTTCGGGTCGTCGTTTTCGGAGACCCCAGGTCGATTGGAAGGAAGGGCTGTAGCAGGCTCCAGTTACACAGCACGCTCTCCGGTCGCTGGAAATCATTTCCGCCACTTTTCCTTCGTCATCCTCTTCGGTTTTCTGTTCCAGTGGTCGACATGACTTCAGCTTCCAGGTGTCCAGTATTTATCAGGAACTGCAAAACAACCTCTGCATTCTCTCCCCGCATTTTACAAGAAAGGGGCGTCTGGCTGTCCAATCAGGACAGCCAACCCCCCCACTGGGATTTGGCCCAGTTGAAGGAAGGCATAAGACAAAGGAGGGGGAAGTTTTCGACTCCTCCCCCACTTCCTGTGCTTACAGACTGACTGGAGCCTGGGCGGGGTGTCCAGGGGACTCCCGCCAAAGACAGAACTCAAATAAAGGAATTTCCCGCCCTGGATGTCGGGGGAAGGAACAAGAAACGACAAGAAACACTAAAATGGCAGAAAAAGAAGACGGGGGTCATTTTGGTAAAATGAGCACCCTTAGGTGCCTTTAATGCAGCTGTGATCACAGCCCGCGGTAAAGGTGCACCAAATTAGTAAAAGGTATCACTGCCACCAGCCATTAAAGGTAAGCTTGTCACTGTAACAGAATTGTTACAGTTTTCTTGTGAAAGGGGATACATTGTATCTCCCCAGCACTTAAGGTGGGGGGGGGTGCTGGTTTCACAGAATCAAATGTAAAAGGGATTCAAAGATCCTTTCTACCCTTGGGAACTGTAGTTCACTCAAGGTTAGCACAAGAAAGTTAAATGGGGAGTCCCTAGGTCAACCCAGCAACAACAGGCACTTATTGCCAATAAGCTGTTAGACATGATAACTTTAAAAAGGCACTATGGAGAGTCTTAAAAATGACACCCATAAAAAGAGTTAAAGATTAGGTGAGTATGGAAAAAGGTTCCCACTCACTGAGGTATTAATGGAAAATATCCCACTAGAAAAGCAAAAAGTTCTGGAGTTGAACCAGGAAAGGAAGATTTGCCGGCTCTGTGGAAATCTTACCTAACACTTTCTGCTAGTATCGGGACGACATCTTTGCTTTCGCCTCTTCAGGCATCCTCTGTTATGTTGTCAATCCTGATCTCCTGTGCTATTTAGGAGAGGTCAGGGTACAGTTGCACGCCAGCTTGGGCCTCACACATTCGGCGCATAAAGACACATGGCTCAGTTGCTTGGTCTGGAATAACGTGTCTTCCGCCGCGACCTTTATTTCCGCCCATGTCACGTGGCTCGGGTTTCCCTTCGCCCACGTGACAGGGCCCAGCCTAGTAACACCACATTCCTCTCAAACTTAGAATACTGAACTAACATAACATTTTTTGTCATTGTCTCTTACTGCTTCTCTTCTGCCTCGGTTCTTCGGTGGTAGATTCCTTGGAGCACATACCCACGTAGCCGTGATGACTGTTTTGCTCTCTCAGCTGGTTCCTCGGATGGGCCCTCTCAGGCTCCTTGTCCGCTGGGGAACTTGTGACTGTGGTGTCCGGTCTGGGATCTGTACTGCGAATACTTTCTCGAGGGCTGTGATGACCGACTCTGCGTTCGTGGACTTGACGTGCTCTACTTCTGGGTATCGGCTTAACTCGTCGACCAGGACTAGGAGGTACCCCTCCCCGGCAATGGTACAAAAGTCCATGCTTACTGACTCGCGCCTCGTGTGGCTTTGGGGTGGCTTTGGGGTGCGCTGGTGATTGGTTCAGGGGTCGTTTGTCTCCTCAACGATTGGCAAGCTGCACAGGAATCCACTACTTCTGTCCCAAGATGTTGCATTCGCAGCACCCACATTCTTGATTTCAAGTACGATTGGGTCTTCACTGTGCCTTGATGGCCTCCGTGAGCCAGTTTCAGGGCTCTTTCTTCCAGTGATTCTGGCAGAATGATTCTATGTCCCCTCATCACGATGCCCTCTTCAGACAATGTGAGCTCATGGCGGATACCAAACAGCACCTGTAGCTCCTCCTGTGCTACTGTTGTGCGCTGTGCTACTGCGGCTAGGTCGTTTTTCCAGTCTCCTAACCGGACAGCTTGGATGGTTCGTTGATCTGTCCTTGTTTCATCTGCTATCTCTTGCAGCGTGAGTGCTCGTGGGTGAGCACAGTCAATCACGTGGCATATATGCTCCTCTGTCTCAGATGCGTGCTGCTCCTCGTGCTTTGTGGCGGGACGCGGGTGGCAGGATAGATAATCCACCGGATTGTCTGCTCCGACTCTGTATTCAACGTCAATGTTAAACGGCTGTAGTTGTTGCATCCGCTTTTCTAGCCGTGCCGGGGGGTGTGGTGCAGATCCTCTGAAGTTTGGAATCAGTGGCTTGTGATCTGTGAACACTTTTGCCGGTTGCCCCAGTAGGTATACTCTGAAGTGGCAGTAGCCCCTTCCTTCTCGATGTGTGCATAGTTTTGTTCTGTCATTGTTAACGCTTGGCTGGCGAACGCAATTGTGTATATGCTGCCATTGTTGTCCAATTGTGTGAGGACTGCACCCAGCCCTACTGGGCTGGCATCCACCAGGAGTTCTGTGGCTCTGTCTGTGTTGAAAAACGCCATCTTTGTGGTACTGGATAGCAAGTCCTTTGTGTGTTGGAACGCTTGTTGATGCTGTTCTGTCCATTCCCATTGTCTGTCTTTTTTTGTAAGCTCCCTCAATGGTGCTGCGAGGGTGGCGAGATCGGGTATAAATCTCGCACAGTAAGTAGCCATAACCATGAAGCTTCTTACTTCTGACGCTGATGTGGGGGCTTTTGTGCTTTTAATGTCGCTCACTTTGGCCGGGTCTGGCGACACTCCATCGGAATTGAATACATATCCGAAAAAGTTCAGCTCACTTTTGTTAAACTTGCATTTTTCTGCGTGTAGGGTGAGTCCTGCTTCCTCTAGTCGTTTGAGGACAGCTGCTAGTCGCTCGTGGTGTTCGCTGGTTGTGGTGCCATATACTAGGATATCTTCACTTATGTTTGTGGTTCCAGTGAGGCCCTGAAACACTCTTCTGATGTCATTTTGGAAGACCTCGGCCGCTGATGATATGCCATAATTTAACCGTTTGTATCTTCCGAGGCCTAAGTGGGATGAAAAAGTTATGTACCTGAATTCCTTTGCAAGGCGTAACTGGTGGTAGCCTTCCCTTAGGTCGAACTTACTAAATACTTTGGCGCCTGTCAGATCTACGATCAGTTCATCAATTGTTGGGGTGACATGGCGATCTCGTCCAATTGCCACATTGGGTAGCCTCATGTCAATACATATTCTCACAGCATTGGGTTGTCGTGGTTTCTGCGTGACAACTGTTGGTGACACCCCTGGTGTGGGGGCGGACGTTTTTTTGATTATCCCTTGTTTTTCCAGCTCCTCTAATTCCTACTCAACCACTTCTCTCATATGGAAGGGGACTTGGGGGTGTCGTACAGCCTTGGGTCAAATCGTCAGATCGATGTGTAGCTTGATCGTTCTTCCGCGAAGGCACCCAATCCCTTGAAATACTCGGTGGTGCTTTATGAGGAGGTCGGGTTGATGCTAAATGCGAAATGTATTAAGTGCAGTTTCTCTGCTGTGCGGCAGCTTAGTAGAGTTTCCAGGCCTGCATCCATTATGTATATTCTTGTTTTGCACGTGGCTCTGTTATACGTTAGGTTTGATCGGAAAGACCCACTCAGTGGTAGTGGCTTTTTGCTGCCATATGCAAACAGTTTCACTCTTCTGTCCTGGAGCGTCGGTTTTGGGTCCAGATTGTTTTACATGTGGATGGGCATGATGTTTACTGTCGCTCCCGTGTCGATGACCACTTTGGTGGGGTTTCCATCTGATCGGATGGTGCATGATGGCCACCTGTGTTGTTTCTTCTTCCTACCGGGCTTTGTTTTGTGCGGCTTTATGGCGGAGATCATGTGCACGCGATGTTCTTTTCCTCTTGTTTTCTTCCGCCTTTCTTTTCCTTGTCTGTCTGGGGATGCACTTTCGTCAGAGAACTCTTCTGTTTCACTGCTGCTGAGTGACCTCTGTGTGCTGTCGACCGCTCTGGCTTTTCCTCTCCCTTTTTGTTGTCGGGTAGAGTTGTGTTGTTGGTTTGAGTCTCTCGGGGTGGTGGGGTTTAGGCACACAGCAGCAAAGTGGTTCAGCCATTTGCATTTTCGGCATGTTACCCCCCATGCTGGGCATAGTTCGCCTCAGTGCCAGGGGCCACCGCACCACTTACAAGTGTTGTTTCATCCTTGCGGGCCTCCCGGTCTCATGTTGTTGGGGTGCTTTTCATCCTGTTATTGTGTGTCTGGACGACGCCAGATTGCTGCCACTTCTTCTTCCTTCTGGGGGTTGTCCTGAGGCAGGCATTGCATTGCGGCTTCCATTACTGCTACCTGGTCATCTGTTAGCTACCAGAGTCTTCCCATTGCTAGTATGCGATCTAGCAGAAAGTTCTTCTCCAACACTATTGCTCGTCCCAGCTTCTCGGACGATAGCCCATTGGTAATCTGCAGGCAGATTGCAAAGTCCTCGTTGGTGAAATCACACCCGACCACCAATTCTCTTAGCCGGACGTGAAAATCGTCATTTGTCTCTTTTTCCCTCTGGTGGGTCATGCAGAAGTGGAATCTTTCATAGTCTGGGTTGAATTCGGCTTACATTTGTTGGTTAGTGCTGTTTTGGCTAGGGTGTAATCGTCTGCTGTCCCGTTGTTAGGAAGTGCGTTGAACAGGTGTAATGCTGCAGTGCCAATGTTTAGCAGCAGAAGCATGCGTTTTCGTTTCTCCTCCATGATGTCTCTGGCTAGCAGGTGGAGTTCAAACTGCTGGAGCCATATGCACCATTGGAGGGCTGTCCCCGTGGTGTAGGGGTCGAATGGCTTCATGAGCGTGGACTGTGCGGTTTCTTGACTGTCTAGTCTGAGTACACTGTTCCTTCTCTCAGCGCTGCTGCCGCTGGCTCTTGAGGGGCTGGTGTGTGGGCCTGTCATGTTGGCTCACCTTGCTAAGGTCCTGGGCCTGCTGCTTGCCCTTTGTGGGTGTTCTCGCGTCCCTTCTGTGCTTGTGTCAGCATTTGTGCGCAACTGCGCTTCTCGGTAACTCACTTCAGGCGGCCTGTGAGTCGTAATGGAGGTGGTTGCTGGGCCTTGCCTAGGCCTCTCCAAATACCTGTTCTTGTCGTGCTGTGTGCATATTTTGTATATTTTCCACTATCTGTCTGGCCTGTATGTTGTGAGGTGTTAGGCAGGCAGCAGAGTGGCTTGTGTGCACCGTGTTTATTATCACAGGCCGTTCTGGGGCTTCCTGATAGCACGTTGCTGAGTGTTGGGCAGGCAGCAGAGTGGCGTGAGGAACATTGCGGTTGTTCGATTCACTGTGTTCCGTGTTAGCAGAGTGGCGTGTGGAACGTTGCGGTTGTTCGTTTCACTGTGTTCCGTGTTAGCAGAGTGGCGTGTGGAACGTTGCGCTTGTTTGTATCTCTGTGTTCCACGTTATATCTATTTTTCCAGCACACGCGGGGTGACGAAACTCCACATCACCAGTGTTATGTTGTCAATCCTGACCTCTGGTGCTATTTAGGAGGTCAGGGTACACTCACATGCCCACCTGGGCCTCACACATTCAGCGCATAAAGACACAGGAATCATTTGCTCAGTTACTCTGTCCGGAATGATGTGTCTTCCGGCCCAACCTTTATTTCCGCCCATGTCATGTGGCTCGGGTTTCCCTTCGCCCACGTCACGGGGCCCAGCCTGGTAACACCAGATCCTCATTGTTGGTCCAGGATCTTCTTCCGGCTTGAAATGCTTGAAGAAGGAAGCATTCCTCGTGATGGCCCTCGGTGTTGGCAGCCGTCACCATGTTCCCTTTCATGCAGGTCACTCTGAGGGGTGTGCTGTTGTACCTTGCGTTCGTTTTTCTCTGCACCCGCTGCTTCGCAAGCACCTCTTCCCCTTCTTCGAAATTCCTTGCCCGTCGTTTTCCGGATCCGGTCTGTTCTATCCTTTGCTGCTTTCGTTGCCATCGCGTCACTTTTTCCTCCAGAAGTTCCCAATCTTACGGTTGCTTCTCAGGCACGCTCTCATCAAGTCTCTGGGTGGTACCATGGTTACGGAATGCGCTGAATTCCTGTAGTGGCGTAGCATGCGATAGAGGGCCTGCTGCATGGGCATGCCCTCAATAGTTGCCTTCTGGATGGTTCTCTTAATCAATGACATAAACCACTCATGTGTGAACACCATGTGCCTTGCAAATCTGTAAAAGTCCTGGCCAGTGAACGGCGGCCCATTGTCCGTTTTGACTGGTGCACGGATGCCGCACTCACTGAACACCTCATCTATGACCCCAACAATCTGGGTGATCGATGTAGAATCTAGAGCACTTGTCAATTATTACTAAGAGGTAGTCCCCCATCTCGAGTGGTCCATAGAAGTCCATTGCAACTCCCTGCCACACCTTCTGGGGAATGTACGTAGGTTGAATGGAGAGTGGCGGGTCACTCTTCCCTGCACACTGACATGGTAGGCCACTCCTCCCTACACCCTCCACCATAGCATCCATGTGTAGGAACCACACCGACTGTCAGAGGCATTTCTTGGTTGCCTCATGCACCAACTGTACCAGCCCTATGCGGCCTCCTCTCAATAGGATCCCCTGTTTGGATACCAGCAGCTCTGTGCTGATCTTCACAATGCGTTCCATCTCCAGCATGCTCACCCCTTCATGATGACGCGACAGCCTTTTGTAGTCTCTCCATTTATTCGAGACAGTGAGTTCTCTGGCCCATCTAGTGGGCTGGTCTGCTTGCGCCGGTCTGGCCAGGTCCTCGGTGGTGAGAGCGGGAGGTAGAGCTTGCTCTGTGATGTAGCACAGGTATTATGCGTCACCTTTTCTTGGTTTTCGATCTCCCGCCGTCGGGTGTCTTGAAATGTAATCAGCAAGGTTGCTGTCTTCGCCTGGCCTGTGCGTGATGGCGTATCGTATTCCTGGAAGAGAATACCCCACTTCTCAATCCTTGGCAGCATCTTTGTCCTCGGATTTGCAAACAAGAAAGAAGGGCCTGGTGGTCTGATCATCTCCATGTTGACTTGCAGGCCTTTCGGGTGGCATATGAGTTTGCATTTGTATTGGTCCCCGTTGCATATCACTGCATCGTCATCTTGAAACTTGATGTCTATCAGGCAAAGGGTTTGCGCCGTGAGATAGCTGAGCAGGTGTTTTCCTCGGACAGGGCTCCTCAGTGCATGAATGACAGTGTCAACCTTCTTTCCCTTAAACAAAAATGTCTTCCTGAATTGCCCCTAAGATGTGAGTGGCACGCTGGCCCCCCATTGAAAAATCCTTGCTTGCGACAGCTTCAGGTCTTGACTGCTTCCTGATCGAAGAAATTCTTGTTCCACCATAATATTGACAGTGGCCCCAGTGTCTATGAGGAATGTGTGTGTGACTGCGTCCATTCTCACCAATATTCTTGGCGCTTCGCTGCTGTCTTCTTCTCCGTGCATAAGATTGACGAACCAGTTGGTGAAATCGGGGTCCTGTCCATATGATAATTTGTCCCAGTTTGCATATGGGTCATCCGGGTAGCTGTAGAAGTCTGCATAGAATTCTGGCTGCAGTGACAGGTTGTTCATAGGTGTTTCCCTATAGTCCATTCCTTGTTCCATTGCCCTCACCATTCTCCTTTGCTGTTGTGGATAGAATTGAGGTTGTCTCCACTGCGTGGTTGGCGTTGAACGTCTGTAGGGTTGTCTCCAGTTGCTTGGTGTCGCCTATGGGTGGCGGGCCGGTGGTAACAGCTTCCCCTCTCAAAAACCATTTGGAAATGGCCTTCCCTGCCACATCTGGAGCACCGTTGGGTCATCGCCGAGCATGGGCCCTCATGGGGGAAAATCTGTCTGCATTGGTAGCACAGTCGCCTGGAGCGCGGCCCTGGTCTAATTTGCGGATAACCATCTCTTTGTGTTCTTCTAGATGATGTTTGGTGGTCTCGGTGGCCCTTTCCTTGTTCCTATTACTATCGAACGCTGCTACTGCGTCGTCCCTCCCCGTTATTTTTTTCAAGGTCTCAATGGCTGATGCTTGTATCTCCACTCTCTCATGCACTCTTGCATAACTAACTCTCGATCGTCAGGGGCTTCTTAAGGAGCTGGTTGCGGAGCACGGACAACGTGCATCCCTCAATAACACAGAGTCGGATCACCTCATAGTCCGAAAAGGCAGAGAATTGGCATTGAACTAACTTCAAGTGGAGCCGTGTTATGAACTCCTCTAACGTCTCATGTGTGGCCTGTTGACAATGGTGGAACACAAAGCGTTCATAGTCACTGTTTGACTGTATTACTAGTTTCTTTTCAAGGGCCGCTACGAGGGCGTGATATGTATCTCTGTCTTCCGCAGGGATAGTCTTGATGATGTCATTGTTCTCTGTCCCTGCCAGGTTCATGAAAATGTCCTTCAGCACCAGCGACTTCTCTTCTGCTGCTGCCTAGATAAACCCAGTGAAATCCTCCACCCACACAGTCCATCTGGGACCTCTGTCCGACTGGAGTGTGAATTTTCTTTGGAAGGTGATGCTTCCAGTGGACTGCTGTATTGCGCCATGCCCCCCTGTCTGGTCCTCCATGGGCTCCGGTGTGCTGTTCCTCTCTCTACAGTGATAGCGGTGGTGGGTGCTGCTCCATTAGCCTCTCCCTGCTGCACATCGCCGGGGGTGGGGGTGACTCGTGATTGTCCCAGGCCTCTGGTGCCCTGTGCCGGGCGTTTGGGCCATGTTCGTGCGCCTAGCACAGTGGCAGATGCACTGGCTATAGCTGGCTCTGTATGCAGCCCCTCCTTTTTTGATAGCAGCCTATCTGGGGAAGCGGCTGCGCATGCCTCTGGAAAAAGAAGCCTGCCACAAGCACCAGGCCGAATACCCCCGACCTCGTCTGCCTAATAAGGTAGCCGAGCCCCTGTAGATCAACAAGCACATGCTCTTGTTTTTGGGATAGATATCAAGAAGGGCATCGACCGGTCCTGGAGGACATGCTAAGACAAGATGTTAGACTTGGTCGAACCCCTGGCTAATGTGTGGCAACTGGCAGAGGAGGCCAAGCAACAGCAGCAAGCCGTCGATCCTGAGGTTCTAGCGGGCTGAGTGCAGCGGGCAATTTGCCTCCTCGGAAATGCCAACTGCGCCCTGGCTACTGTATGCAGGCGGTAGATCCTGCTGAAAATCGACTCTAAACTTAGGGACCTTGCATCGTCTGAAGTGGCAGGAGCTGCGAAGGGGAAGCTGTTTGCCGACTCCTTCATCAAGGATATGAGCAAATTTGTCAACACTTTTACCGCCCTCTGCAAAGCACAGTCGTCCCTCAAGAGGGTTTTCGGGACTGGAGATTTTGGCAGGGCTGGCAGAGGCAGTGGCCATTCTGTCAGTAGTTCCTCTTGCTACAGGGTCCCTCCCGGGAGAAGCTGGCGTGACCAGGAAGACTGGAAGCCAAATCCCTCCTCCTTTTTTTTCTAAGTACATTTTTATTGGCATTTTTCCCTAACATTAACAGTAACAAAAAAAACGACCCACACTTCCCCAACTCCCTCCTCCCCCTTTCCCTAGTTCGAGGATAGACCCAAGCTTTAACAATTCAACTCTTGCATTCTGGGCAATGTTCGATCAGCAGAGAGGCGTGGTCCTTGGTGCGACCCGGAGTTAAGTCCCTGTTAGTTCCACCTCACCAGGGCTCTCCGCTATCCCCAAGAGTCGCATAGCATGAGGACACCATCAAACCCTTGGTCCGTCCATTTAGTACTGTATCAGGGAGGCCCAGTATGTAGAGAATCTGGCATGGTCCCCCTGGACAGAATACGCAAGCCACTCCATAGCTAACAAACCCCACAGTTTCGCAACCCATTTGTGGTCCTGAGGAGGGTCCCTTGTTTTCCATATGCGGGCCAGCACTAAGGAGGCTGCCATCATCATTATTATGTACAACTTTCGGCCCGCCTTGGTCTTAATTGCCTGAAGTGGTCTCCCCAGACCTATCAACACAAGGGACTCATGCTGGCTGAGGTCCATGCCCAAAACTTGGTTGACTGCCTCCAAAACCGTTTCCCAGTAAGGCACAATCTTCGGGCAGGTCCACCACATGTGTTCCCAAGTTCCCTCTACCCCACAGGCCCTCCAGCAAAGGGGTGATACTCCCGGGTACATACTGTGAAGCTTCAGGGGGGTCAAATGCCACCGGGTCATCAGTTCAACCAAATCTCCCTTATTTGTAGAGACCTTGTTAACTTGGGGATCTGAGACCACAGACCAGACCATACATTGCCCCCCACCACCCGTCCTGCTGATGCCTCCCAACTCTTCATGTATGGCCTCACTGGGGGATGCTCTCCTGACTTCAAGTGCCTATAGATTGCTGTGATCAAATGTCTGTCCCTCGTCTCCCTGGAGAGATACCTTTCGAACGGGGTCATCTGTCGCCTTGCCGCTTGTTGCATGGTAGAGTGGTGCAGCCAATGCCTCAGTTGAAGATACCGAAACCTTTCCCTTTCACCCACTGCAAAGTCTGCCTTACATTCGTCAAACTGTTTCATCGTGCCACCACTAGTAAACATATCCCTTACCATCCTACAGCCACCCTAGTACCAGGCATCAAACCCTGCTGTGTTATACCCCGAGGTAAACTGTGGATTGCCGAACAAGGGGGTGTAGGGTGACGGGAAGGTAGTAAGGTGAGCCTCCCTCACGCCCTCATCCCACACTCGGCTCACTAAATCCAAAAGGGCGCTAAAGTGCATGCACCTGGGCCTGTCCTGTTTCGGCTTCCATAGGAAAAATTCTAAATCTTCCCCCATAACCGCCCTATCCATTGACCTCCATACCTTCTCCCGGTCGTCTTTTTGCCAGTCCCAAATCACTTTGAGTTGGGCTGCCCTGTAATAAGCCCTAAAATCTGGGCACCCCATGCCTCCCTGGTCCGTAGGGGTTCTCATCATCCTGGCCGCCATCCTCGGGCGCTTATTAACCCACACAAATCTACTGGTTATTTCAACCAATGCCCTGAAAAAGGCAGGTGGGACATGCACCGGTAGAACTGCGAAACAATAAAACAGTTGCGGGAGGACAACCACGAAATGGCTAGGGGCCCCGAATCTATCAATTTGGACTTGATTTTCTCAAGCAAGGGTGGATAATTAGCCTGATACATCTGGTCATTGGATTTAGTCAGCTTAATACCCAGGTATGAGATTCCATTCCCGACCCATCTATATGGGGAAGCTGCCTTTAAGGCCTCTGCAGGTTCTTTCGGAATGGTGAGATTGAGGATTTCTGTTGTAGAGGCATTTATTTTAAGGCCTGCAACGGCTCCAAATTGCCAGAGCTCCGTTTCAACCGCTGGAAGGGCTAAATCTGGGTGCGTCAGGGACAGAATCATATCGTCCGTGAACGCTGCTATTTTATGGGAAGCACCTGCAAACGGGATCCCCGTTATGTTCTGATTGCGTCTGACCACCTCCAAAAAAGGCTCGAGGTGGAGAGCGTATAGAATCGGGGAAAGCGGACATCCCTGTTTGGGCCCCCTCTCAACGGTTACTGGTTCCGTCAGATGCCCATTAACAGCTAGCCAGAGAATTGGATTCCTATAATTAGCCTCGACTCTGTCCAGAAATTTGGGCCCAAATCCCATTTTTTGCATAGTTGCGAACAAGAAACCCCATTCCACGCGCTCAAACGCCTTCTCGGCGTCGACCGCCATGAGGAGGGCCGGAATTCGCCTTTTGTTGATCTTCTCTATCAGATGTAACAGTCTTCTGATGTTGTCCCCTGTTTTTCGTCCCCTCACAAATCCTGATTGGTCAGAGTGGGCCAGTTTAGGGATTATATTCTCTAACCTTAACACTATTATCTTCGCGTGGATCTTGGCGTCCACATTTATCAATGCAATGGGACGGTAAGAGGAGCATTCTGAAGGATCTTTCCCTTTTTTATGGATGAGAACAACTTTTGCCTCGTCCATTGATCTCGTAATGAGACTTTCCCTACCAATTTGGTTATAAAGGTCGGCTAGGATAGGTATTAATGTTTCCTTATGGGCTTTATAAAATTCAGCTACAAAGCCATCTGGCCCTGGGGATCTATGGGAAGGTAAGGACTTGATTGCAGCCCTAACTTCCTCCTCAGTGATATCCCTCTCTAGGGATTCCCTCTGCTCTTCCGATAAGCAGGCTAAGTGGACCCTATTTAAGTATTCTAGTTGAGCCGGAGGTGCTGAGGGGTCGGAAGCATAGAGGGAGGAATAGAATCTAGTAAATTCTCTCTTGATATCTTCATTACTCGCACTGAGAACCCCCTCAGCCACTTTTATTCCTACTATTGTTTTATCGCTCTGTTCTTTTCTAAGCATTCTCGCCAGAAGTCGATCTGCCTTGTTGGCTCTTATATAGTATTTTTGCCTAAACTGCAGGAGATTGCGTTCGGCCTTTCTTGTCTGGATTAAATCTAACTGACCTCGGACAGCTCTGTATGCTCTTTTGATGGCCGTGGTCTGCATCGTGCCCATCTTCCCCAGAATCCCTTTGAGCTCATCCTCTAACCTGCCCTCTTCTAACCTCAATTCTCGGTCCCTTCTTGCCTTCATAGCAATAATAGTGCCCCTCAAGGTTGCCTTAAAGGCGTCCCATCTCACCTGGGGGGATGTGTGCTCTGCTTTGTTAGTCAAAAAGTAATGGGCTATTTCATCTTCTACCTCCCTGATGAGAAGCTGGTCCATAAAAAGAGGCATTGGGTAGCGCCATCTCCACAGTCCGGAGGGCCTCCTATACTCCTTAATGTTGAGGAATATTGGGGCATGGTCAGAGAGTGTGGTAATGCCGATAGAGACATCAGACACCGCTCCCAGTAGAGTTGTTGACATCCAGATATAATCTATTCTAGAATGGGAGCGATGGGCATGCGAATAGAACGTGTATCCCTCTTCCTCTCCATTTAACCCCCTCCATACATCCACCAAGGCCAAGTTGCTAATTTTGGCCCTCAGATCATTTGATGGGCCCCCGTGTAGGGATGTCGCCCCGGACCTCCTGTCCCTAGACGGATCCCATGCAGTGTTGAAATCGCCAGTTAGTATGATCGGGAGTCTAGTGAACCCTTCAAGCCTATCTAATACGGTTTGGATAAAGGGGTCTTGTGCTGTGTTCGGGGCATAAAGAGTCGCTACTGTGAACGAGTCCTCCGTCCCCTCTAAAGAGACTGCTAAGTACCTTCCCTGCTCGTCCGCATCCTTCCCCATAATCCTTAAATCGAGCCTGTACTTCAGCACAATCAGAACTCCTGCCTTCTTGGCGGCTTGTGTGGCTTGTATTAGTCTAGCGTAACCCCATATTTTGACCCTTGCCCTATCCTGCGCATGTATATGGGTGTCCTGCAACGTAACAATATCCGGGCGCTCACGTCTGATATAGCGCTCCCATCTTTTTCCTCTTAACCGGGGAATTAAGTCCGTTTATATTGAGGGAGAGAATTCTCAATATACCTCTAGGTGGAATGTTGGATCAAAGAGTTACTTTTGTCCCTGGTTCTCTCAAGTGATAGAATCCGGTGCCCCATCCCTCGAACGCCCTCCTCTTCAAATGGCCCCCTCGAACATCTTCCCCCATTCTGCCCCCTCCATCCATCTGGTGAGCCGGAACAACTGGCCCGTGGCCCAAATCCCTCCTTCTTGTCCGGGTGGAGGGGAAGAGGAAGAGACTGGAGGCACGGCGGGAAGCAGCAACCCGCAAATTCACAACAGCGACCATCTCCTGCCAGTCAGGGGCGGACTAGCGCAGGAAAATGGTTAGAAATGACGAAAGACGAATGGGTGCTGCAGGTGGTACAAGGTTTTTGCATAGAGTTTTATCAGCAGCCCACGCAAGCACTGTTGCCCAGGCCCGTAGCGTTCATAGCAGAAGACAAGCCCCTGCTAGGGGAAGAGATTGCGCAACTGTATCGCAAGGTGGCAATCCTGCCAGCAGAGGCCGGTCCAAGCTCATTTGTGAGCAACATGTTTCTGGTGAGGTGCAAAGCCAAGCTATGCCTGGTGATCAACTTGAGGGACCTCAATGCATTCCTAGTATAACACCACTGCAAGATAGAGGGCATCCATGTTCTGCGGGACATCCTTCAGAAGGGGGATTGGCTTGCAAGGATAGATCTGAAGGACGCTTGCCTCACTGTGCCCATTGCACAGCCGTTCTGCCGTTTCCTGCAGTTTCTCTGGTTCGGCCAGACGTGGGAGTTCGCCTGTCTCCCGTTCAGGCTGCCTTCGGCACCTTGGTGCTTTACCAAGGTAATGAAGCCAGTTGTGTCCAGGTTAAGAGAGAAGGGAATCAGGCTCATTATCCACCTAGACAACTTGTGCCTGATGTGTCAGGACAGGCATCTGTTACAGAAGCAGGTGGCGTATACGGTCACGCTACTGCAGGAGTTAGGATTCCTGATCAACTGGGACAAGTCAGAGGTAGACTTGTCTAAGTCAATGGAATTTCTGGGCTTGCGATTCCACATTAGGGTCGCTCAGCCTGCCCTTGGCAAAGGTCAATGCAATCAGAAAATAAATCAAATTATTCATGTTGAAGGACTGAGTCTTGCTCAGGGAACTAACAAGGCTGATAGGGCACCTCACATCATCCATTCAAGCGATTTTTTTTTTTCCCGGTCCTCTTCATTCCCAAGCATTGCCAAGCACCTCAAAATCCAGCATCTCTGGAAGGGTCTCTCTTACGAGTAGAGAGTCCCTCTCTCCCCAGAAGCCAGGACGGGGCTGTCCTGGTGGTATCACCACATGGAGGATTGGAATGGGAGAGCGATTTTTGGATCCTCCCCGGACCTAGCCATAGAGTCGAATGCCAGTCGCTGGGGCTTGGGAGCGCGATGCAGAGAGATGACAACCGGAGGGAGATGGCCACGAGAAGAACTCAGTCTCCACATCAATTGCCTGGAGATACTGGCAGGTTCATTCTCAGAGGTGCTGGTACATCAACCGACTGCGATGGACGAAGTCCAGGATGCTGGCGGAGATAGCGAAGGACTTCTGGCACTTGTGCCTCAGAAACAACATCAGTGTGAGAGCAGAATATCTACCGGGGCTACAGAATGAAGTAGCCAATTGTAACTCGAGGTTCCTCTGGGATTTAAGCGATTGGCAGCTGGGCCCAGAAGTGTTCCACGAGTTCATGGCCCGGTGGGGGCCCTGTCAGACGGACTTGTTCGCCTCCATGCTCAACAAGCAGCTCCAGCGGTTTTACAGTTGGAGCCCGGACCCAGAGGCGGAAGCGACAGATACCTTCCTTCAGGTGTGGGGGTCAAGCATGGAGTATGCGTTCCTGCCATTCGCATTGATAGCGTGGACGCTAGCCCAAGCGAGGAGGCAAAAAGCACTGCTTGTGCTCCTCACCCCAAATTGGAAGGGACAGGTGTGGTTTCCAAGTCTGTCAGAGCGCTCATGTAATCCTCCCATCTCTCTTCCTCGAGAATTGACAATCTTGCAGGGCCCAGCAGGCGAGACGCACCCGCTGGTTTTGGCAGGCATCCTGAACTTGATAGCCTGGACGATTTCCAGAGGGCCTGGTCCCTGCCCTGCCCTGAACAATTCATCAGGGAATCCTGGGCCACAGGTACTAAGAAAGCGTACAAGGTCGCCTGAGGGCGATGGGGTACCTGGTGTCTGGCTAGGGACATCATCCCGCTAGGGCAGATGTAGTGCACATGCTGAATTTCTTGGCCGCGCTGGCAGCGCAAGGTACAGCTTACCGGACGGTCAGTACAGCACGCTCCGCCATTGTAGCGTGGTATATGCGAGTGGAGGTTCTTTCCATCGGGAAACACCCTCTGATGTGCAGGCTGCTCAAAGGAGTCAGACTCCGAAAGCCTCCGACGCCCAAGTACACCCAAATGTGGGATGTAGACACAGTTCTTAGACTTTTTCAGTCCTGGCCAGCGAATAAAGATTTATTTGGTAAGGCACTGTCCGCCAAACTCACAACCTTGCTTTGCCTCATTTCATGCAAAAGGACGTCAGACGTAACAGCTTTGAAGATCGACAATAAGTCTTTCTCGTTGTCGGGGCTGATCTTTTACATGACCTAGAGAACCAGAACTGGGATCAAAGCAGTGATGTACCCAGCTTTCCCAGACCAATCGGAGCTGTGCCCAGTAAAGTGTCCGGTAGTTTAGGAGGCTATGTAGGCCCAATTCAGGCTGCGGTGTCAGTCCCGCTTATTGTTATCGATAGGGAAGCCTTTTAAAGCCGTGTTCGCAGCCACTCTTGCAAGATGGGTGCGCTGGTGCATGCAGCAGACAGGCATCGATATTCAGGCTTACGGACCCACTCGAGGCGAGGGGCCACGGCTTCCAAAGCATTCAGTATAGGAGCACACCACGAAGATATCATGAAGGCGGCCAACTGATCCAACAAGTCAGTCTTTAAGACCTTTTACTTTAGGTCAATTGAACAAGTGTCGGCGTTGGTGGTAAGTAAGCTTTAAACTAGCATAATCCGAGCCTCTGGTCTGGACATAAAATTCAGATTTTCCCTTCAATCGTAACAGAAAGTCATAATTCTATTAAAGACACAGAGGCGAAGGATTATCCCACCAAAGCAATCATGGAAAGTGCACATTAAAGCAGTATGAGTGGTGTAGCGCAACAAACCTTATGGCGTGATTGCCCACCCAAAACATAGAATCCAGTCAATGTCGTTCGTTCTGGTTTTCCTTGCAGGTGCAGGGGCCAAGCCAGTGGCTTTGTGAGGTAGCAGGATGAGTTCTTGAGTTGGGACAGCAAAAGAAAGAGGAGGAGAAGTTAGCCAGTCGGGACTGGTATAGCGTCAGAGGGACTGGGATTGGATGGCAGGGTCACATGGACATTTCTCACCCTACCAAATTTAAACTACAAAGGGACTGTTTTTTCATGGTATTGTAGTTTATCCTTGTATTGTGTGTTAACAGTGTTTTTGTAATTAAGCTGCTCGAGAAGTAAGGAGTAGAGAATAGCATAATCCTTCACCTCTGTGTCTTAAATAGAATTATGACTTTCTGTTACGATAGTATGGAAAATCTGGTGTCCAGTCATTGTATTCGAATCCAAAAGGGTTGAATACAATACGTTCAAATCAAAAGGATCGAGAAAAAAAATGACGAATGCTTTTTTTTTATGTCTTTTTTTTTTAATGTCTTTTTTTGGTTTTGGTATAGGAAAAATTTGTGGTTTTTCCCCAAAAAACTGCAGTTTGTGGGGGGGCACCCCAAAAATAAAAAAGTGCATTCGATTTTTTTTTTTTTTTATCCTTTTGTTTCGAAAGTTTTGCATTTCGAAACTTTGTATTCAAAACTTTAACTATAAACCAAAAATCTGAATTGTTTAGGCTCACATTACTTTGTAGTCTTCTCTTCAGAATGGGAGTAATAAAGGTACAACTCTTTGTCTTAACAAATGTCTATAAAAACGTGTATATTTGTCAGGTTGATTTCTTATTTAATGTGTACTTTTCAAGTCCTACACAACTCTGTATTTATGTTAGCAATGGAAATCCAAACCATAACACATTTGTACCATTAAGAGCACAGCTCTCAACCTTTTCTGTCTTCTGCATGGTTGAAAACAGAAGATTTCCTTGTTGAATTTAATGAGATTGTTAGGGGCTTGGCTGGTGAGTGAACGGGTTCCAAGATGGGAAAATTAGTTGAGAGGTCTGCTGACAGTGAGAAGATGGCCAAGTGTTTAAATTGCAGTTGGGGCTGTGATCCCAGCGTCCCCTCTTAACTAAAGTGTTTACTTCTGGGCAAATCATTTTCTCTCACTGTATTCTACCTGATAGAATTTGAAGTGGTAGTACACATGCTATTGACCTAAAACCTGCACCCCTCACAGTTTGATATAATGCAGTTTTGTTCTCTATAGATAACTAGCTGTGGTACCCGGCGTTGCCTGCATCCTTTTTTGAGTGGTGTCTTGTGTGCCCTGGAGGATGTTGCTCTTGTCCTCATGTCAGTAAGTCTTGCTTCAGTTTGCTCTGGTGTCTCATGTGCCCTGGAGAATGTTGCCCTTGTCCTCATGTCAGCAAGCCTTGCTTCAGTTTGCTCTGGCATCTCATTTACCCTGGAGAAAGTTGCTCTTGTCCTCTGGGCGGCAAGTCGTGCTGCTGTTTGTTGTTGTGTTTCAGAAGCTCTTGATATTGATTTACGCTTTGCATCAGATGGAGCTTTTGCAAGTGATGTTGGTTTTGTTTGCACCGTGTTTCAGTCACTTAATGGCCTCAGCACATTTGAGAAAATGTCCAAGAAAGATTGATTGATTGTGCTCTCTTCTCGTGAATGAACTTGGATTGATTGATTGTGCTCTCTTCTCGTGAATGAACTTAAGTAAACTGTAAACGTGCCATTTCGTATATTTGGAGTGGTGAGTGAAAAACATTTTTTAAATTCCCTTTAGAAATGCTTTAATAAACAGTTATGAACGTGTACAGTAGTAATACATTTTAAAGGAATAACCAACATATCGAACATTTTGCTTCAGACACTTTTCCAAATTTTGCCTCCTTCTAGTGCCTACTGTAGTGAATCGGGGTGAGCATCAGTAAATGAGGGTGTCTACGGAGTACCTTTCATGCATCCAAACAAACTACAATCTTGACCCAGACAAATGGGGAATGCTAAATTTGGTAGCAGTGGGTTCAACGCAGTTGATTTGTATAGCCGGACAAACATACATACATTCATCTTTATATATAAAGATAATAATAGTGATACGACAAAGTTATTTGCCTCTTGGCTTATTAATGGCAACATTGTAACTTCCTATGAAAAAGAACTTGACTAACGGCTGATATTGCTCTAGAGATTTGCTCCAGGCAAGGTCAGGTAATTACTGATCATTACACACACCTGACTTCCATCACACTTTCCCACCCAGATAAAAGGTAGAGCACGAAAGCACACTCTGATCAAGGCAAAGCACACGAGGAAGCAGCGGTTCCAAGATGACAGTTTAATACAAGGCGAAAGACGGCAAGACCAGAAAGTGTTGCAAAGAGGGAAGTGCCCTTGACCTTTTAAGACCGTAACCTTTGTAAACCATGGAAAATAAGAAACCTAAGACCTGGGACTAAAGCTGAAGAAACCTGCATTGTGTGTTGGAGGTACCCTGGGCTCTCCCGCGTCGATAACTAAGGCGGGAGGAGCGTTTGCCCCTGTGGTACGGTCCTATTGCCTGGAAGGCTTTGTTGCAAAGGTTGAAGAGAGACTGAATAACAAAGCTGAAGCCTCTCTCCAATAGCAGAACGCCTATGTGATATGGCCAGGAGAGAGTCCACTGAAAAGGCGCTCTTAATGGATGCAATCTCAGAGGATTGCAAATGGATGAGGATGCAATGGAAACGAGAGCAGGCAATGAATGTCAACAAACCCAGATTGAAGTCCCTTAAACTGAATCCTAATGTTCAATCTAGCTTTAGTGAAGATTTGTAAGTGGTGGAAATGCGTGCTGTCAGAAAATCCCCAATTCAAGGGTCAGCAAAGGAGACAAACATGTTTTCTATATTCAAACCGGGCCCCACCCAGGATGCATCAGTTGTGCTCAGTGTCAGTGGATCCAGGAAATTCAAAGGGAAAACAGAAAAAAAACTAAAATATAACAACGCAGAAAAAGAAATCAAATGGCTCAAGAACCTTCCTAAGAAATGTAAGGACACCTCCGTCCCTTGACATGAGACATTCACTGAAACGTCCGAGAAGGGAGCTGGTGCAGCCACTAGAGGCTCCTCAGCTGATAGAGCCTGCCCCAGCTGCAATCAACCTGAGGACTAATGTAGTGGTGGAGAGTAATGAGTCCACTACAGAAACATGCCTAAGTGATCTGCTAGAAATAATGGATCGAGAGGAAGAAGATGAGGAGTGAAATAATTTAAGTCAATCTGATTGGGTAGAAATCGAAAGATAAGTCAGTCAAATCTGCCCAAAACAGCAAAATGGATACCTTTAGTAAGGAAGATGAACTAGAGCTAATAGTACAAGAGGGACAGTGGGCCCTGATCCATAAAGGGACCGGTGTGCAGGATACAGGGTCTTCAATTGGATATGGTAAAGAGCAGGCAGCCAGTGAAGGTGGCATAGAAGGGGGCTAGATAGTCCAACATTCTGGTGCCATACTTCAGTAGGCCAGTCACATTTTGCACCATCTCCAGCCCCCGCCCAGGGCTGCAGATGGTGTGAACCAAGGCATCATAGATAGAATTACAGTAATCAATCGTTGAGATAATGATGGCTTTCACCAAGTTGGTCTGAGTTTTTTAAGTAAGGAAAGGTAAGATCTTGTGAAGGATTCTTAGATGTTAAAGGCAGTTCCTGTGCAAACACATTTGTCTGGGGGACCAGGGTCAAATCCTGGTCAATAATTACCCTGATATATTTGACTATGGATGTGAGGACAGGGTAGTGCCTATTGCAGGATGCCGGATTGTGTCATTCCAGATATTAGGAGTACTTCCAATTTCCAATACGCCTGTCTTGTCAGAGCTGAGCCACAACCAATTCAGCATATCCCGGTGTTTCCACAAAGTAAATTACTTCGTTGTATTTTACTTTGTGGAAATTACTCCAAAAATACTTAGAATTTTACATATATCTGTGGGGTAAAAGGTAAACGTGGGCTGGGGAGGGGTTTGGGATGGTGGTGGCAGGGAAGGGGGAAAAAATGCAAAGTTTATTTTCAAAGTAATTTCAACAAAGAAAATTACATCGAAGATATTTCATTTTTTGAAATGACATGGAACCCAATTCAGACCCATCCACCTGCTTATGGCTGAGAGACAGCATTGAAACATCTTTGCAGCCTCAGTGACTTCCATCGAGCTGAAGCAGAGTCTGGCTGTTGTAACGAATCGCAGGATTCAGTCACTTCTCCACAGGGGGAGCCTTTCCTTGTGAGGCTATGGAGGTGAGCCTGTTACACAACATTCCCCCTAGAGGTGGTGGCAAGTGGGACCTCACAGGGAGAAACCCCCCTCTTGGTGAGGAGGAATCCTGTTCCACAGAGGAACTCCCTAAAGCCCTTTCTCTGGGACCAACAGTAACATCAAGGCTTAAGAAAGACTCAGCAGATCAAGCCACTTTTTGCTACTGTAACACAAGTTACAAGATTCAATCTGAAGAAAGGTCTAGTGGAACCACTGAGGAGGAGGAGAAGAGGCAAGTAATAACAATTGCTCAGTGGTTGAAAACCAGCAGTATTGTGAGGAGGAGAAATGAGCGAGTAATGAAGAGTGCTGAACTAGAAACGAAAGAGGATTATATATCTCTGCTGGGGAGGACTGTAAGGATGGCATGGTATCAGACACAAGTGATCACAGTTCAGGGTTGTTTATTAAACTGTGAAATGGGGGAGATAAACGCCTAATCTGAACCTCCATCCAAGATGGGAGCATACTACGGCCATCAAATAATAATAATACAGTCTAGTCAAATAAAAAGGGCCTATACTAAAAAAAAAAAAACTATTGTCAATCCTTACTGTTACGTTACAAAATAGTGTGGGATAATGTTCACAAGAAAAGAAAGGAGTGTTCACAAAATGATAAGTCAGGATGTTATGACCAGGGTCCCCCTTCCCCACGTTTTTAGAACGGGACAAGGCGGGACTCTTAAGCACAGCACACACCAGGGCTTCTCTGGCATGGTTTTACCGTTCCTTTTCTCTATATGAGGGCCTTCTGTGCCCAAGTCTCTTTTCATACAAAGTCTCTTTCTGTCATGAATAGCCAAATCCGGCCCTTCTGAACTTTGTGGTCCATGATGCACTGCGGCATAAACTCTGCAACTCATCCAACATGGCCGAAGCATCAGAACCACTGCGCTCTAGCCTTTGCGTGCAGTCTCCAGCTTCCTAGAAAACTCTACCCCTACGAGTTACTAGACGTTGTTCGAGTTCGCTCTCTGCTCTATCGTGTATTCTATCTTTCCTTCCTAGTTCCTAAACCCCCTCCAAACCTTACCTTCCTATATCCTCCTTCCTGGTTTAATTGACATTGTTCCTGGAAATCGAACGCTACCGGCTTGCAGCCGGCTTCCACGCTGGAACCTGAGGACTCGCATTGCAGCATATACAAGTCACGGTCGGCGAAGAAAAAAGAAACCTCATCCCGGAAGACCAAAAGCAAGGAGAAAAAGATGAGAAAGAAAGAAGCTTGTGACACTTTCTTCAGAGGCCCTGATATGCCAAAACAACAAAACAAGTTCCTTCTGTTAATCTTAATGGCGGATGATAAACCTTCACCCTTTGATCTCCCTCAGTCGGGCTCAGACTTTCCAAAGCACTTGCCAATTTTAGACAGAGACTTCCGGAGGGCGATCCCGTCTCGCCGGGTCACTTTGTTAGGCCAATGGCAAGTGCGGCTTTGCAGAATTACAGTTCGCACAGCGTTCCCCTCAGCCGGGTGCAAACGCCTGGATTACAATTTCACAATTGTCAAAACTTCTGCAATGTGTCAAGGACTTTTGATTGTACAATGAGTTTGGCTTAACCCTTGTATGACCACCTTGACACCTCACAACAGCCTTCCCTATGGCCTATTGGTATTTGTAGTGTTAATACTTTTGCAGTTCCACATTCTCTTTGTTCAGGACAGGGGTACCAGCTAGAGACCTTCGAATGAGCGCCCACGTGCTGCCAGGGAACGCTCTATCTCTGGTACTAAGTTCGTTCACAACAAAAGACCTCTGTATGTTAATCTTCTTAATGTTGTCACTGCAACCGTGAGTCTAACACAGTCCAGTCCCCTATCAGGTTCTTCTGACTCACCGGCTGTACTGAACTCGTTGGTGTTTCATTTGCCGGTTGAGGTCAAGGATGGTACCATGATGGCAAACGCGTCTCCCCCGCCCTGGCTATCAGTGCGGGAGGGTTCCATGTACCTCTGACATCAGTCACACCATTCGCCAGTTGCGATTCCCAGTCTTGTGTTTTCTTTATCAGAGGATTTGTGGGCTTGGGTTGAAAAGGGCAACTCCCTCCTTGACTTTGTATAGGGGTGCCAACTGAATATAGATAACATGATAGGAAGAGCAAACAATTATATCATTGAAGGAATCAGCATTAGATTGCCTTTATTTAAGGTAAAAAATGCACATGGCACTTCACATATTTGGAATAGGATGACCCAGGAAATGAAGGGTGCTTTAAATATTACACACACTCCGTAAGTGCATAAGGATATATGAATAAAGGATTAAAAGTGAGCGATGTTTAATTAAATAAATAATATCTCCCTGAAGAATAAATACAGTGTCATGCAAAACTATATTTCAAAATACATACTCAAGTACAAAATGGTATCCAGTCCTAAGCCAAGTGTGAGAGACTATGACTCATGCCAAGAGTATTCAGACAGGCAACAGAGGATGATACATTGAAGATAGTCTTTGGCACTATCTTGCAGTGAGGTAATTAGGTTTGGCAGGATGAAAATGGAATTTGGCAGGAAAAGCATTCCTGATTGAGATTATGATGATGCCAGATAAGTAAGAGAAGTTTTAGATACATTTATCTATGTTCTTAATGAAGAAGGCACAATGTGTGTCATGCAGACTATTCTGAGAGACCGACTGTATTATTTTGGCACCATATAATAGAGGATATATATATTTCTCCAATAGTATAAGGCATTAACTAACTTGGCAGGACTTCAGCAATCAGATAAAGATTAGATATCGGTGTATGGAAATGTTCTTGCCAGAAGTTAAGCAATTTCATAGTTGTGTCTAGCCAAATCTAAAATAAGCTTATCAGTTTTGTGTGTCAGAGAAAATTGTGCATGCTAGCTATGCTAATGAGGGCTCGGTGCGATACAAGCAGGGGAAAGTCAAAATGTCTTTCAGAGTGTCCTGAGTGTGTCTTGTCATTCCAACAAATAAAGACCATGATGGAAATGCTTCTAGGAGGAGTGAGTGTTGAACTCTGAGGAGTGTTCATAGATGCCAGATGCTTGATGGAGCATGGGGACCAGGGCCCTCATTTCAACGTCCTTTCAGGTCTCGCCGCCTTTCTCCTCCGTTTGAGCTGCCGTCCTGGAATACCTGCTTCCACGTGCGTTCGGCCTTGCTCAGAGTGTGCTCTCGAGTCTTTATCCCTATGGAGAAGGGAAAGGGCGGTCAGGTGTGTGTAGTTGTGTAGAGGAGGTCCCAGATATGGCCTGCACTCCAGCTACCCCATTTTGAAGTACCAGGAACGTACACACCAAGATATGTGACGGATGATGAGCAAATAAATCAGCAGAGAGCCGCACTAGGGCTCTGCTCAGTGCCCATCAGAAGAGCAACACCTTTTGAAGTGCCAATAACCAGACAACCATGGTCAGTAAGGTATCCATTGAGACAACCGTACCAGCAATTGACACGAAATGAAGACTACTTACAAACTGTCCCAGAAGAGACCCAAAGGGCCTTAATTGAAGGCGAATGGTGACAACCCAAGGGCCCGGACAGACTCACTGATGAAAGAAACGACAACCAAAAAGGTGACCCAGAAAGACGAAATGTATGAAAATAACATAATGGACGTAGAAGAGACAATGTTGAAATACAAAGAAACGTAACTATAATGGAGGATGAAAGTATGCAACTAGTAACGCCTGTACATAGGCTTGGAACGCAAGAAGCTAAGAAAACGGTGCGGATTGCTATGCTTAGTAGAAGAATAGAGCGTCAAGCGCCAACTATATATCTACCTCAACGAAGCACATTATATAAGTGCAAGTCCACTTTATACCATAGCAGAATTAACCCAGATTACTAAGGGTCCAAACAGGCCAGTATTCATGCTCCAGCCAAAAGCAAGACGGGAGGTCAGAATCGAAACTCAGCAAGAGGCAGCTCGTGCCTGGGAAGTCGAGGTCAAACCAAGTGAGGGAGGCGGACAGTAACTTCGGAGAATCGAAACTTAAGAACAGAGCAGCCTGCCCCGCAAAGGTCGAGATAAGGAGGCCCATGCAGGTGGCCGGCCTAAAGGAGAATTAAATGCACAAATAGAAGGAAAAAGACGCAGGTTTACGGTGTACTAACACGTGACCAGCCGAGCGCAAAGAGGTGCCAACGTCTGATGTCACCCAAAAGGCAGGAGATACCATAACTTTTCCTGATAAGAAGCTACAGTTTCGAGGCCAACCTCAGCCAACTAATTGACACATAGCCCTAAAGTACTGATTGATGGAAGGGAAGCAGGGTGAATCGTGGGGCATACCGCATCTGGGTGACCATTCTGCATGCTGCTAATTAAAGTGGAAATGTATGCTTAGGGTTAAAGCCAGCTGAATCACAGTGGGCCAAATAAACTAAGGTCCTATAGATAGTAGAACCAATGAGACGTCATACTTTTAATGACGTTTTGCATGAGTAGTATAGAGGGAAGAGCGTAGACGCCCACCCGATAAGAGTTATCCAATCCTCACACTCTGTTACTATATACAGATATAGCAACTACACTTAACTTACCTTTTCCAACCAATAGAATAGTATGACAAACTTTTAAGTGTTACACGTCAATGATGACATTTTTTCTATAACTATTGCTGTTTGAATGAAGATCCCTGGGAGTTGAAGCGGGACGGGCGATAGCATCACTGTTGATTTCCATGTTTCCCCGTTTTTTGTATTTAAACGGACTTCCCTTTGCCAAACCATTGAGTTGTCCTTATTGATTGGTGTTGGAGTAAGGGAATCCCGCACCCCATCCACCTCAAGGTGCAGCTATCTCGTCTTAAAGTACTCGAGGGTGGGCTCTGATCCTATGGGCCTGTCAGAGGTCATTCCGCCCTCCTGTACACTTGGTAGCAGAGGATGGTTTAGACCATCAATTATTGATTATTGATTAAAATAAGACACCTATTGACCGTCGACACGAAGTAACTCTAGGTCTTCGACAATATCACAAGTCCTTCGCCATTCGGCTGAGTAGACTGTGAAGCTTCCCTGGACAATGGTAGTATAATTGTTAAAAACTGCAGTGGGGCCTGAAGGGACCCGTTGTAAAAAACCACAACCCTTTCCATAATAGGAGACGACTAGGCTACCACCACGTTTAAAGACGTTGTGAACGGGGTTCGTTTAAGCTCCATTTAGGGGTAATGATTAGAGGCATTGATATTTGTGTCCAGCTGGTGTCTGTCTAGTCTGTTAACATTTATTTTTTGTTGTTTGTTGTTTAGAACTGATCAGGATTTTACGCAATTCAAGAGTTGAGAAGGAATCGCATATGAATTGATGTTTTGAGTAAATTGGTGAAATAAGAGATTGGATTGGAGCTTGCAGTGTTTGGTGCTTGCTCATATTGTTGGCAGTGTTAAAATTGCATGAAAGCATTGAAAAGTGTTGTATAAGAGGAAAATAGAACAGATTTAAGCATGGAAGACATTACTCCATTAGCACACTTATGTAAGCAACTGCCGAAACATGCACCCAAGCTTAAGAAATATAGCACCGAGTGGGTTAAGGGTACCGCCCACAAGATGTTTATGCCATTGCCACAAAATGGGTCTTGATCTAAAGCCGTTTTACAGCATATGACGACTTACTTGCATGCCACATATACAGGCAAGAAGCTAGAGAAACGCCTTGCTGTTCTAGAACTCTGGCAAATGTTCGAAAAGTCCAAGGAGGAAGAGCCACCTGCAGATTGGATATTAAATGTATGCACGGAGGGGGGTGAGACGCCTACCGTGCCACCTGCCCCGCCTGAAACAGAAACCGAGGGAAGTAAGCCTGAGGGACTCTACCCATTAAGAGAGCTTAAAGCAGCCACAGGGTATAGCAACCCCGCTTATGAGTCACCTACACACAGTAGTGACGAAAATCAAGGGAAGGATCAGGACAAGAATCTTACCTCCGCAGTCCCAAGGGACAAGGAGAGACGCAATGATGAAAGAAAGGATCAGGCACGGACAAGTGCATCTCTCGATAAGGAGAGAGGGAAAGAAGCGTAAAGGAAGTGAAGACAGAACTGATGAGGTAGCATTTGCAAAAGACTAATGGATGGGAGGACAAATATTATTGAAACTTGATGGAAAAGGAAGTGATGAAGTGAGACCTAAAGAGAGGTTAGATGAGGCACAGAGAAAGGAGAAAGAGAAGGAGTTAAGGGACGAAAGGATAAGAAGGAAAGATAGGCTGAGGCAAGAACAGCTATATCGCGAAGAGCAAGAAAAGTAGCTTGACCGCAAACTCGAGAATAGCCTATGGGCAAGATAGACAGAAACAGCAAAAGTTAGAAGAAGAACAAAGGGCAAATGAAAAAAGGATAAGGAGACGAAGGGATGAGGAAGTTCGAAGGGCAGATGAACGTAGAGTTGAAAAGCGAAGGGAAGAAGATAGAGCCAGAGAAGAGGCGAGGAAGCGCAAAGAATTCGATGATGATATCGAACGCAAGCATAGACATATTTGGAGAGGGAAGTTAAAAAACCTGATCCAGTGATAGATTGGGAAGACATTGAAGAATTCTTTCCCGCGTACGATTCAGTACCAGGTGCGTCTAGGGCGAATATTGATGATGACTTTGACACCAGAAGCATCAGGGAAACGATTGATAAAATATATGATGAAATGGGGCTAGAACAAATATCCCAAGGAGAGGGGGAAGACGAGTGCTTGGAAAGCACTCAGCTGTACGACACTGAGGATGTCACCCGAAGTAGTAGGAGTAGGAAACTGTCCCTGGACAGGTTAGAAATCAGTAGAAACGAGAATGACACAAGGAGTTGCGTGAATTGGGAACAACCAATGTCTGACTCCGAAGAGGAGGAGAGCGAGGCAAATGAAGAAGGGAGAAGGTGCGAAAGTTGGCTCCCAAGGGACAAAGGGGTACGATGGTCAGACGCTAGCGAGTCTGCACCGAGGACATCAGAGTCTGCCGCGCAGTGTGACCGGCATGAAGGAACACCCCATGGTCAGAGGGGGTGCCGTCACCAGCCTATGTAGACAGATTGAGGACATTACCAAGCAGATGACGATGCAGGAATATTATCCCTGCGATAGATAGGAGAGCTATGAGAGAAGAGAAAGAAGGCTGCGCATTCCAATTTCCGCTACTAGAAAAGGGGGGAGCAAGACCACAATATATTCCATGGCCACACATGGATCGAGAACCTGAAGAACAAGCTTCCAATGTTGACATCGGGAGCCGGAAAGTGGATTCATGAGATAGAAAAAATGACAGGAGGAAACACGCTAGCTATAAGGGACATTAAAGGTCTCGTGATCGCCATACTTGGTGAGAGGGCAGACAATGTGTGGACACGGGCAGGCTGCCCTGGTGTAACCACAATTAACACCGTGCACAACGGAGTGCCTTTAACAATTGCAGAGCGGTATGGAGAGCACTAAAAGTGCTTTACCCAGACACTTCCGATATTGGGAGCTATAATGACTCGAAAAATGAAGGAATCAGAAGATCTGTTACTTTATATCCAGAATTTCCAAGACGCGTGGGTACTCGAAACACATGAATCTTGGACAAAATCTATACCTGTATTTTATCACATATTGTGCCAAGGGTTGCCAGAACCTGTGCAGAAACAGCTCAAGAAATTGGTAGTAGTTGAGGCTAAACCGTGTGCTGAAATACAGTTAACTATTGTGCATTACTGTAGATTGTTACAAGAAAAGAATCAAATAAAGGAGGCAACTCGAAAGGGTGAGGAAGCGAAGCTGGTGCAAAAGAAATGATCAAAGTATGCTCTTGAAGGAGCCTGTCGGGAATCGAGGTGGGTTGGTTCCATCTCCGTTTTGTCAACCACGACATGTGCGTTCTAAAATACGAAATTCGCACATTCAGTCGCACGTACCATCTCGTAGAAACCCTCTGAAGGGAGTATTAACACCTTGCAGAACCATGTTAATAGGAAAGTATACTTCCTTCTCTTCGCAGTGGAGGTTGCCATGGAAATTGAGTCTGAGACGCTGAATCATCCGACGTCACACGCACGTTATGGTCATGTGACCTTAACTTCATAAAACTCCAGTCTTCCCTGCTCATTGCTTCTTATTATTTTCCGAAGTGTGCTACGTTCTTGCTTTCAAGTGGTCTGCTTCCCTGTTCTTGACCGTCTGAGAGTCTATTGAGAGATTCCCTATCCTGTTTTTTCCCTGTGTCAATCCTTCCCTTCCCTGACTCTCTGCACCTTGTTTTCAACTTTGTCTTGCCTTCCGCTCCAGTGCTACCCACCTCGTTTCATACCTGATTGCTTGTTGCCGACCCGGACTTCCTACTGGATTGCCTTCGTCTCACGAACTGGTTACTATCTCTTCCACGCACATTGCTGACCCGGACTTCCTACTGGATTGCCTTCGTCTCACGAACTGGTTACTGTTTCTTCCACGCACAGTGACGACCTGGAATCCACTGGACTGCTGAAACTTCAATGGACCCACTCAACCGCAAGTGCTCCCCTGCATAGACTGTTTGGTACCATCCTCCTCGTCTTATCCCGGTACGGGCTAGAGACAGCCGTTGTACCTTGTTGGGGAAAGGGAGGAGCGTCCTCGTTTCGTCGGGTGCTTCTGTCGGACTTCCTCACCCCTAGGCGTTCACCTGCAGTCGGGAATAGCCCCGTGCTCAGTACCTCACAGTCTTACCTGGAGCACTTGTCCTGTCTATAATTGCCACTTGATCATTCCTTGGTAAGAAGTGTCTGTCCTTTTCTGCTTTGGTTTCCTTTTTCGACCTGGTTGTTCGCAAGTATTAACAATTCTTTGTGTTGTCTTTCTTTGTATTTGAAAACAGATATTCCAGGGCTCCCATTTATGTGATGTGGTTTTCAAGCTTTGTTTCCTTGGGGTCTGAGCATCTACATTAAGGTAGTGAACCTATCTGTCTTTCGTACTTTGTCAAGGAAAGAATAAGGGTTATTGTTAATTACTCTTTACCTTTCCGGTTTAGGATGTCTCCTGCCATGCGTTTTGGGTCCATTCTTCCAAACAATTGATCCTTGGTACTGGTTTCTTTGTATCCAGACACAGGGTTACATTGTAGGGTAGAGTTCCTCTTCTACACTACGAGGGCAATCTCGACCAGGCAATCCTGACAGAGCCATGCTAAATAACCCAGCTGAACAAAACATGCAGCAGGTGGCTAATCCACAGCAGAATAACCAGGGTGACGTAGGACTTGTACCCAAGGGGAAGAGGATTTAGAGGAAGAGGATGGCAGAGCAATCAGGGAGGTTTCCAAGGTAATCAAGGAGGTTTTCAAAACGTGCAGATGGGTAATCCAGATATGTCAAATGGACAAATAATCCGACCACCGCCAGTATGTTGGCTGTGTGGAATGACAGGGCATTTGGCGCGCACATGCAGAAGTCAAGGCGCGTGGCAAAATAGCCAAGGAATGGGAGCAGGCACGGCAAATTACCCTGCAGTCTCACAACAGAGAGTTGCACAGAATCACACGGTGCAGCAGCAAGCGTCAGGTATGCAGCAAGGTGCGCAACAAGGGGTAAACCCCCAAACATGGGAAATTTGCCACAAGGGCAATCCCAACAGGCACCACCGCAACCTTTTCGGGGCATAAACTCCGGAAGGGGAGGCAGCACTGGGAATGGAGAAAATCCGCAAGTGTACAGTGGGCCGAACTTATATATGAACTAGGACAGCTCACTGGGAACCCTGATGTGCTCTATCCTATCAGTGACACCAGACCTTCATAGGGAACCGAGGGTGAATGTCGTTATAGGGGGTAAAGAATATTCCTTCCTAGTTGACACGGGTGCAACATGCTTGTGCATAAGAGAAGGCAAGTTTTCCTTGTCTGGCGAGGCCATAGATACTCAGAGTTTTACAGGAGCTCACAGTCGAGTTCCCTTTACAGACACACTCCCAGTCTCTGTAGGAGAGTGCGAAAAGAATGTACCTTTGTTGTATTCACGTCAGACCCCAGTAAACATTTTGGGTCGAGACTTAATGACAAAAATGAACATAACGATTTTGTTCACGGAGGAGGGCATAATATGCTCCACTCCGGGAATGCATTACTCAATTGTATGAAAATGATCAGAGTATACTCAGGACACATAGCCATGAGAGCTATACCCTTAGAGCCAGACATTTTTGCATATGGCATGCGTGTGCTTATGGCAGGATTGCCAGGCCTCGCAGATAGAACTATGAGAACCCCCGATACGTTTTTATTCAGACCAAGAATACCCATGCATGAAGCAGTGCAAGGGAAAGTAGCATTGGTTGAAGGTTGCGATGATGAGGGCAGACAATGGTGTGCGATTATCACCATTGAAGAAGGGTATCGAGTGACTGACGTCACCGATGACGATCTGTTTGAAGAGCAACCAGACTCAGAAGAGACAAGGATGGAAGTGAGTCTCGTATTTTGGGTAAGAATGATCAGGAGAGAAGTGCCTCAGAGAATGATGTTGGCGCTGAAGCGTCCGGAATATTTTGATGAGGATATAGCTAAGGTACCTGTCTCAGTATGGACTACAGAACCCTATGACGTAGGCCTCCTGAAGGGGGTGGGAGAAGTAAAAATTAAACTGAAACCAGGAGCAATTTTACCGAGAGCCCGACAATATCCCATGTCCAGAGACGCGGATGAAGGGATCGCGAAGACAATTTCCGCCATGATGGACCAGGGCATCTTAGTGACATCAGAGTCACCATGTAACACGGCGGTTTATCCTGTCAAAAAATCAAAAGGGGGGGTCTTGGCGTTTAATCCAGGATTTAAGAGCATTGAACGATATTGTTGAAGCCGAGTTCCCTCTAGTCCCTAATCCATCTACAATCCTATGTGATATACCCGTCGAGGCAAAATATTTCACGGTGATTAATTTGAAAAATGCCTTTTTCTCAATCCCGTTGCACCGTGACTCACAAGATCTGACGTCATTTACGTTCAGACAAATGCGTCTGAAAAGCACAAGGTTGCCACATGGGTACTGTGAGTCCCCATCAATTTTCAATAGAGTCCTACAGATGGACCTAATCAATATTGCATTATAAAGTGTCATTTTAAAGTATGTGGATGATATTCTAATCTGCAGCGCCACAGAAGAGCAATGCAGACACGATTCTGTTCAGCTACTGACTATATTGGCTAAGAAAGGATATAAGGTTGACAAGTAAAAGTTACAATATTGTCAACAGGAAGTGCTGTACATAGGCCAGCTGATCTCTCATGAAAGAAAGAAGGTGACCCCAGAAAGGGCTGAAGCAATATTGAACATGGCTAAGCCACACACGATAAAGCAAATGCAGAGCTTTCTAGGCCTGTGCAACTATGTTAAAGCATGGGTTTTCGATTACAGCTCGTATACCAGGCCTTTACCCCAGGCCCTAAAGAAGGCCCAGGTGACAAAGGAAAAGATTGAATGGTCTGAGGCAATGGAAAAAGGGTTTGCTGAACTCAAGCGATTTGTACAGCTCCAGTTCTCGGAATTCCTAATTATTCAGAGGAATTCTACCTGTTCTTGCACACAGATGGCAGCGTTATGATGGCAGTGCTCGCTCAAAGAACCTTGTTGGGGTACAAGCCCCAGGCATATTATAGTGGGAACCTGGACCCAGTAATGAAAGGCCAATCCCCATGCGAACAAAGTTTAGCTGCCGCAGCGTTCGCCATAGGGAAGGCAACAACCATTGTAATGGGATGTTCCATGACATTATACGTCAAGCACTCATTATTTGCCATTTTAGAGAAACCAAAGGGCACGTTGACATCTCAGAGAGCTTCTACTTATGAAGTGATCATATCAAATCCATCGATCAAAATAGTTCGATGTAAAACAGTGAACCCAGCCACGTTCATAGCTGAGCAGGTTACTGAAGTAGAACCGATACATGACTGTGCAAATTATGAAGAATTCTTTGATGAAATCCCCAGGGTAAAAGAAAATGCCTTGGCAGGAGGAGAGATCGTCTTTATTGACGGGTCTTTGAGAATTGAACAAAGTGCTGTGATGAAACACATAGCGAATGGAGAATTTCGAGTACTCGTCAGTGCACGAATACCATCTCGTTATTCAGCACAGCCTGCAGAATTACTGGCATTGATACTCGCCATTGAGAATCACGCAGACCAGGAAGTGATGGTGTACAGTGACTCCGTCTCTGTGACGTCAACAATGCACGCAGGCCTAGCGTGCTGGAAAAGGAGGGGCTAACTCCGAGCAGACAGCACGCCAGTACAGCACGCAGCCTCATTGGACAGGCTAATTAAGGCCCTACAGCTCCCAGTGAGCATAGCTGTCGTGAAAGGCGCCACCCACACGAAGGGGACAGATTTTGTGTCACATGGAAACCATGCAGCAGACACGGAAGCCAAGCGTATGGCATCCAAAAGTGAGACGGTTATGGAAGTGGAAGTCGTGTGCACCGATGAGAGAATGATGGTGGCACAAACCACACCCGAAGCCTATAGCAATCTGGGGCAGACACAACTAATGGAGCTTCAATGGGAGGCAACACAGGATGAGAAGAACCTGTGGAAACGTGGAGGGTGTTCCTTAAACCCCCCTGACGGATTGTGTTGGCAAAACAGCACTGGTAAGCCAGTAATGCCTGTAGCCCTACTAAAATAGCATTGGAACACTTGCATTAACCAATGCACCTAACAACAGAGAATCTAGCAGCAACGCTCGCGGAAGACTGGTTGATACCGAATTTAGCTGAGCATGTTGCATTCTTTATGGTGAACTGCATAATCTGCCAGCAATTCACCGCTGGGCACTCATTAAAAGTAATAAGAGGAGTTATCCCCAGGCCAAATGGGCCCTTTCAGAATCTGCATGTCGATTACTTCGACATGATTCAAGTATGCAACAGGTACAGATACATTGGGCCTCATTACACATATGACCCTCATTACAACCCAGGGGTTAACGGCGCCGTAAAAGGTGGCGGCGCCGTTAAACCCTTAACGCCTGATTACGAGGTCCCTTTGCGGTTTGGAGAATTTAACGCCTGCTTTTTGCAGCCGTTAAAAACCAACCCGCAAAGTGACCTTGGTGCTAAGTATGGTGCCGCAATTTGCGGCACCGTACTTAGCGCCTTCCCCATTCCCATTGAGTCCTATGGGGCAAAAATGGGAATGGGGAAGGGCCATGGTGCATGGGGAATTACCGCCCCGCCAACCTCGGAATGGGGCGGTAATTCCCCATTCCGCCATGGCGCAGTCGGTAAGTTACCGGCATGGCCCATGGTGCTGCTAGCACCATGGTCCAACGCCAGGGTCGTAATGAGGGCGATAGTGCGGTAAACAATGGTGCTATTAGCACCATGGTTCATGCCGGTAATTTACCGGTACCGCCTTGGAGGAAAGGGGAATTACCGCCCTATTCCAAGGCTGGGAAGTCGGTAATTCCGCCTTCCTCCATTGCCCTTCCCCATTCCCATTTTTGCCCCATAGGGTTCTATGGGAATGGGGAAGGCGCTAAATACGATGTACACACCCAGACTCTACCTGTGCGGCCAAATTCCTAGGTAGGGAAGTGTTCCCTAGGTGGGGGGCATGTGAAGTAATGAGATCAGATAATGGGGCTCATTTTGTAAATGCAGTTTTTCAACAGATTAGCTTGTTGCTTGGTATAAAGCACAAGTTCTCGGTCGGCGTAACATCCAGAAGGTAATGGGATTTGTGAGAGGCTCAACGGCTTGTTAAAGGAAAGGATAGCCAAGTTGAAGCTTACCCTAAAGAGGGGATGGTTGCACTGCCTTCCATTGGCACTGTATGCTCTTCGGAACCAACCAGGCTCCGACCATCATTTTACGCCACACGAGATAGTCACAGGAAGGAGGATGAGGACCCCTCTTACCCCTCAAGACAGAGCTAGATGTGATGCCCAGCCAACCCGAGAGATCCTGGGATCCGAAATGCAAAAGTACCTGAACTGCGTGACATCCAGCCTTACCGTAATTTCAGACCAGCTGCAGCGACGATGAAAAGGGTGCAGCACAGCACAAAACACAGAGTGGGACACTGCAACAGACCCAGCTCAAGGTCTACGTGTTCCACTCGTCTTACCTGGAGGTACTGTGTTGGTGAAGAACCATACGAGGGAAAAGGTGGGACCAGCCAAGATTCAATGGTCCTTTCATCATGGAGGACTGCACTCTGTCAGCTATGAAACTACAGGGAAGGAGAGCATGGATTTTTCTCAATGACATTAAGCCCTATATCGGAGAAAGGCCCCTGCCTGCACCCCACCGTGAAGAGACTACAGACAACTGGGAAGAGCCACAGCACGTGCAGACTCGATCCATGATGAGGAAGAAGGACACATGAGCAGTAAAGCAAGACAAAGAACCCTTTTGCAAATTATGGCTTAAATTGGACATTGCCCCTAAGCAAAAAGGGGATAAGGACATAAAAACGGACACTCTGTGTATCCTAGTTGCAGGGTGAAGAAGAAAATTGCGCACGTAAGCCACAGCATGTTGTTGACACAAACCTTTGAACCAAATCACTCTTAAGCCTTGTTGAGGAAAAGACTATAACAAACTTTGACCAAGGACTTTTTACATTTTGAAAGCAAAATACAGTATCCTGATTCATGCTAAATCGAGACTATATATATCAGACTGTACATCAGAAGAGACATCACAAAAGACGTGCTCACCTACTTCCACTTAGTTTTGGCATCATATCCGTCACTGGTGGGAAGGGTCACCAGTGTAACAGACTTTCTCCAAGATACTGCCAACGAGAAAGTAATCTGGCACCTGCTTACTGTCATTGCGGAAGCCTTCATTGTACTACCAGAGTACAGTAACAAGGACACAAATGCCTCCACCACAGGCGATTCTAGATGAACTCATCAATACACTTTTCTTTCGCATAATCGAAGATTGTCCATCTATTGTCGGGAGAACAACTTACACTCTGACCTTTATTCGAGATACAGCAAACACTGAACATTTGAGCCAATTGCTGAACAAAATTAGTTATTTAGTCGCACTCCACGCAGCCAGACAGTGCAAGCATTGTTCCCATCAAGAGAAGAGCCTATAATCCTGAACCCAGCAAGGCAGGGCAAATGTCCCTGTCACCCGAAGACAGCAGACTGGCACATAATGTCCTTTTTCGCCTAGTCACTGACTTTCCAGAGATGTTGGGGGGACCTTTCGAGGTTGATGTCCTCACCTTCATCAGAGATCCAGCTAATGTCGCACAGATGGGAATGCTCCTCCATGGCATAATGTTACAAGTGGATCTTTCTACCTTTCAGAGAAATTATCTGTAGAGATTCTGAAGAAACTTTCCGCCGTGGGACAGATCGAGGAAGCAGAATCAAAACCTTTGTTTGTTGTATTTGTTGATATTTTCCCCATTTCTTTGCATTGATCATTGTCCAGCATGTCCTCAGGACTGAAGCAGATTCGGGGGGGTGGACTGGGAGCTCACCTACTTTGAACATGCACAGTAAAAGTGACTTATCGAGATTAGTATTCTAATCTATTTTTCCCATAGTTGCAAAGGAATTGTATCCTGCATCAAGAGATAATTACCTTCCACAAGAGGGGGGACACTTGTGAAGCACGTGACACTTTATGACACAAACTGTTCAAATATTGAGTGAGAGAACAATAACACTTAGATTCGGTAGATGATCGAGATGGGGGCCCAGGACAGTAACCTGGTCCTCCCACAAGCAGAGGGGCACTCTCGCTTCTCTGGAAGAAAATGCTGCCGCCTTACTTAATGCACTATAATGTACCTATGCATTTTGTTTATCATAATTTTACTGTCATTGACGATCAGAACTGCATTTTTTATTGGTGCACAAAGCTTTCCAATTTTAGTGCACCCACCTGATGATGCACGCATGAAACCCACAAAAGCACCCAGACCTTATATAGTTATTCCAGTCCCTAGAAAATCTGATGCTAAAGTAAATGAACTTGAAATGAACATGATTGATAATGCTATGCACACACTTGAGGTAACGAATGAAAAGAAAAGCTTGAGACAGGGTCAGCACGAGATGAACAAAAACATAGCACTGACACCCACACGTGCACACACACTGAATGCACATGAACCAGGCCTAATGTCAATGACCACAGAACCTCAAATGAAAGCAGCAGAGAAGATGAGACTGCCTACCGAACAACCAGTGCCAAAAAAAATAGGAGAAACCGAGAAGAATCAAGAGAAAGGCCAACAAAAGCAGTCATATCAGAAGCCCTTAAGAAGACAGAAGCGGCTGCTGAAAAACTCCCTGCAAAGACACAAATGTTAATAAATCTTTTATTCCCGTACATAGCTAGAGTGAGGAAACTGCATGAGGAACTAAAAAATAAAACCACAGAGACTGTATTGACAAGCACACAAGTCCCAACACGAGGGACAAGTACCAGGCCTACGATACAGCCATACACTGGGCCAGCAACAGGCTGGTGGTTGATAAAGGCACTTATAGAAGGCAGAAGAAGGATGCAAGAAGAAAAGGAGAGAACTACAAAATCTCCATCCACCCCATCGATGCAGATAAAGAGACCTGCACCTTGGACCAGAATGCCCGAGAGTCCTCCAGCAAGAAAAAGCCATACAGACGCTTTTAGGGATGTAGTTATAGCAAACTACAGAAAGACACTAAGAATCAAGAGAAGCCTACATGAAGATAACAATGAACTGAACAATTACCTGGACAGCACAGCAAATCTAGGGAACAACATTTGGTACCAGCACATGAAAGAAGTTGGAAGACGAACTTCAGAAGGAGAATGCTTCGTTTGTGCACTTCTACCGTACAGCATGGGGAAATCCAAGATCTTCGTGGCTGTAGAAATTGATGTCCCAACAGCCCATTGTCTGTCACACGTAGCAATGTGCAACACCAGAGGCCAGTTCATGGGGAGGGATGCCTCATTGATATGGGCAACTGAAGCAGATTACCCTGACGAAGATGATTCTGTTCAGGACATTAAGACGAGAAATAGAGCTCATACTAAGAATCACGTGATCAGGTATGAGAAGCCTGAAGTTAAAGGAGCAGGAATAAGATGGGAAATAAACCCGAAACTGAACATCCAAGGAAAAACTCCAGAAGAGGCTCAAATTTGGAAGAACAGAGGCTAAATGCAGATTTGGGGGATCAGTACTTCCACCAGACGGATGGGAGGAAGGAGTGGTGATCTGCCGAGCATGGATGGTCCTTGGAGCCTGCAAAGAAGCAATTGAAAACTCACAGAGGTTGTGCAAACCTCTATGGCCAAAACTCACAAGATTATTGACATGGGTCGAAGACAGAGGAGGACCCCCGCAGATAGTGCCACTGGAAAGCCCAAAAGTGTGCTTCAGGAACAATGGCACGAGGAAGATGGGAGAGAATAAGAACTGCAGATTAATTTTTGAAGCTCCAGGAATGACTCACAGAACTGCAGTAATTATGGGTCAGTACTGGGCATGTGGATCCAAAGCATATATCAGGCTGCCAAAGAATTGGGGAGGTATATGCACCATAGTGAATGTCGATGTTCCAGCGTTGGTGATTCCAAAGGGTGATCTGAATTTCGACAGTTTCCCGTAAGCAGATGCTCACCTGAGGAAAAGGAGATCTGTGGAACTGATATCCCGAATGAAGAGAGAGAATTACTTCTCTGCCAAGTCGGAAGAAGCATTTCAGGCAATCCCATATGAACACAGTCTGTTCAGCTTTACCTCATCGGTGTTCACAACAATTCTCATGCCAAGATTCCAGGTTGGAGCAAATACTAAATGGTTGCAAATAACCAGATGGGAGTTATTACAGACCATCAGCACAACCATAAAAGGATTCAATGCAATCAAGGAAGAGTTAAGAGCCATTCGACTGATGACTCTCCGGAATAGATATGTACTTGACATGATCACAGCGATGGATGGAGGTGTTTGTGCAAAAATCGGAGAATCATGTTGCACATTTATACCTTCTCATGACAAAGAAAATGGAACGTTAACAGAAGCCATAGGTATGCCTAAAAACCTGCAGAACCAGATGATCGATGAAACTGACGAGGTTGATGACGACAGCTGGTTTGGATCACTATTCTCATGGGTCCCACAATTGATGGCAGACATATTCAAGTTCCTGGGAGCCCTGCTATTGATGATACTACTAGGATTTTGTGTTATCAAAACAATAATCTCGCAATGCCAGGAAACTGCGAAGAAAGCCATAGGATTGAAGATCGTGATCGATGTCAAACCAGGATGGAAGCCCAGAGGCCTGACTGATGATGAAATAAGAGACTTTGTGAAGGCCAGCGAATATGTGCCAGAAGGAACAAAGTTTATGTATCCCAGGAAACGAAGAAAATATGAAGGAAAATGGACAGTGCCAGCTAATGACCTGGAACAAAGACGAACATGTAAAAACAGCAGTAAGTTTGAAAGGAGTGATAAAAAATATGGACTCCAAAGACACACTCCTTCACACCATCATGTACAAACCCAGAAGACGAAGAAATGGATACAGAAGAACCAAGTAAGACGAATCCAAAGGAGGAAGCAGAAGTGGTTGATAAATCGACCAGAGGGGGGAGGTCTCAGATATAGGCTGCACTCCAGCTACCCATTTTGAAGTACCAGAAACGTACACACCAAGATATGTGACTTAAAATGAGCAAATAAAGCAGCAGAGAGCCGCTCTAGGGCTCTGCACAGTACCCATCAGAAGAGCAACATCTTTTGAAGTGCCAATAACCAGACAACCATGGGCAATAAGGAATCCATTGAGACAACCGTACCAGCAATTGACATGAAATGAAGACTACTTACAAACTGTCCCAGAAGAGACCCAAAGGGCCTTAATTGAAGGCTAATGGTGATGACACAAGGGCCCGGACAGACTCACTGATGAAAGAAACGACAACCAAAAAGGTGACCCACAAAGACAAAATGTATGAAAATAACGTAATGGACATAGAAGAGACGATGTTGAAATACAAAGAAACGTAACTATAATGCAGGATGAAAGTATGCAACTAGCTAACGCCGGTACATAGGCTTGGAACGCAAGAAGCTAAGAAAATGGTGCGGCTTGCTTTGCTTAGTAGAAGAATAGAGCGGCAAGTAGTGCCAACTATATATCTACCTCAACGAAGCACATTATATAAGTGCGAGTTCACTTTATACAATAGCAGAATTAACCCAGATTACTAAGGGTCAAAACAAGCCAGTATTCATGTTCCAGCCAAAGTCAAGACGGGAGGCCAGAATCAAAACTCAGCAAGAGGCAGCTCGTGCCTGGAAAATCGAGGTCAAACCAAGTGAGGGAGGCGGACAGTAACTTCGGAGAATCGAAACTTAAGAACAGAGCTGCCTGCCCCGCGAATGTTGAGATAAGGAGGCCCATGCAGGTGGTGGGCGTAAAGGAGAATTAAATGCACGAATAGAAGGAAAAAGAAGCATATTCACGTTGTACTAACACGTGACCAGCCGAGCGCGAAGAGGTACCAACGTCTGATGTCAACCGAAAGGCAGGAGATACCATAACTTTTCCTGACAAGAAGCTACAGTTTCGAGGTCAACCTCAGCCAACTAATTGACACATAGCCCTAAAGTACTGATTGATGGAAGGGAGGCAGGGTAAATCGTGGGGCATAGCGCATCTGGGCGACCATTCTGCATGCTGCTAATTAAAGTGGAAATTTATTCTTAGGGTTATAGCCAGCCCAATCACAGTGGGTCAAATAATCTAAGGTCCTATAGATAGTAGAACCAATGAGACGTCGTACTTTTAATGACGTTTTGCATGAGTAGTGTAGAGAGAAGGGCGTAGACGCCCACCCGATAAGAGTTATCCAATCCTCACACTCTGTTACTACATACAGCTATAGCACCTATACTTAAGTTACCTCTTCCAAACAATACAATTGCATGACAAACTATTAAGTGTTACACATCAATGATGACACATTTTTACTTTAACTATTGCTGTTTGAATGAAGATCGTTGGGATTTGAAGCGAGACGGGCGATCGCATCACTGTTGATTTCCATGTTTCTCCTTTTTTTGTACTTGTCATTAAACAGACTTCCCTTTGCCAAACCATTGAGTTGTCCTTATTGATTGGTGTTGGAGTAAGAGAATCCCGCACCCCATCCCCCTCAAGGTGCAGCTATCTCGTCTTAAAGTACTCGAGGGTGGGCTCTGATCCTATGGGCCCGTCAGAGGTTGTTCTGCCCTCCTCTACACTTGTCATCAATTGCCTGACTCTGCCTGATCCGTGTGTTGGCACATGTCAGGTAAATGGCTCTGGTTTTAGTGTGTTGTCGCTCACAGTGTCAGAAAGTGTTCATGTCGGAAAAGTGGGGGTGTAAGAGTTTCTAAATATCCTACTTGGCACCCTTCAGTGTCCTACTTCCACTCCTTGAAGACCCCTCATCCAGGCGATCCTCCCTCACTGGTTCACCCCCAAGAACTGGATCCAATAGGGATGGCCGTGTCCTGGCCACCTGGATGACAGATCTCTGTGGACTAGCGAGTGAGACACCTTCAGGTTTCTCACAGGACCCAGCAATGTAACATGTGACAGGGGTATTATCGTGGCCTTGTCAAGGGGGAGGGAGTTCACCCCACCTCCCCGCAGGTACCTGGGAGTAGGCAGACCCCATTCTCACCCCTCGTGATGGCGCCCTCCGGGCAGCAGTGAAAGCAGGAGACTGCAGGCAGCCCAACAGCAGAGGACACCGGAGACGCAAGGCAAACGCAGCAACCCTGCCTTGGGGTGCTGCGAACGCCAGCACCGGCAGAAAACACGGGAAAGGATGTACGGCACCAAAGGGGTGCCGTGCTTTCCACAACACTGGCAGGCTCCAGCAGACAGTGTCTGTTGGGGTCTGCCCCCCTCCCACCCATGGAGCCGCCACTAACCAACCAGGGATTTCTTATTTGGAATAAAAACCCCATGAAGGACCTAACCCACCAGGGATGATATTAATATTATTATTTTGAAAAGGTCTGCAGGCCTTCACTGTTACAGTGTCCCAGGACCCCAGCAGGGTCCATGTTGTAAAAGGGGCTGGGCTTACTAGCCCTTTTAAGCTCTCCCAAGACCATCCCCTGTCACACCCCGTGAAGCATGGTAAGTGATTGTACAGGGTAGTAGCCAATCCTGGGAGGGGTTGGGGTATTTAAGAAGGTGTGTGCAAGTGTGGGTTAGTTGGGTGAGGACAGGAGGCGGTGGAGGACGTCCGAGAGACCAGTGGTGGCAAGAGTGTTTGGAGTGTGGAGGCTATTGTTAAGGAGGGAGGTCTATGGAGTTTTTGTGCGAGAGAGGAGAGTGTGAGTGTTAAAGGTAGAGAAGGAGTGGTGGAAGAGCAGGATAGTAGGAGCAGAGATAGCAGTAGTGGTTGTTTGGAGTAAAGGTAGTAGGTGGCGGGAGTAGCGAGGGAAGAATATATAAGTAGTAGAGTGTTAGTCGGTAGTGCAGGGGTGAGCAGGGCACCATTTCCCTGGGTGAGCAGGGCACCCTATCTCTGGGTTCTTTAGTAGCGAGAAGGGTGTACAGGGCACCATATCCCTGAGAGGCCCCAAGGGTCGAAAATGGGCTAGTAGAGGGTGAGCAGAGCACCATATCCCCGGTTTCAGTCGCAGTGAAAGCAGTGTACAGGGCACCATATCCCTGAGTGCCTTGGAGCAGTAAAGGTAGTAGAGCGATAGTGGTAGTAGGGGAGTAGGAACCGTAGTGGAGGGAGAGTGGGACGAACGACACTGAGTGGGAGAATATGTGTAGCTATTGACATTGAGTGAGATAGAAATTATAACGAGAGGAATAATCAGAGGCAGGAGAGTAGAGTGAGAAGAAGGAGGGAAAGGAAGCAACCGAGGTAGAGGGATAGTTGGAAGTACAAGCAGTAGTAAAGAATAGGTGTGGGAAAGGAAGTAAGATATGACGTAACTAAGGGTGGAGGTGGAAAGGCAGAGTGAGAGATCGGAGGGACAGTGATGTAGTGAGAGAACAGTTGTTGGGATCAGTACAGCAAGGTGTCCGGTGTAAGAGGTTGTGAAAGCAGTGTGTGTGACGCAGGGCGAAAGAAGGCACCATTGCCTATTCCTGGAGACTAACCAATGATAAGAGAGGGAAAGCTAGAAGTTCCCTAGGGAGTCAGATAGCCATCAACTTAGGGAAAACACCTGTAGCGGTAGTCAGAAAAACAGATAGGGGTTACTGATCTGTAGTTTACTATCAACCCAGTAGGGACGTCCGAGGCTGGGAGGTGGGAGACAGGCTCGGGGAATTCAAGAAAGGAAAAGGCTGACCCCAGAGCCAATATTCCCATCCCATTGGGCCCAGAAGAACCAAAGAGAAAAACAGCAATTCTGACAATTAAGTTCAATAAACACCCTTGGACTTTTCCAAAGAGTCAGCGTTATTTGTAGCAGGCCAACCCGTCACAAAAATGAAAAGAAAAGAACGACTACTCTCGGAGATGTGAAACCTGGGAGTTTCAAATCAGCAGCATGGTGAAAACAGAGTGACTGGGAGATCCTTCACGGGGAGGAAGCAAACAGCTGGTGTGTGCGAGAGGCACCAAAGGAGCTGAAGGAAGGAGAAAGCAGGCAAAGAGAACCACGAGAGATAAAACCAGTCGTGAGTGATGGCATGACCCAGGAGAGGTGGACTGTGCAGTCCAGCAACGACGCAGAGACTGCTGTAATCCTGGCCCTGCAGAACCGCAGAGAAGAAGCAGGGAGACACAGAGTGCAAGTGGAAGCTGTCCTGAACAACCAAAGCAAGATCCCCATCCTGAAGGCAGGCCCAGTGACACCTACCCGTGAGAAGCAAGGTAACGCGGAAGGCCGGTGACCGGGAGGAGAACAAGGGAATAACGAATAACTGCATCATACTCATCCCAGTGAATGGTCATATATGAAGTAGAGTGAAATATATCATGGCACTTATCCTATTTGTCCCAGTAACACGGGAAATTACAGAGAGAGTAAAATACATCACAGGATTTATCATACTCGTCCCAGTGACACAAGAAAGAACCGAGAAGGTGAAATACATCACAGAACTTATCATACTCGTCCCAGTGATATGAGAAAACACCAAGAGTCAAATACATCATAGTACTCATCCTACTTGTCTCAGTGATACAAGAAAGAGCAAAGAGGGTGAAATATATTACAGGACTAATCCTACTTATCCCGGTAATGCAGAACTAAAGCAAGAGACTGAAACTCATTTAGGGACGCATCCTACTAGTCCCAGTATTACAAGAAAATGGCAAAGAAAGTGAGACTTATTATAAAGCCTATCCTACTTGTCTCATTGATACAAGAGAGAATCAATAGTCAGAAGATAATGAATCACAGGATTACGGAGAACAGGAATCACATAAAAGGAACTCTATTGCCCCAGAGATATTAGAAAAGGAGAGACTTTCAGAGACACTTGAGAAAAACATAAAAAGAGAACATCTAAGGCCAAGAACGCCAAGGAGGAGGAGGCTAAAAAGCCCAGAAAGAGGGGAACCAAAGACGTGGACAAATCACCTAGGAGAACTGAACAAGCTAATACAAGAAACAGCCAAAAACGATTTAAGAAGCTTATATTGAGGCTCGGGAAGCCTATCCAGGAGAAGGGAGTCATTCTCCTGGCCTTTTTGTTATTTTGTTTTAGTGCTAGGGTCAGTGTAGCTTAGCTTTGGATGCAGGACAGACATATTGCTTTGGACTCCACGACAGACGACGAGCACCCTAGTTAGTTGTGTTAGGTAGGGAAATCCTTAGAACTGGACCAGTGAGTTACTTAAATAAATATCTATAAGAATGCCACCACTTGGACTGTCTCCTTCTTCTGGCCTACCACAGTGTCCTTTGCGTAGGAAGAGAGTATAAAGACATATAAGTGAATGAATGAGTCTAGCCAGAAGCTGTACATAGACATCGAAGAGATTGGAGGATAGCACAGGTACAATGCGCTGGTCTTGGAAGCAAGATCACGCAGATCAAGAGAGGTTCAAATCCCAGATACGTGCTTAGAAACCAAACTCAGATATGGTATTAGACGCGTTATAAAAAAACAATTAAATAAATACATTAAATAAAGAAAAGGAGAAAGGGCCAAACCCCGTGAGACTCTGCTGCTAGTATGGGTGGGTTTGGAGACAAAATGTGAAATCATGATTTTCTGGGATGAATCCCTCAAGAATAACTGTAACCAGTCAAAGGCCTGGTTTTCCACTCCCACCTCCCTCAGTAAGAGAAGACAAGTATGGTGGTTGATGTTGTCAACTGGAGCTGATACATATTTTAATAATATTAAGGCTGTGGTGCCTCTATCATCGATCAACAGACAAATACCATCAAGGACTGAGATGAGGACTGGCTTGGTGCCACAATTTGGAAGAAAGCCAGATTGGTGGGGGTCAAACCATCCAGATGGTACTACATAGGAGAGCAGCTTCATAGTGACAGCCCATTCTCTGATCTTAGCAAGGAAGGGCATGAGAGAGGTGGCACATAGCCTTCTTTGCATCCTTTAAATCCCAGAAACCTATTTAAGTAGAGGCACTACTCCTGCCATTCTAAATGCTGAAGGAACCACACCTGACTGCAAAGTGAAGTTAATTAGATGAGTAATGGAATGTAGAAGAACATCAATGTACGTCTTATCTAATTTAAGAAGACAGGGCTTGAGTGGGGATCCACGTTTATTATGTCTGATATGCAGTGGTACATCAGAGGGTATTAAAGCTCTAAAATGGCTCACTGACAGTTACCTGTAGGAGGTAGCCCAGTGGATATTCTTACACTTGCAAATGTTTGCAGAAGTCAGTAAAGGAGTGAGACCCACCCAATGGCTTTCCTGATAGATTGGATTTTGTAATGAAAGAAGGATGCTGTCAGTCACAGAGGCCTGGTCATGTGGTAATAGTGACAGCTGACGCTGGAGAAGATTAGTCTCCAGTGATTACAAAGACGTCTTTACAAGTGTTAAATAAATGTTTAAGTCTACAAGAGTAGTAGAACAAGTTAATTACCATATCTGGTAACGTTCTTTCGATGGGATGTTCCTCCGACGTATTCCACATCTATGACAGGTAATGTCCACAGCTGTGCTGCTTCGGAAAATTTTCGGCAGAGGGCCTCCTGCGTCGATGGCGTCGATCTGTTGTCCCTCGAAGGCCTCCGTCGAGGGTCGACGTCACCGGATGTTATATATAGGACACACGGCGCCCGTAGCCTCAGTTATAGTTTTTTCACAGAACGTGTGGCACCAATCTCCTGCCAGTATGACTGCAGAAAGCCTTGCGGAAACGTAAGCTGAAATCGCATAGGTAATTCAGTAGAGGGGCAGGCTGGGAGGGCGATGTGGAATACGTCGGAGGAACATCCCATCGAAAGAACGTTACTAGATATGGTAAGTAACTTGTTCTTCGAGAGGATTGTGTCCTCCGACGTATTCCACATCTATGACAGACTCCCAAAGCAGTACCAACTTATGGAGGTGGGAAAAAAATGTAGAATTTTAGAATTCCCAATCAAATGGCCGAATAGAGGACTGCCTTACCAAAGGCCAAATCCTGCCCATGGATGGAGTCCAAAGAATAGTGTCTCACAAAAGTATGGAAGAGGCCCATGTGGCTGCTTCGCAAATATTGCGAATAGGAACACCCCTCTGTAGAGCAGTGGAGGCAGCAACACCCCTAGTAGAGTGAGCCCGTAAGCCTACTGGAGGGTCCTTTCCCGCCAAACGGTAACACTCAGAGATCGTCAAAATGATCCATCTGGACAAGGTCTGTTTCGAAACAGCCTGGCCCAAGCGCCTTCCAGCATAACCAACAAAGAGCTGATCGTCCACTCTGACCCGGGACATCCGTGAAAGATAGAAACTCAAAGCTGTTCTAGGATCCAACCTATGGAGCCTCTCCTCTTCTTTAACAGGATGTGGAGGAGGATAAAACGCTGGAAGAATCACCTTCTGGCTCAAATGGAATTCCGACAAAAACTTTTGAAAGAAAAGAAGGCCGCACCCGCACGACAACCCTGTCCTTAAGGAACACAGGGTGGCTTGGCGGAAAGTGCCTGCAACTCACTCAATCTGTGTGCGGAAGTAACCGCAACTGAAAACACAGTTTTAAAGGACAACAATCTCAACCGACAAGAATGTAAGGGCTCAAACGGAGCTCCCATTAGGAACTGTAAAACCAAATACAAATCCCATCCCGGCACCTGGAAAGGTGACGGTGGAAACACAGTTAGCCCTTTTAGAAACTGAGAAATCAAAGGAATCTTAAAATAAGAACATTCCTCAGATGAGCGCTTACATATGGACAGCGCCGCCAGGTAGCCCTTAATGGTACCTACTTGCAGGCCCTTGCGACCTAAAGAAAGCAAAAAAGACAAAACCAAACGAATAGAACTTTGGAAAGGATCCACATTCTGTACCCTGCACCAGTCGCAGAACTTTCTCCAACGGCAACAGTACAGGGATTTCGTTGCGGGCTGTCTGGCCTAAAGCAACACCTCCATCATGTCTTCGGGGATGTCCCAATCCTTATACCTTAACCTTTCAGATACCAAGCATGAAGGCTGAGAGACTTGACCTCTGGATGGAGAACCCGACCCCCCTTCCGTGAGAGCAGATCGTCTCGGTAGGGAAGACGACGTGGAGGGCAGATGGACGTGTCTAGAAGGTCCGGGTACCATGCTCTCCTGGCCCATGCCGGAGCAATGAGGATCATTCGGGAACCGAACCTCCGTAACCTCTGCGGAATGGCGGGGACTGGAGGAAACGCGTACAGCAGTGGGAAGGACCACTCCACTACGAACGCATCCCCTAAGGCTCCTCTTGGAGGAAATTCCCGCCAGCAGAAATCTTTTCCACTTCCGGTTGACACTGGTGGCGAAGAGATCCACTTGTGGGGTTCCCCAAAGGGCAAAGATCTCCAAAAGAACTTCCTGAGCCAGCACCTGCTCAGAGTGTCTGCCGCTGCATTTTCATCTCCGGCCATATGAACTGCCGAGATCGAAATTTCCTGCTTGATGGCCTAGAACCAGAGCTGCATCGCCTCCCTGCACAACGGGAGTGACCCTGCCCCCCTTTTTTGTTGAGGTAGTTCATGGCCACTGTATTGTCCGTCATAATCAGGACATTCTTCCCCCGCACAGACGGCAGAAAAGCCTTCAGGGCTAGCCTGACGGCCCTCAGCTCTAACAGATTGATGTGGAGTCTGGACTCCGACAGAGACCAACGTCCGCTAGCTGTCAACTCGTTGGCATGGGCTCCCCAACCTGTGAGGGATGCGTCCGTCACGATCGTCACCTCCGGTCATGGCTGCCAAAATGGTGCTCCCTTAATCAGATTTCCTTCGTCGGCCCACCATAGAAAATCCTGGGCAACCGAGGTCGGAATCTGAACGGGATCCGAAATCCTGCCGGAGAACTGCGACCACTGCAGAGATCTCATCCGCAGCCTGGCCTCTGGCACCAGGAAAATGCAGGATGCCATGAGGCCGAGCAACCTCAAGAATTCGAACGCCGGGAGACTCTGGGCACGTTGAAACTTGTCCACCATCCGCAGAATGTGATGAGCCTTCACCTGAGGAGGCGAACACTGCCCCAGGGAGGTGTCGAGCACTGCTCCGATGTACTAGAGCCGCTGGGTAGGTGTCAAATGGGACTTCTTTAAATTGAGGGAGAAGCCAAGCTTGTGAAAGGAGTGGCAGGTGACGGACAGATAATCCCGGACTTTCTCGGGAGAGCGCCCCCTGATCAACCAATCGTCCAGGTAGGGGTAGACGTGAATCCCCCCTTTCCTCAGATTCGCTGCCACCACCACCATCAGCTTGGTGAAGACCCTCGGGGTGGAGGTCAATCCGAATGGCAGGACCCGAAACTGAAAATGCGAGTCGCCAACCGCGAACCTCAGGCACTTCCTGTGCTTTGGATGAATCGGCACATGAAAGTAAGCATCCTTGAGGTCTAGAGACACCAACCAATCCTGAAGTTGAAGGGCCTGGAGGACTTGAGAAAGAGTTACCATCTTGAACTTGTCCTTCCTGAGGAGCTTGTTCAACCAACGCAAGTCCATGATGGGTCTCAATCCCCCGTCTTTTTTCGGGATAAAACAATAAGGGGAATACCATCCCTTGTTCCTTTCTGCTACAGGCACCAGTTCTATGGAGCCTTTCTCCAGCAGGGATAGGATTTCCTGCACAAGGAGCGGATCTGGACGCTTCAAAGAGAGCTTCCCCAGTGGATTGTCGTGAGGCCTCTGCCGGAAGGGAAGACAGTAGCCGTGGGCTATGATCTCCAGAACCCACACATCTGAAGTAATGGCCCCCCATTCTCCAAGATGATGCGCAAGTCTGCCCCCAACCGGCGAACCATGGGCCTCATGACTGAGCGGACGCGGCTGCGGCAGTGCCTGAGGGCAAAGAGGCAACCGCTCGAGCAGCTTTTGCACCCCGAGTACCTTGCTTTCCACCCCGGGTACAGGAAGAGTAGTAACGAAAGGAACCTCCCCTCCATTGCTGTCCCCTAGGATGAAAAGGCGGAGGTTGACGTACTGCAGCGCTCAAACACTTCGCTGCAGCTTTGGAGGTCTGCAACCTCTCAAGGCTCTCGTCAGCCTTGCTGCCAAACAGATGAACTGACCACAAAAGTGATGGGTGGAAGGTTTCGAATGAATCTAAACCACTGGCAATTGCTATGGGCCAACCTTCCACACCACCGTTTTTTAGCCCGTCTGCGCCATTGCAAAAGGGGACCAGCCATGTGCAAATCAGTCAGCAGCTGCCGCCACCGAAGGTAGCAGCCCAGCCCGAACTGCTAGGACAGGTCCCCTCTGCACAGAAAACCAAGCAACCCCAGACATGTTTCGGCCTTGTTGGACCTCCTCAGTGAGGTGCAGCCTGGTTCCCTGTGGCGCAGTGAGCAAGGGACCCACGTCTGGGCATACCCTCTCTCACAAGGAGAAACAAACTGACCACAAAAGTGATGGGTGGAAGGTTTTGAATGAATCTAAACCACTGGCAATTGCTCTGGGCCAACCTTCCACACCACCGTTTTTTAGCCCGTCTGCGCCATTGCAAAAGGGGACCAGCCATGTGCAAATCAGTCAGCAGCTGCCGCCACCGAAGGTAGCAGCCCAGCCCGAACTGCTAGGACAGGTCCCCTCTGCACAGAAAACCAAGCAACCCCAGACATGTTTCGGCCTTGTTGGACCTCCTCAGTGAGGTGCAGCCTGGTTCCCTGTGGCGCAGCGAGCAAGGGACCCACGTTTGGGCATACCCTCTCTCACAAGGAGAAACAAACTGACCACAAAAGTGATGGGTGGAAGGTTTCGAATGAATCTAAACCACTGGCAATTGCTCTGGGCCAACCTTCCACACCACCGTTTTTTAGCCCGTCTGCGCCATTGCAAAAGGGGACCAGCCATGTGCAAATCAGTCAGCAGCTGCCGCCACCGAAGGTAGCAGCCCAGCCCGAACTGCTAGGACAGGTCCCCTCTGCACAGAAAACCAAGCAACCCCAGACATGTTTCGGCCTTGTTGGACCTCCTCAGTGAGGTGCAGCCTGGTTCCCTGTGGCGCAGCGAGCAAGGGACCCACGTCTGGGCATACCCTCTCTCACAAGGAGAAACAAACTGACCACAAAAGTGATGGGTGGAAGGTTTAGAATGAATCTAAACCACTGGCAATTGCTCTGGGCCAACCTTCCACACCAACGTTTTTTAGCCCGTCTGCGCCATTGCAAAAGGGGACCAGCCATGTGCAAATCAGTCAGCAGCTGCCGCCACTGAAGGAAGCAGCCCAGCCCAAACTGCTAGGACAGGACCCCTCTGCACAGAAAACCAAGCAACCCCAGACATCTTTCGGCCTTGTTGGACCTCCTCAGTGAGGTGCAGCCTGGTTCCCTGTGGCGCAGCGAGCAAGGGACCCACGTCTGGGCATACCCTCTCTCACAAGGAGAAACAAACTGACCACAAAAGTGATGTGTGGAAGGTTTCGAATGAATCTAAACCACTGGCAATTGCTCTGGGCCAACCTTCCACACCACCGTTTTTAGCCCGTCTGCGCCATTGCAAAAGGGGACCAGCCATGTGCAAATCAGTCAGCAGCTGCCGCCTCCGAAGGTAGCAGCCCAGCCCGAACTGCTAGGACAGGTCCCCTCTGCACAGAAAACCAAGCAACCCCAGACATGTTTCGGCCTTGTTGGACCTCCTCAGTGAGGTGCAGCCTGGTTCCCTGTGGCGCAGCGAGCAAGGGACCCACGTCTGGGCATACCCTCTCTCACAAGGAGAAACAAACTGACCACAAAAGTGATGGGTCGAAGGTTTCGAATGAATCTAAACCACTGGCAATTGCTCTGGGCCAACCTTCCACACCACCGTTTTTTAGCCCGTCTGCGCCATTGCAAAAGGGGACCAGCCATGTACAAATCAGTCAGCAGCTGCCGCCACCGAAGGTAGCAGCCCAGCCCGAACTGCTAGGACAGGTCCCCTCTGCACAGAAAACCAAGCAACCCCAGACATGTTTCTGCCTTGTTGGACCTCCTCAGTGAGGTGCAGCCTGGTTCCCTGTGGCGCAGCGAGCAAGGGACCCACGTCTGGGCATACCCTCTCTCACAAGGAGAAACAAACTGACCACAAAAGTGATGGGTGGAAGGTTTTGAATGAATCTAAACCACTGGCAATTGCTCTGGGCCAACCTTCCACACCACCGTTTTTTAGCCCGTCTGCGCCATTGCAAAAGGGGACCAGCCATGTGCAAATCAGTCAGCAGCTGCCGCCACCGAAGGTAGCAGCCCAGCCCGAACTGCTAGGACAGGTCCCCTCTGCACAGAAAACCAAGCAACCCCAGACATGTTTCGGCCTTGTTGGACCTCCTCAGTGAGGTGCAGCCTGGTTCCCTGTGGCGCAGCGAGCAAGGGACCCACGTCTGGGCATACCCTCTCTCACAAGGAGAAACAAACTGACCACAAAAGTGATGGGTGGAAGGTTTAGAATGAATCTAAACCACTGGCAATTGCTCTGGGCCAACCTTCCACACCAACGTTTTTTAGCCCGTCTGCGCCATTGCAAAAGGGGACCAGCCATGTGCAAATCAGTCAGCAGCTGCCGCCACTGAAGGAAGCAGCCCAGCCCAAACTGCTAGGACAGGTCCCCTCTGCACAGAAAACCAAGCAACCCCAGACATCTTTCGGCCTTGTTGGACCTCCTCAGTGAGGTGCAGCCTGGTTCCCTGTGGCGCAGCGAGCAAGGGACCCACGTCTGGGCATACCCTCTCTCACAAGGAGAAACAAACTGACCACAAAAGTGATGGGTGGAAGGTTTCGAATGAATCTAAACCACTGGCAATTGCTCTGGGCCAACCTTCCACACCACCGTTTTTAGCCCGTCTGCGCCATTGCAAAAGGGGACCAGCCATGTGCAAATCAGTCAGCAGCTGCCGCCTCCGAAGGTAGCAGCCCAGCCCGAACTGCTAGGACAGGTCCCCTCTGCACAGAAAACCAAGCAACCCCAGACATGTTTCGGCCTTGTTGGACCTCCTCAGTGAGGTGCAGCCTGGTTCCCTGTGGCGCAGCGAGCAAGGGACCCACGTCTGGGCATACCCTCTCTCACAAGGAGAAACAAACTGACCACAAAAGTGATGGGTCGAAGGTTTCGAATGAATCTAAACCACTGGCAATTGCTCTGGGCCAACCTTCCACACCACCGTTTTTTAGCCCGTCTGCGCCATTGCAAAAGGGGACCAGCCATGTACAAATCAGTCAGCAGCTGCCGCCACCGAAGGTAGCAGCCCAGCCCGAACTGCTAGGACAGGTCCCCTCTGCACAGAAAACCAAGCAACCCCAGACATGTTTCTGCCTTGTTGGACCTCCTCAGTGAGGTGCAGCCTGGTTCCCTGTGGCGCAGCGAGCAAGGGACCCACGTCTGGGCATACCCTCTCTCACAAGGAGAAACAAACTGACCACAAAAGTGATGGGTGGAAGGTTTCGAATGAATCTAAACCACTGGCAATTGCTCTGGGCCAACCTTCCACACCACCGTTTTTTAGCCCGTCTGCGCCATTGCAAAAGGGGACCAGCCATGTGCAAATCAGTCAGCAGCTGCCGCCACCGAAGGTAGCAGCCCAGCCCGAAATGCTAGGACAGGTCCCCTCTGCACAGAAAACCAAGCAACCCCAGACATGTTTCAGCCTTGTTGGACCTCCTCAGTGAGGTGCTGCCTGGTTCCCTGTGGCGCAGCGAGCAAGGGACCCACGTCTGGGCATGAACACCATCAAAGGGCATATTCTGAAGACGGGATTGCACATCAGGAGCAAACCCGGACTTCCGCAACCATGCAAACCTGCGTATCACGGTGCTCACAGCCATGGACCGGCTGACACAGTCTGCCATGTCCAAACCCGACTGAACGGACTCACACATGGCATACTTGCCATCTTGCACGAGGGCTAGAAAACAATCCCGTTCCTCCCCTTTGGGAATATGCTCAGCCGCCAAAGACGCACAGTTCCACAGAGTGTGTGTGAATCTCGCTAAGGCACAAGTGGAGTTGGCCGCCTTCAACGCCATACCCCCAGCCGAAAATACCTTCCTCGCCCAACCATCAAAGCGCTTATCGTCCCTATCAGGAGGGATGGTAGGGTACGCAGCCTGCTTTGAGGAGGCCATAGCCGCCTGCACCACCAAACTCTCCGGAGTAGGGTGCGTCGATCAGTAGCAGGGGTCACCACTGGATGGGCGATATTTTTTCAGAAGCGACTTATTAACTGCCGGTAAACTCTCCGGAGCAGTCCAAGCCGCCGCCACCCTCCTTTGCAAAGCCATGTGAAACGACAACACCGGGTCAGTTGGTGGACCTTGATCCAGGATGTCCGTCAAATCATCCTGAGCAAAATCAACAGGTGGAGCAGACCACCCCAAGTATTCTGTCACCCTTGACATGAGACGCCGATAGGAGGAATCCGCATGCGCCCCAGACTCAGGTCAGCCAAACTCCACCTCCGGCGAGGTGTCAAGGCCACTAGCGTCATGCAATGACTGACAGAGTTCCTCCATCTGACCATGCCCAGACAAAAGATCATCAGGGACATCAGGAGGCACAACCATCTCCTCATCAGACAGTTCCTCAACCTCTGAAATGTCTTGCAAAGGCTGGAAAAACTCCAATCTAGGAGTAGGAACGGAATAGGGCTCAAAAACAGGCCTCGCAGACTTAGTGAGAGCCTTTCTCGGAGGTTCCACAGCCCTCTGGGGCACCTCCGGCAAATCCTCCAAAAACGGCATTGAGGGCTCCGAGGGAATTGGCGTCGACCGAGGCGCCAACGGCGTCGACAACTTCTTCGAGGCCGGAGCCCCGAGACTGTCCCTCGACGGACACGGCGCCAATGGCATCGACAACTTCTTCGAGGGTGGAGCCTCGAGAGAGCCCCTCGACGGACACAGCGCCGATGGCTTCACAGGTTCCGACGATCTCAATGGCGTTGAGGACCGGGACCTGGATCTGGCACGGCTATGGTGATCTCCGTTGTCCAGACAGGACCTCGACAGCTCCCGATGATCGCGCCGACCGCTAGAGCACGAAGGCGTGCGAGTGGTGGACCGAGCCCGTTCCTTGCCGGCTTCTTTCGAAGGCGCGGACTGAACTGTGCCTTGCGACTCGAAAATCACTAACATCTGCCGGCGGAATGATTCCTATTCGGCTGGCGACGAAGACTTGGTGGGACAAGTCAACCCTCTGGCGGAGGCCTCCTCCTCTGAGGACGGGGAAGGCGACCGGTGACAGTGCTTCCTAGAATGCCTCGATGAGGCAGAGGAATGGCGGGAACCACTCCTAGACGGAGACCCCCTGGATTTTCGCCAAAGTGGAGAGTCGCCCCTCGAGTCATGGGTCGAAAGCCCAGCGGATTTCGATTTATGGGGCTTAGACACCCTACCTACCTTCAATTTCTTCTTGCAGTCCCGCAAGGCCTTAAAGGTCAGGGACTGGCAATCCTTGCAGTCGTCGGTGGCGTGGCTTTCGCCGAGGCACCAAAGGCAGATGTCGTGTGGGTCCATGATGGACATCTTTGAACTGCAGCCCCGACATTTTTTAAAGCCCGACTTTGGGGTAGTAGAAGAAGACGAAGACATTGCTTTCAAAGAGAAGAATTAAGCGCGCCGAGATTCCGAAGCAAACATGTTTGCAGAAAAAATGGAACTGAGGCTACAGGCGCCGTGCATCCTATATATAACATCCGGTGACGTCGACCCTCGACGGAGGCCCTCGAGGGACAACGGATCGATGCCATCGATGCAGGACGCCCTCTGCCGAAAATGTTCCTAAGCAGCACAGCTGTGGACATTACCTGTCATAGATGTGGAATACGTCGGAGGATACAATCCCCTCGAAATTTAATTTACTCAGAAAGATATTATGTTTGTAAATCGCACATTGATTTTTATACACCCTTCTGGCCTTGTCATCATAGTGGTGTCACCTTTTCCGCTCTCACTTATGAGTGAGCAATTTTATTTCTCTCAAAGTAGTACACATTTGGCAGTCTTGAATGAACCTTTTGTTTGTGTGTCAGTCAAAGGTGCTGATTTTTTAAGATTAGCTATCAGCGAGTAAAAGTAACCACACAATGGTCTGACCATAATAGATGAAGAAAATGGATGCGCTCTATTAGATCTCAGGTTCCAAAAATAAGTCCGCTAAATGGTCTTTTACCGGCAGTTATGAGTGAAGCAAAGGGTACCCATACCGTATGAGACAATAGAGGTAGAAGTAGTAGACATATCCAGCCCGTAGCGCTTGGACTCGATCAGGCCAAAAGTATCAGTAAGCCAGATTTCTGTGACTAGAGCCATACCAATATTGTGATTAATGAGGAAGCCAGTGAACATACATATAGGTTTTTGCCATAGGGCAGCACATTAGTTAGCATGCATCTCAAGTCAGCATTCCTAGAAGCCATATTATAAGAGGACATGATCAATCTCATAGCAGAGTTGGTCGGATCCGAAGGCTTCAATGATATGGAAAAGAGGCAAACATAAGCCCAAGCTAAACTGGAGAATTCAATTTTAGGTAGGTGGTCTTAGGAAGGGGACACGCCAATTATTGTACAGAAAGATTCAGCTATATCTGACTTACCAGTTCCACCTCAGCAGTGGAAGGCATCATGCGGCAAGCCTTTGGCATGGGTTTGCCTCTAGCATGCTTCTGGAATGGCTGCATTGTGCCTCTAAAGGCCGAGAAGAAGCCATGTGGTATCCGGGGGACAAATGAGAGTCGCTATTCCTTCAGCAGTTGATTCTTTTATTCTGTTTGTGTCCCAAAGATAAATGTTTGAATGTTGGGAAATTCCAAGTGTAATAGGCTCTAAGTGGAAAACACTAAAATCAACGTCATTATTAATGATGCCTGCTTAACTAAAGTAAACATTTTACATTAGCTAGATATTCGCATTTAAAAGCTAATGAATTAATCTTGTTTGGATAAACAGGCTATCCCAATGTAACAATAAAGAATGTTCTCTTTGCAGACCATTTTGTTGGGCAGCCTATTGACCATATGCTGAGGATATATAGGGTAAAATCATTGGCAATCAGTTTGCATTGATCAGAACTCTGGGGTTTTGAAGACCTAGCACAATTGCAGTTCTTCACAAAATGTGTTTTTCAAAAGACGTTGGGGATTTCCTAATTCTGTTCCAACCTTCACTCTTCACGAAGAAGTAGCACATCTATATATTGTAAGGGTGCAGAAGTATGACTCTGACACAGCGGTGGCATAGTGGTTGGCAGAATCCTATTTATGGAAAATGAAAAGAAAACCCTATCTTGCCCTAACTCTATGTGGGGTTTCCCTGCCTCAACACAAATTAAGGAATCTATCAGAATGCCTAAGAATTAAAATAGTCCACCGTCCTTTGTCAAAAACCTATTTCCAACCTTACACTTACAACTCAACTAAAAGGGGTTTGCTGTCCTCTTGGTCCAAAAGAATGACTCCCTTCTTCTGGACAGGCACAGTTGCATGTATCAGGGAAATTGGTTCCTGAGGGAATGTATCCCTTCCCCAGGTCGCAATCCTTTTTCACAGGTTAAAGCGAAGTTCCAAAGTAGCAAGCTACTTGTGTGGCAATTCATGAACTGATGGGGAATGTCTCCATTCCCCCGGCCTTTCTCAGGCTTGTATTCTTTAGGTATGGGCCTCAGACCCCGGTTGGCGGACTAGGTTCACTGAGAAAGTGGTTTGACTGCTCCTCCAATCCGCTGTGGGTCCCAGGCCTTGGTTGGCAGACCTGGTTTATTGCTCTACCAGGTACTGTTGCAAGGAAGAGTGGTTTGACTGCTCCTTCAACCTGCTGTGGGTCCCAGACCTTGGTTGGCAGGCCTGGTTCACTTCTCTGCAAGGTACTGCGACAAGGGGGAGGGACGTGCGCACAGTTTCCCCTATCAGTCCCTCATCTCCAGTGGTCGATGTGGGCGGGAGTGGATGGGAGCGGTGCGCCTCTACTTTTTTAAAATTACGTTTCACTGTTCCTATACATTTATTTTAAAAAGCAACCATTCCAGAATGGTTTTGTTTAAAAAATAAAAGTGTAAGAAGAAACTTTTTTTTATTTTTTTTTATTTTTTTTTTATTTTGTCATAGCTGATTACATCAACTTTTCAAAAATTATTGGAAAAATTGTCACAACAACATAATTGGACAATAGCGAGAAGGAATTAACAGTACATGTAATTATTACATTTTCTAAAACATTCGAACCAATAATAAAATTTATAAAAGTAGACAAATAAGATGCTTAAAATAACCATCATAAAATCGTAGGTACAATTACCACTGTGAAAGTCTATGATTTCCGCATTGCAAAACTGGATTTTAGACGAGACTATACTTTATACATCTAACAATATCTCATCATGTAAAACATTTTCCAAAAAATGCACGATAGCTTTCATAATTGAGAATCTAGTACTATTGGATAAAATGCTCCAAATATCTTTTTCATCCTTCTCCATGTACAGATTCAAAAGGTCCTTGAAGTGTTTTTTCCGAAAGACATGCAAATGTGGGCATGATACAATAAGATGTGGCAACGTTTCTTTCTCATATCGGTTTTTGCAATAACGACAAAATGTAAGCTCCACATGAATAGTTTTACGCCTGACCATAATCTCTCTCGTCAGCCACAAGTTTAGCCTCGTTCTTAGAAATTTGTTGCGAATATTAGCTGAGGGACATTTCAGCAAATATCCGGCCGTCTGTCCTAAGCGTTTAGGACAGAAGAGATTAGGGTCAAAATCTTTATACTTTGCACATAACTCGTAATTTACAATCCAATCCCAGCGGAAGAATTTTTTCTTAGCGCCACTTGGGTTTTCTAAGAGGAGTTGTAAGGGGATGTCAGCTTTAACTAGTGTGTCTATTACCATGTTGCGCCATTTCATTGGGAAGGGAGCAGACGATCCTGATAGTTGGCGAGCTACTGTGCTCAGAATGTTAGCATCAGAAATTCCAAGCAGACTTTTTCGAAAAAAGGCACACATTCTCCATTTCACTCTACTATGTAGTGAGTTCAAGCCCAATTCAAATCTTAACAGGGGCAAGGGTACGCAATTTGGAAGACGCAGCACCTTTTTCCAGAAGGTGGCTTCAAGGTTATTCCATAAGTTGTCATTGGAGTATAATTTTGACTCCACACCATAAAGAAAAACGGGCACTACCTTTTGTTCGTAGAACATCAAAATGTGTTTTAGTGTGAATTTTCCGTACTTAAATACAAGGATTTTCGCTTGTGATATGAGAGTCAGCAGTTTGGAATCAAGCATGTATGTAGCAGCGACTTGAGTACCAGTATTTTGTATGCTAACTCCCAAGTACTTGAAATTCGAAACAGTTTCCATGGTTTGGCGCTGCAGAAACCACGGTCCATTATAGGTACTACGTTTACCCTGAGGCTTACATATCATAATCTGAGATTTAGACAAGTTTACTGTGAGATGGTTTAGGTCTGCATAGTGTGAAAGGGCGGCCAACAAATTCTGCATGCCCTTTGGTGTCTGTGAAATTAAGACCAAATCATCTGCATAGAGCAGCCACGAAATGCGTTGGCCACCCAATTCCGGGGCATCGTTAATAATATTTTGGAAACATGGGCCCATGTCTAATATAAACAAATTAAACAGAATAGATGCTAATATACATCCCTGTTTGAGTCCAACGGACGTTCGAAAAGATGTTGATAGTAAACCTTCCCGTGTAAGACGAACTCGCATAGAAGTGTCCGTATGTAATTGAATAATTAGCGCCAAAATGGAACTAGGGCAACCAAATTTTTTTAATTTGTCAAAAAGAAGTGTTCGATCTATTGAATCAAATGCGGCCCGAAAGTCTATAAATGCGAAATATAAAGTCTGTTTCTTAGTTAAATATTGTGCTTTCAACATATTGATGGTAATAATGTTGGGAATTGTTCCCAGGCCACTGACAAAGCCAGATTGAAAAGGATCCCGTCTCAGATGGTTTTTGGTCCACTCGTTTAGCTCTCGTAAAATGAGTCGACAAAAGATCTTTCCCGTTACATCCAATAATGAGATGGGTCTATAGCTTGCAGGGCAAGCACGATCGCCTTTTTTGTAGATCGGTATAAGGATCGACTGTTTCCAAGATGTAGGAATTTTTTGAGACTTGATAATTGTTTCAAACATAAGAAACAATATGTCAGCCCAAATCTCCGGGAATTGTTTCAGCTGCATATTAGACAGCCCATCTGGGCCAGGGTCCGTGGAATTACTAGCCTGTCTAATTAGAAACACTAAGTCTTCTTTGGTGAAGCGAAGATTAAATGCAGTATCGTACTTTAAAAGTGAGACAGATGAAGGTGTTTGGTCACTTGTAAATTGATTAGAGTAGTAACAAACCCACGTGTGCTCCGAGACATCATTTGTTTGAAGAAACTTGCACTTCAGTGCACTGAGCCGGAAGTAGGTGGGAGGGGTGGCTTTAATCTTGAGAATGCCCCTTAATAGGTGTGAAAGGTGGGTGATTAGAAAGGGGGGGATGCGTAACGCTGCATGCGTTACCCTTAGTGTCACCCTAGCTATAGCTATAGCTCTCGCCACTTCCAAAACCACACAGCATACTGTACCTCCTCTTCAAATACCGTCATTGACTATGTGTAAGCTGCACCCACCCGACAACAACATAGTAATGTTGGCCCGCACACTTGACCAGAGGAATGATAGACACAGTGTTAGGACATAAGTTCTCTCGCTGCAACAAAACCATAGGCTAGCATCTCACCCTGTAAACATCTTAAACCTGACTAGCATTACTGCCACCAACCTAATTGGTGCAACTAAAAACACCCACAGCTTCCAGACTAAAAGAAATAATACGCTTAGACACAGACCCAAACATGCTCCTAGCACAACTAAAGCCAAACCTACTAATGACAAAAACAGCAATATGCCCGCACTAATTAAAGGTGCCTTAATCAATGCCAGATCCATCCCAGCACCCGCACTGGACATATCTGGCCTTATCACCACCAATGACCTTGACTTTATTGCCATAACGGAAACCTGGTTGCACCCTGCAGTAGGCCCATCCTTAGCCCTTGTCCTGCCGGACGGCTACGCAATTATTAGAAAGGATTGAACCAGCACAAAGGGAGGAGGCATCGCCTTTATCTCAAAATCTAATCTCAATATTAGAGAAATCCCTAATATTCCTTTCACATCAGGAGAACTCTTGTCCCCGAAAATCACGATCTCTGCATCTCTGCCAAGGCCTCACTAAATATGCACCTTATCTATAGGCCTCCATGCCCCATCTCCTTCGACGAGAACATTGCTGCCTTACTAACCACGGATACAAAACCCACCTCTAAAATCAGCATCCGTGGTGATTTCAACCTAGGCATCCACGACAGCACTGACACCGAAGCCTCCACCTTAGGCAATACCATGGAAACCCAAGGTCTCAAACTATGATCCACTGGCCTAACTCACACCAAAGGTTGCACGCTCGACTGGATCGCCGACCATAACTGCACCACCCACATTTCCAATAATGACCCTTGCCCGTGGTCAGACCACAATATTATACTATTTACAATCGACACCAACACACCCACTAGTACACTGATGCCAATAGCACCTGCCATCCAAGCACGCAACATGCACAACACCACGCCTGACAACATTCTCCCTCTAATCTGTCGACTCACTTCACATGCTGTAACCCAGCCGACCCTACCTCCCTGGTATCCACCTATAATCAAGTTATGGAAACAGCTCTTGATGTAGTGGCCCCCATGGGTAACTGCAAAGCTAAACCCAAAGCACATCTCAACCAGGGGTTCACCCCTGAACTCAAAGAATTACGTAGCAAAAGAAGAAATGCTGAAAACAATTGGACAAAAAATCCTTCAATCATCAATAAACAACAATTTACCTCCTTAGAAAAGCCACCTATAGAAAAGCCACCTATGAAGCCAAAAGCAACGCATATAACGTGCACATAGAAAATGCCAATTCTAGCTCCAAAGAGCTCTTCTCAGTTCTAAGAGAATTGGAAGCGCCTTCACAGGCCCCAGACCGATGCATCAAAGACCAAGACTGGTGCGAATATATACAAAAACCCCTCATGGACAAAATTAAGATACTCCAGATCAAAATCAATAACAAAAAGTTGAAACTCAATACATCCCAGCAGCATACCATCGAATCTAATCTACCGATCTACTATCACGATAGAGGAGACTACCAAAATCATAAAAAGTCTTAAACCTTCTCGATGCCAAGGCGACATTTGCCCAGCGACTCTAATCAAAGACTGCGCAGACAACCTGGCTCCCTTCATCACCTCACTCATAAACAACTCATTTGCCTCTAATAAAATACCAGATAATCTCAAGGAACCCTGGGTACTGCCCTATTGAAAAAAAACACCCTAGACCTGAATGTACCAACCAACTACCGGCCTGTCACTACGGTACCATTTTTGTTAAAATTCCTTGATAGGGTAGCTTATGTCCAAATTCAAAAATACTTAGAGAATCATTATCTATTGGGCCTCCGCCAATCTGGCTTCTGCCCTGGCCATGGCACGGAAACAGCCTTGGTAGAACTTAAAGCTCAAATGGACCAGATCAGAGACAGAGGTGCCCTAGCGATCCTCCTCCTCTTGGACCTTGTAAATCACAATATCCTATGCCGTCACCTAGCCAGAAATGGCCACTTCTGTAATAATGCTATAGCATGGAACAAATAATTCTTGTTGAACCGAACACAGAGTCTTCTCCTCCTCTGCTGCAGCCAGCCCCACCCCAGTCACATGCAGAGTGCCCAGGGATCATGTGTATCCCCTACCATGTAAAACGCATTTACAAAACTCTCTTTGATAAACTGGATAATTTGGGTGTCACCTACACAAACAATGCTGACAACACCCAAATATTAATTCATATCACAGGGGACAACAACACTGACACGAACGCCTTTAATGCGATCTATCACGCAATCCAAGCTTGGATGGCTCAGAATGAGTTATGTCTTAATGATAATGAGACATAGATCCTGATCCTGGGCAGCCAAGCTAAACTTAAAAATCTCTCCCCGCGGTACCAATCTTTCAACATAGATGGAAACCTCATCACCACAGCCAAAGAAGTCAGGACCTTAGGTGTCTATGTCGACTCCACACTCACACTCTCACGACAGGTTAACGGTATCACATCAGCCTACACAGCCAAATTCATCACTGCTTAGAGACCTTATCTTACAGAAACAAACCGTATCACCTTAGCTAGAGCTCTAATCCTTTCTAGGATCGGTTATTGCAACGCTATCTTTGCAGGTTCATCAGCCAAAAACCTTAAGAAACTCCAAATTGTGCAGAACAATGCCATAAGAGCTGCCCTGAATATGCCTAAATCAGATCACATCTCTACCGCTAGAAGAAACATTCAATGGTTACCAGTGAGCGACCGTATTAAATTTAAAGTACTTACGCTCACACACAAATGCCTATCCAACACCGTCCCACCCCATCTCTCGAGTTTGATAACTAAAAACCAGTCAGCTAGACCCACCCATTCTGCTTATCTTGGGCATTTGATTAAGCCTAGATACAATAGACAAAGAGCAGGCGGTTCTAGTTTCCCCGTCATGGCAGCCAACTATTGGAACGGCCTGCCCTTGACCCCAAGGTTGGATCCTGCCATACTTTCATTCTGCAAAAAACCAAAAACATGGCTCTTTACACAGGACACTAAGTTGTCCCCTACTTACCTGTAAGTAACCTAAATTACAGCACAACCTGCAACTAAGCCGCAAGTATGCATTATTTGTGGTCTGCATAACCTGTAACCAAATTCGTAAGTACGCATCATCAGCGATCTGCATAACCTGTAACAAAATTTCTAAGTATGCATTATCTGTGATCTGCTTAAACCTGTAACCAATTTCTTATGCCTGACCAACCTGTAACCAACTTCTTAAGCTTGCTGAAATTGTAACCATATTTGTAAATTATGCACCCAAATGCCTGAGGATTAGGCACGCAATACAAATATAATAAATAAATAAATGCTGTGGAGGACAACAAATAAAGTTAATGGGGGTTGTTTAAAATGCAATTTGCATTTTCTTTTGCTGTGTTTCTTTCAGCCTTTACACAGTGGTGGGGGGTGGAATTAAGGAAAGGTGGGACCCAGGTATGGGGTTTGTATTGTGCGTGAGAGGGGGTGTGACAATGGGATTTTGGGGGGGGGGGGTGGTGGTGAGCCAGAAGGGAGTATAGTTCCACTACTTTTTTTTCGTCCACTTCGACCACTGCTCCTCCTCTTAAATTGAGGTATCGCACACAGGCATTGTCTGTAAAGATAACTATATGCAATCATGGCACAGCCGGGCGAGTTGAGGCACACTGTCACGCTCCTCACTTGGAACTTTCGGGGGCTGGGAAATCTGGTTAAAGCCCACAAGATAGTCGCCTATGCTAACCGGAAGGGTGCCCAGATTTTGTTTTTGCAGTTAACACACATGCCGAGCCAACCTGCAGAGAGGTTTGCGCAGGGAGGGGTTGCAGGGGGTGCATAATTGGTACATGTCATATTGGTCGAAAGCCAGAGGGGTTCTGACACTGATACATCGCTCCCTGCAATTTATGCATTTAGATACTAGAGTGGATGAGGGTTGGAGATATGTGCTGGTACATGGTATCCTGTACTGTTGCATGGTCCTGTTAGTTAATCTGTATGGACCAAATGTAGACAACCCAGATTTCTTTGACAAGGTGTTTTGCCTCTGTGCTAATTACCTTATGACTTTGATAGTATGTTGGAGGGACCTAAACACTATTTTATGTACAATGCTTGATCGCACTTCGGTCACACCCAGAGTGCTAACTAAGGCTGCACAGACTATCCTTACGAATATGTCCGATATGGGTATGCTTGATGTGTTGCGGTTGCTGAAAATGGCGAACAGCACATATACATTCTATTCATCAGTGCCTGACACGCACTTGCACATTGATGTATGGTTGGTATCTAGTCCACTAGGGTTATCGGGTGTACCATACATCCTCGCTCTCCTATTCTGTTAGCTATTCAGATGTCTAATTGGGGAGCACGTGGGGGCATGTGTGCACCATGGCGTTTTAAACCCGCTGCTCCGCAGGACCAAGTATTCTATTTGAACCTGCAGGATCATATATCCTCCGACTTTGATACTAATGTGGGGTCGGTGTCTTCGGTTGCGACCATGTGGCAGGCCTTCAAGGTGTACACCCATGGACATATGCTTTGTCTACTGAATTTTGGGTCCTTAAGAGCTTGAGTGGTGAATTAAACACTTGAGAATCCAAACTTTCGACACTGCAGTAGCAATATCCCCTGTCCCCTATCCCAGTGCTCCGGCAAGATATCTAGACCGAGCTAGATGTGTTTAGGAACGCCGCGAGGAGGAAGCTGCAACATATGAACAGGCGAATAGCAGCAAGAAGATATGGGGAGTCTGATAGGCCCGGCAGAATGTTGGCTCATGTGACTAGGACAGAGGCGGGAGCTGCACACATCTCATATATTAAAAGGCAGGATGGGACTGTAGCACATACAGACGAAGACATCAATGATGTATTTTATCGGTTGTACTCTGCTTTCTATCAGCCGAAGGGGTCCGCTACCGCTCTCGAGATTGAGAATTATTTAGGAGGGATACCAATGACACTGCTTTCCAGAGAGGCCATGGAGGCCTTGGAGATCCTGATATTGGTTGAGGACATTAAATTAGTCATTTTGGGCCTGCCCAACTGCAAGGCGCCGGGGTCAGATGGCTTCTGTGCCGAATTCTATAAGGAATGCTGTGATGTGCTGGCTCCCCATGTGCTACAAGTCTTGGAGGAAATGCTACCCCTGGGGGTACTGCTGGCAACTCTGCGTGAGGCGGTGATAAAATTACTGTTGAAGCCGGAAACGTCGGCAGATGAATGTATGTCCTCTAGTCCGCTGTCACTCATAAATATTCACACCAAGAGTTATGCCAAAGTACTCGCAACCAGGCTGAACCCACTGATGGTACACATGGTGCATCCGGATCCATCCGGGTCGGTGTACAGTTCTATAATGTGTTAGCGCAGGTTTCACATGAATTGCAGGCAGTGGTGGTCTCTCTGGATATGCACAAGGCTTTTGATACGATCTCCTGGCCATTTCTTTTCCAGGACCCTTATCGCCCTTATTGTTTGCCTTAATAATCGAGCTCTTAGCAGACAGGATACGTGACAAATTCATAGGGGCGGGTATATGTCTTGGAGGGATAATTGAGATTGTGTCCTTGTATGCCGACGACATCCTCTTATTCATTTAGAATCCTGAGACCAACCTGGCGACCTTCGACAGATACTCCAGTCTCCACCTCGATAATAGTAAATCTGAGATGTTACCAATGACTGAGGCTACGCGTCCACCGCTGGCTGCAGTGGGATTCTCTTGGGCACTGCTCAGGTTCCGGGTCTTGGGGATCCATGTTGCTAGGTCACCCTCACCGACATTTTATTTAAATGATGGATCCTAAGGCCAAACTTCAGTGGTGGTACCATTGCCACTTGCCTGGAGACGTTTTCTGATCAAAATTGTCCTTTTACCCGAGCTTCTGTACTTATTCCATACCATCCCAATGTGGCCTGGCCACTCTTTCTTCATTGATCTTACAGGCATGTGCTTGTCCTTTCTCTAGGGTAAATTGAATAAGAGACTGAATGTTTCCACCCCATATGATAAACGGCTTTCTCTCTGAGGCATGGAGGCGGTGTCGCCCACCAAGGATAGAGATGTGGATGTGGTATGGAGTAGGGAGCACATTCTCACATTAGGGGACCTATATTTGAATTAATGTTTCTTTTCCTGGGATGACATCAAACTACTTGTTGGGGACACCTCAATACAATTGCTGAATTATTTTAGATTCAGGGCTGCTCTCTGGATGTTGGCCAGTGTCTCCGGTTTAACCGAGCCCCCATGTGTGCTTGTCATAAATTCTTTCAGAGTCAACTGGTAGGAAGAGTATATGCACACTTTACAAGCTGGCACAATTAGCAGACACTGGGAGGGGGCCTGATGTTCAAGCTAAGTCGGTGGCGAGCTGGGAACGGAATTAACAGATGCACATGTTGTTTAACAAAAGGTGTCTCATTGAATTCGAAATACCGCCTCATACACTTCAAGGTATTGAGCAGGCTGTACTATACTCCAGCTAGGCTTGACTTGTTTAGGCCAAAACTGGCCAAGGTATGCCCCAGGTCTCATAGTATACATGCTTCTCTGTTACACATGTTGTGGGATTGCCCCAGGCTGGGTGGGTATTGGGCAGAGGTTTGCCAAGCCCTTGAAGACATACTCGACATGCGGCTCCACCTCAGAGTGCGTGAGTGTGTGCTGGGTTACACGGGCAAGATGTTCATGCTGCAGCAGCGTTTTCTTAACCTGAGGCTCCTGCTGGCTAAGAGGGCCACCCTGATGCAGTGAACTTGGAAAAATCCTCCAGGACTCTTGACCTGGTTGAATGATGTCATATGGGCTAACAATAATTAAGCATTGTATGTCTGGTTGGTCCTGAACAGTTGCCATCCTAAAGATATTTGGCAAGATTTTTGCGCTTATTTGACAAATAAGGCAGGGCCCTGAACTCTCTACTGGAGCTCTACAGGCATGCTAATATTTATTATGTGCTATTATTTTGCTAGGTCATTTATACGTCATGATGCACAACAATGTTGTTGCTCACCAAGTTCTTAATAAACAAAGTTAAAAAAATTAATAAATGGTGGATGGAGACAATATAGTAGCAGATAGTACACATTTCAGCACTAAATCATATGAAGAGTTGAAAGGTTATCAAAGTCAGAGGAGGCATAGGATTTCTGGAATTTACAGTGTGCTTTACAGAGCGCCTAATGATTCTGGTTAAGAGTAGGAGTTAGCCAAGATTGAGGAGGTTTAAGTGAAGTAGTAAGAGGGTTACTTTACAAATGGAGATTCAAGCCAGACAAAATATTAGTGCAGAGGAGTCAGGATAAGAAAATTAAGTGTCTAGAGGCGAAAGAGAGAAAATTATAGGTGATGAAAAGAAGGAAATATCAAGTGAACATAGATCTTAACTTCAATGGTTCAGAAGTCAACTTTTAAAAACCTGTTTCCAAAACAAAACATCATAATCAGAAATGGTTCATTTCTATTAACAAATACAAGAATGCATACGAGTCCCATTCAGTCCTGTTCTACTCTTACCAGCTGCTTGGACCGCGGAATCTAGCCTGATGACTTGAGTAAATCAGATGCCATCAGGCTTCCATAGAAAATTGGCAAGCATGAATTCTAAATATGATTCGAATCATATGGTTGTTGTTTTACTCCTGTGATTTTGGGCGCTCTGCTATCTGTGGTTTAGGAGTTCCTGTTGCTTCCTATCTAATTTTTCTGGTGGTACCATTGGAGGTTCACATACATTTCCTTCTATACAAGTATTTTCTTTATGTTTATTCTGAGTAACACAGCTATTTTGTAAACATTCGCTTATTTAGTAACATTTTGATGTGCAGTAATTCCCATAAAACTTTATATGATTAAATCCATAATTAATTATCAGTTTACTTAGCATCAAATACTGTTTATGTTTGAATGATACCTGGCCCAATGAAGTATGTCATCCAAGTTCAGTATTAACAAAAGAATGACCGTAGGCAACAAAAAAAAACAATTTTGAAGTGTGTAGAGAGGCATGGATCCCAATGGATTCTGTCCAACCTTTTGTAGGTAAAAGGGAGACACCTGAGTCAATAGGGCTCCAATGATTGTGGGAGGCACTATGTTTTTACACCACCGCTGCTATTACTGATCAATGCTGTGTGTAAACGAGTCTGTGGTGGTGATCCAGGATCATTATCAGCAATGAACATATATTAATGGAAACCCAGGATATAAAGATTTGCCATGCCTACCTCTGTTCTGTATGGATAATAATAAAAAATACTTTAGGACAGCAGCTACTGTCCGTTCGGACGGATCTTCTGCATGCATGAAAATAAGGATTCATGATTTTTCTGTTCTCCAATTTCTATAGCCAGTCTATCCAGATGTTTTCTCTTTTTGCATGTGCCATTTCATTATTGCTTAAAAAAGACATTTCACAGCATTGGTTTTCCTGGGATGATCGAGCTGTGGAGCAGGCCTTGTGAGGCTTGCAGAATGCCTTTCCATCTGGGTCTTTACCGCTGAACATTTTGTGTTTGGGATGGACTCCTCAGAGGCCATACTCATGAAGCTCCAGGAAAAGAATTATTTGGAACATAACATGTTTATCTTTCTCGCACACTTAATCCACGTGAAAGAATTCATTCAGTCAATGAAAGGGAGCTGCTGGCAATGCAAGAGGCCTGTTCTGAATTATGATGCCATGTTGGAAATATTTTATACTGTGCCAAATTACCACCGTAGTGGTGCAAAAACACTGAGGACTATCAAAAACTTTGTGTATTTTGACCCAACTGTGGTATCCAAACTGTAGTCTGCAGTTGAAAAGGAAAGGGGTGAAGCAGTAGGGAAAAGGGAGAAGGCATAAAGTGACGGGGGATGTTCAAACAGAGATGGGGGATTTAAAGGAAGGATAATAGTGTTTGTGATATCTTTGGCCCATGTCGATCCACCCTAAGTACACTAAAGGGTTTAATGTGTTTTTACCGAAAATGTATTCCCTGTAGATTTGTTTAATGCATATTTGCAATGTTTTTTTCCCCTACAAAATACACAGGGAGACCCCTCACTCCCCATCTCATGTTTCCGCACCCAAGCATATCCCCCACATTTTGTGGCAAAAAAAAAAAATACATTACATGATCAAAAGACAGGATACTGCGATGAATCCTATGATGTCGTCCCCTCTCCCCAAGGAAGAGACCCTTTCCATGAGGCCAGGGAGGTGAGGCTGCTACCGATAGTCCCTCTGTGGGTGGTAATCAGTGGGAGGATCGCATGGGGAGGGATTCTTCCTCTGGGATACAGGCAGGACATTATAGATTGATGTGGTACAATACACCCTCACCCACCTGATTTTCCTTCCTGTGGTCATACAAGTTTCCCCATGCATTTGTGCTATAGCAATAGTACCGCTATTACTGGGACGAGTTAGATTCCATTGAACCATTCCCTCAATATACTGAGACGTGTAAGATCAGGATCGACTCCACTGAACTGTCACCTCTATACACTGAGACAAGGAAGGAGCTCTGCACCAGAAAGATCATCACATTAAGCAGTCTAGCTTTTCTGTTTCATGGAACTTAAAAAGGGAAGGACTACTAACAAAATTGTCAGTCCCTCCCCGGAGGCACCGAGAGCAAAGCAAGCACTGCGCAGACAGAAGAGCTGAACTTGCAGCTACTGACCAGGACATGGCGAAGGGATAGACAGCATTCTACCTGTTTGGAAGAAGCCTAAGGCCAGAAGAGGCTGAGGCTCCCGATGTGAAAGAGCGGTGAGGGCAACGGTCCAGCAGGTATGCAGCCGGACACCCAAGAAGTGCTGGGGAGCTGCATACGGCAACGCACAAACAAGAAACATCACAGAAAAACTGTTGTAAGGCGCAAGGAGCCCCGAGACTGAGGTGAGAGACTGGGAGCCCATACAGAAAGTGCGGGGGCAGCCCGGGGACCTCAATGGCACTCAAGGAACCAGCGTGAAGGGGTCTGGGACCCGAGAAAGAGAAACACAGATATAATGGTCTGGGACCCGAGAAGCCAAAGGGGTCTAGGACCCGAGAAATACAGAAACGGGGATCTCGGACCCGAGGAGCCAGTGTGAAGGGGTCCAGGACCTGAGAAAGAGAAACCAATGTGAAGGGGTCTGGGACTCCAGGATAAGAAAGTGTAACAACAGGGTAAGGGATCCTTTGGAGAAGAGGCAGAATTCCTGGCCGGGGAGGTTACCAGGGATGCTTTGGAGAAGAACCAGACAAGTATACACAGTGAGACAGTATTCATGGCAGGGGGGTGTACCAGGGATACTATGAAGAATCAATCAAGCATACCAAGGGTTCTAGGACCCAATCGTTTGAGGACAAGGTACTCCAACAAGTCCCCCTCTTATACGTCGCAGTACCTGGTAACGTTGAATACCACGTCTGTCCAAGTGTGTCACTATAGGAGCTCATCAGGGGCGTGAGAGAGGCCAGGGGAAGGAAGACATTCTCCCTACTTTGTGGAACTGTAAATACAAGCCTGAAAAAGCCTAGGAGAAGGGATACATCTCCCCTACTTAGTGGAACTGTAAATACAAGCCTTAGAAAGGCTAGTGGAAGGGAGACATTGCCCCTACTTGTGAACTGTGTTCTTCCAGAAGAAGGGAATCATTCTTCTGGACTCATAAGAGACTGATCCAGTTTAGTTCATTTATAAGTGTAAGGGATAGAAGTAGGATTTGGAAAGAGGACGGTGGACTTTTTAGTTACAACATTCTGACAGCTCCTTAGTTTTCATTGAGGCAGGGAAACCCCTCTTAGAGTTAGGGAGAGCTAGGTTTCCTTCTTTCTTTTGGTATAAAGGAATTTGCACAAAAAGCATGCCACCTGTGTGTCAGTCTCCTCCTTCCACACCCTTGCATGTATGTTGTCAAGAGTGAGATCTGACCCAGTTGACATAAACTAGGGAACCCTGAGGTTTACGAAGTTCACTGAGCAAGCCTCAAGCCTTCAATTGCCATGAAAGAATCAATTGGTTTTGATCTCCCGAGTAGTAGAGATTTAATTATTGAAGCAGGAGCAAGGCAACTGGTCCCCACAGGTTTGGTCCTAATCCCCCTCCCCCAAGGCATGTATGTAAGGTTAGCATCCAAGCCAGACCTGGCTTGGAGACATGGCCTAGATGTGTTGGCAGGAGTGATAGACCCAGATTATAGAGGGGATTTGAAGGCCCTGATACAAAACAACAGCGAAGAGGCTTACCAAGTAAAAGCTGGGGAAATAATTGCTCAGGAGATTTTAGAAAAAGCCTTATTCCCCAAACTCCTAGAAGTCCCCGATACTGATAGCACTGATTGAGGAATAAGTACCTTGGTGAAGCCGATGTACCCCTGAACCTGACATGACTCTCCCAAAACGCCATCATGAGGAGGAAGACATGTAAATAATAAATAGACTTAGCGTGTGCGCAGCACAATGACCCTGTGTTAGCAGAGGCCTTTCTAAAAGTCAGCTCTGAGGAAGATGGTAGAAAGAAAGAGACATTTCTTCCTAAAACATGGATTATTGTATAGAGGGGAGCCTTCAGGGGATTCCTCACGCTCAGATATTAGTCCCCCAAAGCCACAGGAGGGTAGTATTGGAAATTTCTCACACCCACCTCACTGCTGGTCACTTAGGTACATCAAAACCCAAGGGCAGGTAGTAAATAGGTTCTGCTGGCCCGGAGTGTATGCAGATGTCAAAGATTCTGTAGTCACATGCTCTCTATGTCAGAAAACTTCATTACATCATCCTCCACCTGCACCTCTCCAACCCTTATCTATAATAGGGATCCCATTTTCCCAAATAGGGATGGTTATAGTGGGACCATTGGAACCCTCTAGGCTTGGGAATAGATACATTCTTCTCGATTATTCTACCCGCTATCCTGAGGTCTTCCTAATGCGAAGCAACACCTTGCAACAGATTCTAAAGCACTTGATCGCCTTTCTATCAAGAGTAGGCTTCCCCAAAGAATTTCTGACAGACCAGGGAATCACTTTCATGAGTAGAATAATGGCAGAGGTAAAGCAAATTTCACCGAAAAAGACTTTGTGAACCTCTGTCTATCATCCCCAGATGGATGGTCCTGGTGAACGTTTTAACAAGACCCTAACACATATACTCAAGAAATTGGTTGAAGCTGATGGTAAATACTGGCATATGATGATTTCTTGGGCCCTGTTTGCCATTAGGAAAGCCTCCCAAGCTTTCCTGGGATTTTCACCTTTTGAATTGTTGTATGGGCGAGACCCTAGGGACATGTTAGACATGTTATGGGAAACCTGGGAGGAAAGGGAAGAAGTCATCCTACCCTTGACCCAAACCACACAAACGATTAAAGAACACATGCATGTGGTTCAGGACATAGTCCACTGCAATCTGACTAAAACCCAAGCACATCAAAAGACATAGTATGACAGCAAAGGTGTAACCCAATCTACTCCCAACATCTGAGCACAAGATGTTATCAAGATGGCACAGGCCTTATGAGGTGATAGAGCAGACTGGTGCCTGTAATTACTGCATCGCTCAACCTGATAGGAGACTTAAAACACAAATGTACCCTGTTAACCTTGTAAAAGAATGGAAGGAAGATCTGGTAGAGCCTTCCCCTGTGGTAATGGCTAGTCTCCTAGCAGAAGGGACAGGTGAATGTAAACTAGTACTAGCTGACTTACCACCCAACCAACGGCAGGACATGCAGGACCTTTTGGATCAATTTACAGATGTTTTCAGTTGTGAGCCTGTTAGAGTGAAGGGGATATTTTACTATATATGCACTCCCCTAGAACAACCTTAAACCTTATAGAATACCAGAGGCTGGTCAAGAAATAGTGATCCACGAGATAGAGAAGATGCTGGATGAGGATATTATTGAGCCATTCCAGAGTCCTTGGTACTCGCCAATAGTGGCAAAACCTGATCAATGGTGAAGGTTTTGTAAAGACTTCAGAAAACGTACTGCGTTTTCACAATTCGATAACTACACAATTTCCCTGCAGCAGTATACCTCTCCACGATTGATCTCATGAAGGGCTATTGGCAGGTGCCGTTAAATCCAAAGGGGAAAAAAAGAAAACCGCCTTTTCTGCCCCTAGAGTAGTATTCCAGTTTAAGGTACTACCGTTCGGGCTGCATGGCGTGCCACAACTTCCCAGAGATTGATGGTTCAGGTTTTGCGCCCATACTCTAGTTGTAGTGGGGCTTATTTAGATGACATCATCATATATAGTAAGACCTGGGAAGAACACATGTTCCACCTCTATGAAATTGCTCGAGCCCTGAGATGACCTGCTCTGTTTGCCAACCCCAAGAAGTATTATCTAGTCCAATGGGCAGTAAAGTACTTGTTTTTGTTAGTGGGTAATGACCTGGTTCAGCCACAAACAGAAAAAATCTGTCCGGTTCAGGAAACTGCCGTCCCTAAAACAAAATGTGACTTAAAGGTTTTCTAGGACTTGTTGGTTATTATAGGAGATTTATCCCTAATTACTCTTCCATTACATCATGCTTAACCGACAAGCTGAAAAATGCAACGCCTCAGAAGTTGCAATGGCAGAAAGAAGCTCAGGTCTGTTTTAATAAGATGAAGATGATCTTATGTAGTTAGCCCATACTTAAAGTACTCAACTTTAACAAAGAATGCGTACTCCAAACCAACGCTTATAAGGTAGTATTAGGTGCTGTCCTATCCCAAGTATATGACGGAATAGAACACCCTGTGCTTTACATCAGCCGGAAACTATTCCCAAGGGGAAGACACTATGCCACTGTTGAGTTAGAAGCATTGGCTATTAAATGGGCCATAGGGTATCTCAGATATTACCCAACATGGAGAAAATTAGACTGGGCACAGCCCACTCACCACCGACATGGGAGTCTCCGGAACAACACCAACCCAAGTATAATGAGCTGGTTCTTCGACCTTCAGCCCTTTTGCTTCAGTGTAGAACACCAGAAAGGCAAAGAGCAGGAAACAGAGTTTCGTTCCTGGTTTTCTGTAGAAGATGAGGAAACCATAGGACATCATGGGATAATGTGGTATAATACACCCTCACCCACCCCTCTTCCGTCACCTTCTTTTCCTTCCTCTGGTCATATAAGTGCCCCCATGTATATGTGCTATGGCAGTAGTACCACTAGTACTGGGACGAGGAAGATCAGAACTGACTCTACTGAACCATCCCTCAATATACTGAGATGAGGAAGATCAGGATCAACTCCACTGAACTGTTATCTCAGTATACTGAGATGAGTAAAACGCTCTGCACCAGAAAGAACTCACAATATCATTGCATTGAGTCTAGCTTTTGTGTTCCATGGAACAATAATCTCAGTCCCTCCCCGGAGGTACCACAAGCTAGGCACGCACTGCGCAGATGGAAGCGCTGAACCTGCAGTTACTGACTGGGACATGGTGTAAGGAGAGACGGTGTCTTGACCTGCTTGGAAGAAGACCGAAGGCCGGAAGAGGCTGAGGCTCCCGACGTGAAAGAGCGCTGATGAGGACGGCCCAGCAGGTTTGCACAGCCAGACTCCCAGGAAGTGCTGGCGAGCCTTACGGCAATGCACGAACAGGAAACAATACATAAGAACCATCGGAAGAGGTAAGGAAGGACCGAGACTGAGGTTAGAGACCGGGATCCCATACAGAAGGTATGGGGGGCCCGGGGATCTTAAGGGCACTCAAGAAACCAGTGTGAAGGGGTCTGGGACCAGAGAGGCCAATGTAAAGGAGTCTGGGACCCAAGAAAGAGAAACACAGAAACAGGGGTCTGGGACCCGAGAAGCCAGTGTGAAGGGGTCGAGGACCTGAGAAAGAGAAACCAATGTGAAGGGGTCTGGGAACCAAGGATAAGAAAGCATAATGACAGGATCAGGGACCCTTTGGAAGAGAGATAGTATTCCTAGCAGGTGAGTGTACCAGGCATACTGTGAAGAGCAAGACAAGTATACACAGAAAGATAGTATTCCTGGCAGGGGAGTGTACCAGGGATACAATGAAGAATCAGTCAAGCATACCCAGGTGTCGTGGACTCAATCATGCATGAAAACAAGGTCCTGCAACAGGCCGTCTTCTTTGTCGCAGTACCTAATAAGGTTGAATACCAGGTCTGTGCAAGTGAGGGCCTGGAGGGGCTCATCAGGGGCGTGAGAAAGGCCAGGGGAAGGGAGATATTCCCTCTATGTTGTGGAACTGTAAATTCAAGCCTGAGAAAGGCCAGAGGAAGGGAGACCTTCCCCCTACTTTTTGGAACTGTAATTACAAGCCTGAGAAAGGTCAGGGGCAGGGAGACATTCCCCCTACTTTGTGGAAATGTCTGAACAATATCCTGAGAAAGGCCATGGGAAGGGAGACAACCCCCCTACTTGCGAACTGTGTTCATCCAGAAGAAGGGAGTCATTCTTCTGGACTCGGAAGAGATTATTCCAGTTTAGTTCATTGGTAAATGTAAGGGATAGAAGTAGGATTTGGACACAGGACGGTGGACTTTTTAGTTACAGACATTCTGAAATCTCCTTAGTTTTCATTGAGGCAGGGAAACCCCTCTTAGAGTTAGAGACAGCTAGGTTTCCTTCTTTCTTTTGGTATAAACAAAAGTATTTACCCAAAAGCATGCCACCTGTGTGTCAGCCTCCTCCTTCCACACCCTTACAATACTGACTGAAGGAGAAGGGAATGTTTGCAGAAGGGTATTTTCAGAGAGATAAATCAATATTATTAAAATGAGTGTCTGGCTGGGTGATAGTCTCAAGATTTGCTGAGGTCTACTCTTGAAGCAAGTCAGATTTTATTGTCTGCAATATGTTACATTTCTCCCACAAAACACTCCGGAATACTAATTCTGGGGTGTTATAGGAGTGTGCAATGTATTCATAAGTCTGGTTCACAGTTTATGTAAATAGGTTTTGTCACATAAGATTCATTCTATACATCAGTATCATTGCATATAGTTACTGTCACTGTAATATGGAGAGCCAGCTCGTAGAACCTGTAACCTCTGGGTGGTCTGGAGTGGAGCAGAGGTTCCAGGATAAGCAGTTAGCTGGGTGAGCTGGGAGGTCGCTGCCTAGAACTCTACTGAACTTAAATAAAGGTTTTGGACTGTTATCCCAGGTCATTGTGTGAGTCCTTACCTCTTAACAACTGGCAGTGAGCTGGTAGTAGTGCCAGCAAACTCCAGCCTTCAGTGATCGGGAGAAGACAGCTTGGGATAAGACAGTGCTGCTGGAAGGCTAAAAGATGTTCTGGCGCTGGTGAGAAATGTTTGCTTCAGCTGGGAAGCCTCCTGATGGCGTCGGACTGCAACTACTATACTGGTGGCATCTATTCCCGAAAGAGGGCCCCCGAGAGGTGAGAGCAAGTGGCAGAGTGGTTGCCAGAACCAGGGCACAGAACTGCATTCTCGTGCTAAGCGTGCGCCTCATGTCCGCCATCTCTCCCCAAGCAACGCTGGATCGTGATGCTCCCTCAGGTGCTATATAAAATCATCTGGCAGTGCCAGGAAACGTGCAGCCATCTTGACGGTCTGTTAAGATCTGCATGTTCTACGCGGAATGTAGGATTTACCTGATGTTGCCATAGTGCCATTGCCACGGCAAGTGGCTGGCAAACAGGCAAACCGTAACAAATGGATTGGACGCGAAGCAGGTCAGCAGCATTCAATTCCTATTGACATTGTGGGACAGTTCAGTGCAGAATTGAAATGTAAATGGAGGAGAGCCTTGAGCATGATGTATGTGGCCAGAAAAGGAGAAGAATTATTGTCCTGAGATGATCAGGCGGAATTGGTCATCAGATTAGATCTATGTCACCCGGAACAAGTTTTGTCAGTTCAAAGAACTGAAGTGTGCAACAGTAGAATGGAGATTTCGTAGTGGTACCTTGAAGTGTTTGAAAAAAGACTATGGTTTTATACATCGCATTAGACTCAAGCAAGGGGCAGTTCCAATATCTTCCAAATTGCGGATTGGTACCTTTTAGCTTTGCGCAAAGAAGTTGAAGAAGAAATAACAAGGATGGCAAGGGAAGGAATTGTGGAGAAGGTCAAGGCCCCTGAATCGGTTAGCTCGATAGTGGTAGTAAGGAACCCCAATGGCTCGGTGAGACTTTGCATTGACTTGAGGAATCGATAAAACGTGGTGGCAGAAAAGTTTCCATTGCCCATGATAGATGATCTTTTGGCAGGTGTCGCTGGTGCTCAAGTAGTTTCGATTCTGGACCTGAGAGCCACATATCACCGGATTGAACTCCACAAAGACTCCATAGACTTAACAGCCTTTATAACTCCTATTGGGCTGTTCAGATAAAAAAAACAATGCCATTTGGGCTAGTCTTTGCGGCAAGTGTCTTTCAGAACGTTATGCATAGAGTATTAGGGAATGCTAAAGGGGTGTTATTCTATCAGGATGATGTGTTGGTCTGTGGTGTGGATCAAGGAGAGCATGATGAGCATCTGAGAAGGGTGCTTGAGATTTTGAAAGAAAAAAATGCACATACGTGCAAACAAGGTGACATTTGGGTCATGAAATTTCTGGGCAATGGGTGAGACCCAAGCATGACATGGTGGAGGTGGTCAGAGGATTGCCATGGCCACGAAATAAGAATGATGTGGCATTATTCTTGGGTCTGGCGGAGTTCTATTGCAAATTCATTGAAAGATTGGCTAAGACAAAAAATATGAGGACACTCACGCAAAAGGGAGCAGTATTCTGTTGGAATGAAGAGTGTACCCAAAAATCTGAGAACGTCAAGCAATGCATTATTGATGCACCTGTGTTATTTAGCTTTTTAGAGGGATGATGGACATTAATTTACACAGATGCTAGTAATACCAGCCTAGGAGCTGTTTTGTTGCAAGAGGATTAAGGTGAATTATTGACCAAAGCATTTGCCTCTAGGATGGTGAAGGAGGCGGAAAAGAGGTATTCTGTAGTGGAGACAGAGGTGTTGGCATGCATGTGAGCAGTCAACAAATTCAAAATGTATGTATGGGGCCGTGAGTTTATAGTAAGAACGGACCACAAACCACTCATTAGCATCTTCAACAAAGGTGGATTAGAAAGAGTGTCGATGAGGATAATGATATGGGTCAGCAGTTTGCAAGGTTTACAATTTCAAATGGAACATGTTCAAGGAAGGAACAATGTTGTGGCTGATGCACTTTCAAGGTCTGCAGTGTGTCATCAGTTAACGGGTGATTGTGCTGATGAGGGGGAGGAGGAAGTAGCTGAGATTTTTTCAGGTACAGGAGAGCATGAAACAAAAGGATTGGGATGTGGTATGCTTTAATGATAGTATTTATCAGGCAGTTTTGGATTGGTGCAGAATAACTCACATGCCAATGGTGATCAGAGAGTGATGGAATATACAAGGGTGAAAGACAGATTGTGTGTGAGAGATTCATACTTGTGCAGGGGACATAGATTGGTAGTTCCTGAAGATATGAGGAAGGCTGTAATGGAGTTGGGCCACAGAGGTCATTTGGGTCTGGTGAGAACCAAGGCATTGAAAAGAGCAGATTCTTGGTGGCGGGGTGTAGATAAGGAGGTGGAGGATATGGTGAAGGAATGTTCTGACTGTGTAGATGGTGGTAAAGGGCTCAGGGTGTGCAAGCCACCCATTAAGGTGAGAGATAGTCCCAAAGTGCCATGGGCTGAGATTGCTTTAGATTCAATATCAGAGGGTCCAAGGATACGTATCTTCTGGGTGTAATGGACTTGCTATCAAAATGGCCAGAAATGTGTGTTAAAAGAGGTTACCTCAAGCAGTATAATGAGGTTTCTGGAACCTTTGTTTTGGCAACAGGGTTTTCTTCACTGAAGCTTGTTGGACAGCAGTCTTCAGCTGGTGTCGAAAGAATTAAAGAATTCAGGTCATTTTTGGAGAAATATGGTAATGAACAGGTGACGACGGCTTTATACCATCCCCAGCCTAACAGATGCGTGGAAAGGTTCAAACACACTTTGGTGTATGTTATCAAGATTGCAGTTGCCACTGGTGGGGATTGGATAAGGGCTGTCATGGAAAGGACCTTTCAATATAGGTTGGCTCCACATGTGGTGATGGGAGTGGTACCTTTTGAATTGTTGCGGGGCAGGAAACACAATACCCACTTGTGTCTGGGTTGGATGGGCAGGTCAAGGGGTGAGAAGGCAGAGGTAGAAAGTGTGAGGAAGAGATTGTTGGTCAGTGGGTATGAGACAAAGAAAAGATTTTATGAGAAAAATGGTTGCAAAAACGTTGAGATGAGACCAGGTGATATGTTAAATTGAAGTTACTGGTCAAAGTGAGAAAAGGCAATTCCAGATTTTCAGAACCCATGGAGGTGGTTAAAGATATGGGGGTGTCAGTGCTGGTTAAAGGCAGAGGGAGTGTGGAGTAAGGAGAGAGTAGCATTTATTCGCAAAGGGGCTGTGACGGTTGGTTAGTGGCAGGAAGGGAGGTGTTGGGAGTGTACAATCTATATATGTAAAACAAAGTCGTTTTTGTTTGTGGGTTTGTATATGGCGTTGATCTTGGGGACATAACTCCTCATGAATGGTGATGTCTGGCATCATGAATTTTGCATGGAATTTTCTTTATTTCATTGCCGAATTAATGCAACTATTTGTAGCTCGATAGGTCATTCTGTTCCCGAGATAATTCATTTTTTGTTTTTTTGGCATTATGTTTTGTGGTGTTCCGCGTGACATCTACTGGTCATTTGTAGAAAGTGTTCATCATCACGCTGTTTGTGCTAAACTGGTCTTGCTTTTTCTTTTGCCACTTTTTTTAGAAGAGAGTTAGTGTGTCTTTTTTTCATTGATTGTTTTGCAACAAACTCGATACATGTTAATTTCCCTAATTAATTGAACATCACATTTTTATTTACCTCTGATTTAAATTCTCGCATGAATATCATATTTGTATGCTTACTCTGATTATTTGCAGTGTGTGTTTAGCAGCGAAAATGGCCAACACTCCTAACAACACTGCACATAATCAGAGTAAGCAAAGCATACAGATATGATATTCATGTGATAATTTAAATCAGAGATAAATGAAAATGTGGTATTCAATTAATTACTGCAATTAACATCTATTGCTTTTTTTCCTTTTTGGCCAACAACATTTGTTCATCTTTGTCAGTGGAATATTTAAAAAAAATCAGAGAATGGACATCCCGGGTACTTAAGCTAGTGTATTCATAAGTTTGGTTCCCAGTTCATGTAAATAGGTTTTGTCAGATATGCTTCATTTTTTAAATCTGTATCATTGTATATAGTTACTGTCACTGTTATGCTGAGAGCCAGCTCATAGAACCTGGAACCTCTGGGTGGTCTGGAGTGGAGCAGAGGTTCCAGGATAAGCAGTTGGCTTAATGGGTGAGCTGAGAGGTCGCTGCCCAGTACCCTATTGAACTTAAATAAAGGTTTTGAACTGTTATCCCTGCTCATTGTGTGAGTCCTTACCTCTTAACATGGGGCTTTTAAACCTAGTGGCTAAAATGTGCAAAGTCCAGGACAGACTGTGTTAAAGGTGAATGTGTACGAAAACAAACAACGAGTAGAGAGGGATGGGCCATATGTTTTTCTTCTGTATACAGTGAACATCTGGCACACTTAGCGGCCTTCTGCAGTGCCTGCATGACAGTGTTATTGTGGATATGTTGAAACAATACCTACGGGAACAAGAGAACAAATGCCCTTCACTTATTTTCTAGGGCCTGAGCAGCCGCGAATGGACAGGTTCGATAGACGGGAAAGCTGGGAGGAACTATACACACTCTTAAATGAGGATGATCTTTGAACTGTGACTCCTCTGTGAGTAATACTGGTCTGGGCTATTTAGACGTTCTGAGTGAAGGCATTTATTGCTTGGAGCTTCTTTTTATATCTGTATGACTCAGAGGTTTTTGGGATCTTCAACAATTACAATGCTAAAATAGTCACAGAGTGAGGCGAGCATGTTTATGTGCACAGTCTAATTTTACTATCAATAATTTTCCTGAACCTATTAATGTGAAAGATAACACCTTGTTCTGTTATTTTGTTCTAACTTATGAGGCGAGATGTTTGCCTCAAAAAGGTATTGTGGTGCTGAGATAGAAATAACCTAAAAGATGTCTGAAGAATAGAGTCTACTGCAGAAACAGAATAGTTTTAAAGCCCTTTTTGAATTGGAAATGGTTTTATGTTGGGTTTAATGAGCGCAGTAAGGCTTTCACATGACGAGAGCTCAGTATGAAAATGAGCGATCACGCCAATTTAGCAGCATGATTTTGGGGACCTGTGACTGCTGATACTTTGCTGAATAAATAAGGAGTGGGAATGTACAAGGGGTGTTTGGAATTTAGAAAATCTATGAATTTATGTATTTATTGTTTGCTTGTTAGGCACTTATACAGCAAGTAAAATCTGTTTTAAAGTGCCCACAGGGGGACATGGGAATGAGACACATTAAAATACATAAAATAATAAATACAGTGGAGGGGGAAAAAGGACAAACCTACTATGCCTTGTGAGTATTCAGAACGTGCAAGTGCAGAAGGGAGGGGGTACTGGGGGTAGGTGCTGGGGTGGCCATGCTTGTGGGTGAGCAACAGATGAAGTGCATGGTAAGGTAAGTGCGAGCATCCGGGACAGAGGGTGTGTCGAGGGGAGTGCAGCGGATAAGCAGAAGCTGGGGCGATTCATTGTGGGAGGTCAGAGCCGAGAGGATGCATAAGGGCTGTGGTACCCAATCAAAGCAACTTTGAGATTAGCAGAGGAGAGAAGGAGATTAAGGAGGAGGTAAAGAGGAAAGTCTTGAGGAGTTTAAGGAATTTAAGAAAGTCCTGCTTAAGACGCAGAGGAACGGGGAGGCTGTTCCGTAGAAGGGAGCAAATATTGTGATTATTGCCCATCATGAAGCCATGCAAGATCAAACACAGGCCAGATACAAATACATTGTGTTTACAATTATTTATTAGGGGTATTTTTTCTGGGAAAGCCAAATACACATCCTCAGGGGCAGGAAGGTGCTTAAATAACATGATCAATGTCAGGATAGTGGTTTACCAGGATTTTATCAGATCTCGGCATACACTCAAAATTGAGTGTCTCTCAATGAGGTTCAAACGTGTTCAAATTAAAAGTTCTTCATTGCTCGTTGAGCCTATGTCTTGGTTTTCCATTGTGACTTAATACAACAGAACAGATGACGTAAATAGGCTCAGGTTTATCCAAGCAAAACAAAGAATTTCAAATAAACTGTATCTCATGATTTCTCTTGTGGCTTCTTGTGATCCCTCCCCTTATATAGCAGTCTTTAAGCAAAGTCACAGTATCTATAATTCACACGCTCCTTGGCAATGTTCTTGTGCAGCTAGTGGATGGCGGGGAGGCCTCCTTCTTCTGGGTCTTAAGTCTGCACTGGAGCCTGGTGATTGCTCTGTCCCCTATGCAATGTATGGGGTTCTTACTGGGCCTCTTGTTGGCTCTCATTCTCAGGGACCTAGGTCTGTAGCTGCCAAACCCAAGCTGCCTCTCCTTTTTGCTGTAATCTTGTACTTAAGGGACCTGCAAATAATCACTTTTTAAGCATTTTAGTGTTGGATGACTCCTATTACATTTTTTGGCACTCTGTCAAATGCTTGTTGCACCTCCCACCTTAGTCACGCCAAACACATACAGTGTTTCCCTCTCCGACCTTCTCTTTTCTCCACATTAATTTTCTTCCTAGTCACAACTCCTATCTCTTCCTTTGCCTCATCTCCTTGGCCTCTTATCCTCAGCACCTCCTTCTCTAGTTCATCTCTCCAGCTTCTCCTGAGCTTCTCCCTTCAGTCTTAGCAACTCCTTCTTAGCTCCTCCCTTTAGCACCTCTCTAGTCCCACCTCCATAAAGTACTACTTTCTCCTTAAAGCACACTGCCTCCTCATCAGGTAACCCTGTATCAGGTACCACCTCCTCTTCATTATACATATCCTCCCCCAGAGGTGCCCCTTTGTCAAGTACCAGCTTCTCTCCAACATTCACCACCTTCTCCTTAATCACCTACTTCTTACCCAAGTTTGATGACTCACGCCTCAAGCAATCAGTTTTCTTTTTTCCCTAGCCTCCTGTTTCAACCACTCCTCAGCGTCCTTGGCCCATCTCTCCCCAGCCGCAAGGTCTACCCCTCCCCACCCTAATGGGTCTGTCTCTCACCAGCCCCATGGCTCTACCTTACCCCAGACCACTGGTTCTCTCCTACGGGTTTCTATATTTTCTTTAACCCATCTCCCTCAGACCCCCTTTCTCTGGCCTATCTCCTGCTCCAGTTCCTTCTACACTGCAACTCCAAATGATCACTTTCTGTGTACTCGCACCTTCTACCACAGACCCTTCATTTTATAGGTCCATGACCTCTCATCAGTCTTTCTCTAGCCTAAGCAAACTCTGCTGTCTTTCCCTATGCAGCTGGTATGGGGATTGGATGTTGGCCCCTATGCCTGGACATGGCCTGCAGTTTTGATGTGGGACGTGGAGTTGGCTAGTTCCTCCCCATGTGCACACCTCTCTGCTTGTCCCACCCTGGCCCTGCCCTTAGCGTGGACTCCCTTAGTCAAACCTGTATTAGGTGTATGAGTTTGGAGACTTTATATGGTGACTGGTTAACTGGTGAGTTTTCCATCTTAGTTTAGGTGCCACTTTTCCACTGTAGTTTTATATAGGATTTCTACACCAATTTGAGGGGAGCACAAGCATGCAGGCACGCCTAGCTGCACAGGATCATTGGTCATATGCGTTTCCCTTAAAGGGACATTGGGCGTTGGGGCTTCCATGTGACAAGCCCCTGCCTTCTCTGGGTGGTATATATAGGGTAGCAAGGGATATGCCCTACGTCATCTCAAGGCCTAGCATCACATGGTTTGTGCTAGCACACCTCACAATCCACCAGCATGAGGCCAGGTACATGATTTCATTATCCCCTTCCATTGGTCTTCTCTGCCTGGGGTGTTTTATGGGGGTCATATTGGTCCCATTTTCATAGGAGTCTTCATTGGTAGTGGAAGTGTCTACCCTCAGAGTCTAGTGACCACTTCCAATTTGCTTCATTTGCCCTGTGTCAACCTTGATTCTCTCCATCTCCTTTGGTTTCCTCTGTGGCTTTCTTCTGTTGCCAAGCCAAATCGAGGTATGTCCCTCATGTGCACATTTTCAGAAGGCCCTTCTCCACTTCCAGTGGTCAGATCCTTCCTTTCGTGGGTATGGTCAATCTTCCCTGAGGATTACTAATGGAAGGTTTTCTCTGCGATGGAAACTCGAGTAGTTATGGCCACACACAGATATTAAAGACACCTTCCTTCGGCTTTCATATGGATCACATCGACTATGCTCCCAAACTTGGGGTACTACCCCTGAGCGGATGTATTCCTGCACTCTGTGTTCAGATACAGAAGATATATAGGGTTAGGGAAGGGAGGCCATAAAAGTATCCTTAAGTAGGTCAATTAGGTTAACTATTGCGTTGGCATAATCCTTAGTAACTTGCTCTAGAGTATTATGGGCAGATAGGCTGAAGGGGATGTGGCCTCCTGGGCTGATGGCAGACGGGTGCCTTTGATCGATGTTTGTGTGTTGTAAATTTGTTTAGTTTCACATTCTTTAATTGGCCGTTTCTGCTCACAAGCAGAAGGGTTTATCTCTTGCTAATTGGGGAAAAGGGTTCTTTCAGCAGTCCAATTTTTGTTTTACTTGGTTTTATTCTGATTTATTTCTGTACAACGCTCCATTAGCAAACACTGGCAATGTGTGTGCTATATTAAATAATGTTAATGAAATAAATGGAGTGTTTTTTTTTACTGATAAGATTTGCTAGTATTTTCAGCTATTTCCTGTGACTGTTGGTATGTATTGGTATGTTTGTATTGCATTCAGGGAGCTACAGGCCAGTAATGCGTTGGTAAAACTCATAAGTAAGCACTGGGATGGATCTGAGGTTACTTAACAGAAATCTCCTATGCCTCATGTACTACTCTTCCTTGTCACAGTTCACACACTCATGCCACCGACTGACAGTGAGCGATGGCCTGGGAGACTTGTTAAAGTACCATTTAGCATTGTGGGGGTATGGACGGTCTTCTAGCACTCCAGTTGAGTGTGGGTGGGAGGCATGTTTAAAAGAAATCAGGGTATTAACAGCAAGGGCTGCATTCAGCATAAACAAAGCATAGAGTCAGATTACCCAATAACAACAAATTCTGAGTCGCTTGTGGCACACCTCTCCTCATGTAACGACTGGGGAAAAGCCTGTCGCCCCCCTGGTGGGGTTCATTTAAAAGGTGTCTGTTCATTATTCCAGATTTTACCAAATGTGTTGGGGCAGACCCTAGCTTTGTACACTTGCCCCTCTATTGCCGTACAACCGTCCATGTCTAATAACCATCTGGACACTTTTGGGTCCACTGTCACTCCCCATAAGGTAGCAATGTTCCTTTTTGCTATTATAAAGGCATTTGAAATAAACAGTTTGTCATATCTTGAGTAGGCTGTTTCCCCTCAATTAAGTAACAACTTGGGATCCACCACCTCTGACACCCTTCTTGTGATCTTCTGCCAATAGCTCTGAATCTTCAAACATGAGCATATGGTGTGCTAGAACGACCCCAGTGTTGTGTGGCAGCGTATGCAGTTAGGGCTCTCTGTTCGGCCCCAGCTGACAATCGCCTGCCTGGTATAATATACCCTCTACAATATTTTCAACTGAATCAGTCAGAATCTGGCTGGTATCGCTATCTCTCGGGGTGCCATAATGGCTTCTTGCCATTGCTCTGCTTCCAAGGGCCCAACATCCGCCTTCCACTGGTTTTGTAGACTTATCAAGTGGTGTCTGATAAAACTACAGAGCACTTGGTATAAGGTCGAAATCGCCTTCTCAACCAGAGGCTCAGCGATTACATTAGCCTCCAATCGGGACTGTGCCGGGCAATTGTGGCATCTGTGGAACTGTGCCACATGACATGACGGAATCGGATGCAGTGGTATAGATCCTAACTTGTTCATTGTGAGTTCCGTTGCAATTTTTGGAAAGACCTTAGACGACCATCCACAAAAACCCTGATGCCCTTGCCGTGCCATCGGGATGAGAATGTGAGCTTCATCAATTCAGGCACATCACGGTTGTGCCATAGCGGGGCTAGCAATGTGACCACCTCCCCAACCCATTTCTTTCCTAGCCCTGTTCCACAATCGCACCACTTGTTGTGAGACAGGGGGCAGTCCAGGCCTAGCCACACATACATGGAGCATCTGCAAAGGGTCCCTGTGGACCATACCTGCACATTTAAACCCAATGTGTGGACTACTCCTGTCTTTGTGTAGCCACCCGTTTGCCCATACTAAGAATTTTGATGAGGAAGATTCGGACTTGGAATAATGACCATTACTAATGAGTAATATCGGCATTACTCTTACCATCAATCCCTGGACCCTAGTGTGCAGGCTTCTTACTTGGAGCGTTCACTGGGCAGGTTCTGAGAGTGTCCGGTATCATAGGGCAGCAGCAAGATATGCTAGTGTGACTATCCTCTAGCTGTAACATGAATAAGCAGTCTTTATCCCTTTGTAGTTTCCCCATTCTCCCTGAAATGGTTTCAACACCTCACCTTTGTCCTTCGTCATTAGCAGTAAAATATACGCATCCTATATCTTAGCAAAAATCTTGTCGGCCGCAAATCAAATTTGACGCTGACCTGGTGGTTGATCCTCTATTGAACAGCACAGAGAGGAAAATGTCTTCTAGCATCTGTGGCTGCTGATGGGCTTCCTCCACCTGTTGCAACCCCTGCATTCGACTTTCTTGGTCATTAATGTGGTTCCGTCAACCTCTGACCATCACACTGGCCTTCAATGTGGTCTCAGAAGCACAAATCAAACGAACACACAGACTCATATTCATCATCAGATGCTTAGATCCGAGCAATCCACCTTGGAAGACTTGCATTGCCCCCAATTAGGTAACTCCTCTGTCTACCTAAGAAGATTTTCCATGGGCGGGCCCTCTACTACTTCAGCCAACTAATTATGCCTTGCCAGGTGACCAGGCGCCTGAGGTCAGCATACCACAGTAAACTATCTCCAACTTGGGGTTCTGAAAACAAATGTAAACCCTCCTGCACCTCTTCACATAGAACATTGTATAGCTGAACTTGTCCATCTTTCTGAATATTTAGTGGGTATTTATAATGTGCTTATACAGCAATGGTGTTTCAAGGCGCAACAAGACAAACGGGGCGTAGGGGTGCAGGGATGAAGAATAACATAAATGGTCCTACTAGGTCTTGTGACATTTGGATCATGCAAGTGGAGTAACAAGAAGTGCAGGGGTGTGGGAAGGTGGGGGGGAGTGACTGTCAGAGTGGAATGTGCTAATGCTAAGGAGGGTAAGGAAGTGCAGGTTGGGGTGGAGAGTGCGCAAGTGATAGGGGGAGGAGGGCCCAAGGGTTAGACAAGTGCTAAGGGGAGGCCAGGTGGGAAAGTGCCATGGGAATGCAGTGTGCAGGGAATGAAGGACTACTTGCTAAGTGCGAGGACCGGGCTGGAAGGGCTCAATAGGGGTGCAGGCCCCGCCAAGCTAGTACAGGGGGAGTGAGCATGGTAGGGCAAGTGCAGGTTTGGGGGGCTGGGGAGACTGATGTGCTGGGGTAGACTGGACGAGTAGGGCCTATTCCCTGTATGAATCAGAAGGAACCAGGCGGCCAGTCAAAAAAACGGCAGAGGGGGACATTAGCAGGGGAGGGGGAAGGAAGAAGAGAAAAGGAGGGTCTTGAGAAGCTTCTGGAACTTAAGGAGATCCAGCTCAAGCCTGAGAGGGGCAGGGAGGCCATTCCAGAGGGAGGTTCCTGTGGAAGAGAGAGATCTACCCCCCTTTCTGCTTGGAAAAGCATCCGATCTACTAAGAGTTGGAGCTAGTAGACCGAAGGGCTCTAGCAGGGAGGTCATTTAGGGAGAGAGTTGGATGTAGCAGGGTCACAGACCCCAGAAAGCCTTGTGGGTGATGTAGAGGGTCTTGAACTTGATCCTCACAGCAACCGGGAGCCAGTGGAGAGATTTTGCTACCCGCGGGTTGCTACCGGACCCGTAATATTTTACCGGCACTTGACTTCCCGGTGCCACAAGCTGATTACGAGTCTGGCGGCCCAGGAAGTCAGGCGCCGGCAAATTGTCAGTCCCCATTCCCATACAGTCCTATGGGACTCTATGGGAGTAATTCCGTGAAGAGTCTACCTACCGTGGCCACAGCACCCAGCATAGTCAGATCTGTCGGGCACAGCAGCCATGGCAGGCAAACTTGGAGTTTGCCGATCCGGAAACAAGGGTGGTGGTGAGCTTACTGGCACCCTTGTTTCCGGACCAGCAAACTCGTAATGAAGCCCATTGAATTTCTGGGGGAAGGTGAGGAAAGGGAGAATGCCTCTGAGGAGGTGCAGCTGAAAGTGGGACTTCTTGGCAAGGTTCGCCATGTGAGGAGAGAAGGAGAGGGAGGAGTCCAAGATGACACCAAGGTTTTTTGCCTCACAAGAGGGTGCAGGCAGGGGGCACATGGAGCGCGACCAGAGAGTAGGAGGGAAGTAGGGAGCCGGTGTCCCAATAAGAAGGATCTCAGTCTTACTCGCATTAAGATAGAGATCGTTAGCAGCACACCATGCATAAATAGGAGTTAGACAGTCTGGAATGAGAGGAGGTAGTGAGAGGAAGCTTGAACGAGAGCTGTGTGTCATCTGCATAACACTGGAAGTGAGGAGAGAAGGAGGAGATCAAATTGATAAGAGGGGAAAGGTAGATGTTGAAGAGCCGCAGTGAGAGGCTAGAGCCCTGAGGGACGCTGCAGGTGGAGAGTGTGATGAGGTAGAGAAAAGGGCCCAGTTGAACCTGGAATGGTCATCAAAGAGGAAGGAGGCCAACCAGTCCAGTGCCAGGTCAGTGCTGCCAAGGGTATCACAGAGCTGATTTATAAGGGTGGCATGATTGACCGTATCAAAGGCAGAGGAAAGGTCAAGAAGGATGAGAATGAAAGGAGAGTTGTGAGAGCAAGTCTTCACGGGTGTTCAGGAGTGCAGTTTCTGTGCCTCTGGCTGCTCTGAAGCTAGACTGGTGGTTGAGGAGACAACCAACAGATTTTGGGTGGTGGAAAAGCTGGGAGATGACCAGCTTCTCCAAGAGTTTTTCCAGGAAGTGGGTAATGGAGATAGGGTGGTAGTTAGCTGGGCAGGAGGGGTCAGCAGAAGGCTTTTTGAGGAGAGGGTGCTCAGGGGAGTGCTGAGGGGTAACATGAAGGAGCCAGTGGCAAAGGATTGATTGCAGAAATCGGCCAAGGCTGGAGCAAGGGAGGCAATGTTGTCCTTGATAGTTCTGGAGGAGCAGGGGACCACTTGTTTGGAGAAGACTTTCATAGAGAGGTCTTGTTTAAAGACCTCATCCAGTGATACAGGAGAGAAAGAGGAGAGTAGGAGGGAATGGGAAAGGGGGGCCAAAAAGGCCTCAGAGCGGGTGAGGGAGAAGGCAGGGGTGTAGAGGATAGTGAGGACAGGGTGTCCTGAGCTTTGGTTATGAAATGAGAGGCCAGTGCAGTGCAGAGGGTCAGGGATGGCAGAGGAGAAGTGGATACTGCAGTAGGATTGGCGAGTTCCTTGCATATTTTGAACAGTTCAGCCGTTTTGTTAGTGGCCCCATAGATGCAGGCTTGAATATAGGTCTTCTTCTAGCAGATGGGAGAGTCTCTATTGCCTTTGGATCAGGCAGCAGGCCAGTCTGTCAGAGGATGTGCGCCTAGCCTGCCACTTCTGCTCAGCAACTCCTCACTTGCGTTTCAGAGAGGCTAGGTCAGATCCATACCAGGTGTTGCACTTGGAGGCAGGCTTCATGCAGACCCTCTTGACAGGGGCAAGGATGTCCAGAGTGTTGGAGATGCAGAGGTGAAGGGTAGCAAGGGCTGTCTCAGTGGGTGGAGTGAAGAGGGAATGAAAGTGGCGGCAAAAGCAGCAACTGACACTCGCTTCATTGGTTGAATGACGGAGAAGGAGAGTGGCAGTGCGGGCAGAGGCTTAGCCTGGGGACCGAAGTGATCCAGGTGAGAGGACAGAAGACCATGGTCAGATCAGGAGAGAGGAGTAGTCAGAGGGTTGTAGATGGGATGTCTGCTGAGATGAAAGCATCCAAGGTGTGTCCGGCTGAGTGCGTCGGACCGTAGGAAAGAATGGTCAGGGAAAGAGAGTCACAGAGGCTGCGGAAGAGTGCAGAGGCTGCATCAGGGGAGTCGAGGTGAATATTGAAGCCGCTGAGGAAGAGAAGCTTGGAGGTTGAGGCTAGGAGAGAAGAGGTGAGGTCAGATCACTCTGAAAGGAAGAGGAAGACCGGACCAGGGGTCCTGTAGATGGTGGCAAGAGTAAGCGAGACGATTGGAGAGACACCAAGCCTGCAGACGAGGCATTCTCCCACTCAGGAAAAAAAACCTGCTGCTGCTGGGGGATGATATTGTAAAAAACACCTAAAATCCTGTCTTCAAACTGTTATGATAGCGGAAGCTGATTGTAGGACCTACCCAGTTGATTCAAAACCATTGTAGTCCTCTTCACTCTGCCTAACACCTGCCATTTCACCACTCCTTATCAGTCTCGAACTGGCCTCATATCCAGAGTTTTGTGGACTGGGTGGTAAGTGCCCAGCGGTGTCCATTGGTTGACCCAACCCGGACAGCACCTCTGGCGTTCATCTGACTATTGGTATTTTTAATGAGCCGTGTCCCACAAGGCTCTATGTGTACTCGTCATCTTGTGGGGCTGAATGCTATAACCATCAGGGGGCGCTCGAGCATATGATGCAATGGAAAATCGCAGCTCTTACTGTATTTTTCTCTCGATACATAATTCCCACAGGTAGCTGTGTTCCCCTCAATGCCCTGCCATAACAGCTGTGGTTCTGGAACATTTGTGTTAGTGATTAGTGGGAACAGTTTGCGCACTCTTTCTTTGTTTATGCTCCTAGAGTTACTTCTTATGCGAGACTATGGATACCGCTAGTCATAAAACACCTCCGTTTGGGAGCTCCTCACCGGATTTATTCTACAACTAATTGTGAGCATTATACAATCAAGCAAAACCTTCAAGCGAAAAAATGCATGCTATCCTAAAGGCATGCATTTTTAATGGGACTCTCACACCTCGAGTCAGCAGGGGACGATTTATATATTCAACGCTAACTATGACCTGGTGCGTTTTTTGCGGGTCTGGCACTTTAATTAAGCGAAGTCCTGTTTCTCTATGCTCTTTGAGCTTAGAGAGAAAACGTTACTTCATTCTACAGGACTTTATCAAAAGTCTTTGAAATCTTTTTTTCTGGACTAACAATCTAAGCGTCGATAGTTCCTTACTGTGGCTTATGTATCGCTACACATAAAGTTTTCTTTTGTGTTTTTTTGTATGTCTTGTTGTTAAAGTGAACCGGGTGGCAGCACAGCATTGGAAAGCACCGTCTTTAAATTCAACTTTGAATTGTTCTGCTTCTCGGAGGACCACTTTCACAATTCAGAAACAAGTACATACGTTGTAGGTTGGAATGCTGTGCGCTTGATATATTAACCCCCTTCAATATACTACGGGCCTTTAGGAAGCAGGTGCACCTAACCTGTTTCGGCATGTGCATTTGTTAGATTGACTTTAGATTGAGCTTTAAATGTCAAAGCATGAACCTTGGCCCTGAGGCCTGAATGCACAAGGAACAGAAAAATGTATCCACATACAAGACCCTGGTTCACAGGCATGTGCACACATGCAAGAAGCATGGGCACAAAAGATCCAGGTGCAGAGGCATGCACACTCAAGTCCTGGGGCCAGATGCCTACACGCATATGCCATGGGCCCAGAGGCAGGCACACGCACATGATCCGGGCCTAGATGCATGCACACGCAGGTCCACAGCACAGAGGCATGCACACACCTCAACCGGCACCAAAGGCATACACACAGGTCCTGGGCCTAGAGGCGTGCAAGTACATGGCATGGGCCCAGATGCATGCACACCCAGGATCCCTTCACAGAGGCATGCACTCACAGGACACAGGGATGTGTACCTACACGGCATGCACACATGTGTTTGGTGTTTAGTCACTTTTTCTGATATAGTAGAAGCGGCAATGCTGCCTAATTAGCCCCTAATGTGGCTGATAACAGCTGGACATTAGCCATGTTCGTCCCAGACAATTAAACAAAGCAGATTTGTTTTTGACTTTATCTTTATTAAGTGATTGTTCTCTGCTTTTCTGGTATAATGTGGAAATTTCTATATGGCAACCAGTACCTGGCCCCATCAGCATAAGCTAAGGTAGGTGGTGGTGGTGATCTCCAAGCCTCACACAATGGCTGATTTTGAGTCAGCAGTCAGTTGTCTAACAATAGATTGCTCCTCTAGTAGGAATTCCATTTCACCATTTATAAATGATTAATGAAATATTTTCTCCTGTATTTTGCGAAGCCCAAATCAATGTCAAGGGACCCACAACCCTATGGTACAGAAAAACAAGACCAACGCCTGCCATATTTTCTTAATCCACATGTGCACAAATTAATCTACATCACTCAACTCATACACTGCACACACTCAACTGCTCTTGAATATTCTTTGTACCATCTCAGATATGATCTCACAACTGCAAACTCCCGGAACACCCTATTTTCTATGTCCAAAACCACATTCTCCACTCACCGGCACATCCTAGAACCTCTCATTAGAACGAGTGCCAAATATACACTCGTTCCCTCCAGTCAGACCCTGCAGCACTCCCACCATGATCTCCTCCTCGCTTCCTACCAAACTGTGCATCATCCTTAGGTCTGGTTCTGCACATTGGATGGGCTTTGCAGCCAATCTGGCCACGAGGGAGTAGCTGGTCGTTATCTGGACGTGCCACAATGGTAAAGAGGGGATCAAAAGAGGCGCCTGGTAGTGGGGCACAATTGTACATTTTGTGATGTTGTCTGTGGCCAGTATTTGCGCAAGCAGGAAGATACAGTTCATGAATTTGTAGAGGAAACGTTCATCTTGATGTATGGTCTGAAATGCATGCTGCGGAAAGTGTACACAGACTCCTGTGTTCATGCAAATAGATAGGTAATGTGTGCCATGTGGAATTTCAGGTAGTCGTTCTGCAGTTTGGTTATTTTAGAGAGGGGCTAGGATTGAGAAAGCTCATTCTACCCAGTGGCCTCCTCTAAACTGGGGGATTCTCCACACATTTTTTATGGGTGGGCCAAAAAGCAGATCTTTATTGAATTTAGGACCCATACATAGTGTAAAAGGCTTGAAAGCGGATCATATATTGTACTTTGCATTCTATTGACAGCCATTGTAAAGATTTCAGGGTGGTTTGATGTGTGCGTGTCTGCCTACTAAGAACAATGTACAAGTGTGGCCATTTGCTCAGTCCTTTCCAGCGGCCACATATAATTTCTTTGAAGACCCCGGTAGACTGCAATACAACTGCCCAACCTGCTAGATACAACCACATTGACCACCGTCACCTTGTGGGGCTATGATAAAAATGTGTTTATGGTATGTCACCTATATGAAGCTCTATTTGATAACCACACCTCCCTGGGGTCTTAGGGTGAAGCCAGAGTCTAGACAAACCCAGAGATCTCTGACTTAATAAGAGATTGAGGAAAGACCTAACTGTTTGAGGCTTGAAGATGAGCTTCATTTAGTTGATTCCGAGTCAAAAAGAGCCACCTCAGAGTTCAAGGGATTTAACTTCTGGCGGTTCATTGCCAAACGTTCCTTCAACCTTACCAAACACACGTGAAATTATGCTGACAAACAAAGGAGGATTTTTGTTTAATCAGCAGACATGTAAAACAAAAAAGCAGGTGCAGGGATTTAGAGTACTGCTCAGCATAGGAAAGCTGTTCCTGGCAAGACTCAAATTAAGGTAGGGCGGCCAACTGAGATCTATCTTTCAGGAAAATATTTAAAATAAGCAAAGGCACAATCTGCTACTCCTGCCAGTTGGCCCAAGGGATCATGTGGTAATTCATATCGAATGCAGCTGATTGGTCTTGTAGGATCAGTGCCCCAACGTGTCCTCCATACTCCTCATGTTGTCCACCACCACTACTAGGAGATACTCGAGAATCCACCTACTAGTTGTCCAACATAAGTTTGGCTTCATTTAACGATTGAAGCTAAGGTATGAAGGCTTTCACGCTAACAAAATGTGGATGAGCAGGATAACAATGAAATGGGTAAAACACTGATGGGAGCAATTTGAACCACTTTCAGCTTTTCCCCAGGGAATCAGTTACCATAGGATTGGGCATAGAACCCCTTTACACATGGAGCCTGCAATAATCTGCCATATTAATAGGAAGGGCCCATCTGGAGATACATGGATGCATCGCCAGGAAATAGAAGGCGTGAGAAATTATTTTGTACAGTTTGTGCAGTGGTGCACAGATTGTCAGAGAGAAGACTAACTGGCACCAACACTTCCCTTAACTGATGTTTCTTAGGGCAGCCGAATTCGGAAAGTCCAAAGTAAAAATCCATTGGTGTCTAAACGTATGCGTGCCCTCACTCTCTGACAAAATGTGTTGGGAAGTCTCTTAAAAGATACATATAGTGGTTCAACAAAAAATAGGAAACCAAGATTAGTTTCAGGTGGTCTTCTCACCAGGTGTGGGTTGGGTAGCTTCACAAAAATGAGTTCAATCAAAAAGGGCTGTTCATAAGACAGATCTCACAGTAGTCTTACACTTTCAATGTCTTAAGTTCCTTGGGATTCCCTTCCCCAAGCTTTAGCTCTTCCAAGTTCAAAACACAACCCGAAGAAATATACACAGTTCCTCTCCAAGCTCCTTGGGGTTATCTTACCCAAGTTCCAAAACCAACGCATTCAGCTTTGTCAGTCCTCTCACGTTCCCCTCCCCAAGGTTTTGCCCCTCTTCCCTTGCTTTAAATGTCTTAAGTTCCTTGGATTCCCTTCCTCAAGTTTTAACTCTTCCAAGTTCAACACAATCCAGGTTCTACCCACAAACAAAAGAAATACATTGAGTTCCTCTTCAAGCTGTTCGGGGTGACCTTGCCCAAGCCTTAACTTCTTCAGTATCACACAATGATAGATCTTCCACTTTGTTAGGCCTCTTAGGGTTCCCTTCCCTGAGCTTAGGCCCCTTTTTGTTTTAAACCCAAGTTCAACTTGTCAGGATGTGCCTTCCCTTTTTTATACAGTTCTTTCATACACATTTCACTTGTGGGGTGCAATCAGAGACTTTCGAAACCACCAGGTTCTTTTCTCCTCCTAGGCGTGACCACGGATCTGTAGCCCCTCTCTTTATTCCTTGCTCTTACTTTTAAATCTTTCACATTCAGGTGCTTTCTGCACCCCATTATGTTCTCCTTTGCTTCCTTGGCTTCCTTCTTGTGCACACTTGCACCTTGCTTGCTCTCTCGTGCACACTTGCACCTTTCTTGCTTTTGCATGCACACTTGCCCCTTCTTAATATCTTGCACTTTCCTTGCTTTCTCAGGTACACTTGCGCTTTCTCGTGCACACTTGTACCTTCCTTGCTTTCCCGTGTGCACTTGCACTTTCTTAATGCCTTTACTTTTCATCTGCGCCGCTAGCGCCTTTTCCTTCTGTTGGTTTCCTTATTTATATTCTTGCGCTTTTTCTCTTTTCCATATTTCCTTTCACTTTTCCATTCCTTGCTGCTTTGCAAGCTTTCTCTCGCTTCTTTTACCTTCTCGTATCGTGCCGCTTTACAAGCTTTCTCCTGCTTTTCCACGCTGTGCTGCTTCATCTACTGTGTCTTTCTCTCGCTCCACTCCAGTCAATTGCACGCTCCCGAGTGTCTCACTAACTGACATGAAACTCACTGGGCAGCGTCATGTTGACGAGCGGTCCCTCTGTATATGCAGGGTTGAGGTCAGGTTCTCACCACCTGCCTCTCAGACACCCTTGGGACAGGCACAAATCTGACCGCCAACAGCAGGATGCAGGGTGCCTTGCACTGGCTTCTTGGAGGTACGGCTCCCTAGCCACGCTGCAGCCCTTTCTCAACACCGGGCAAACATCTCGGCATGCCATTCTCCTCCAAGCTTCAGATCCTGCTGTTCTCTGCTTCTCAGCCTCTCTGGTCCTGGCAACTTTCCCAGCTCAGCCCCATCTGTGTGAAAAACCACACCTTTTATAGTGGATTCAGGTGTGAGTGGTCATTATTGAATGCCAGACCCTGCCTGACTATTAGTGAGACAACTTGAGTTATTTTTATAGTAGGTTTCCCTTACTTTCTCCATGTTGTTTCTATGGGTAATCTTCACTGATCTTAGTTGCATCTTCCTCGTCTCAGTATTTGTTGGAAATGGGGAGAGGGAGATGGGGTGTGATTGAAGATACTCCATGAAAGCTGAGGCAGAGTGATGTGAAGTGTAACGGGATTGGAGATTAGATTGAGTTCCTGTCACCTTTGCAGGGAGTTGACATTGAGTATAGGAAAATCATCTAATCTTGTCTTTACTTAAGGAAATGGTCTCATGTCTGCTGGTCAATTAAAAACTGGGGTCTTGATGGTATTCTCTAGAACTTGGACAGGTGGAGAATGACTGAATCTCAACATAAGAACTTTGTCTTGGTTTCATTTGGGTCTTCTTCCTTCCCCCTCTGGGGCAACTGGCTCCTTTCTTGCTCCCTCTCAGGTCATAACTGATATGGGGTGAAATAGTCCCGGATGCCAATATAAAAGGTCAGAGTCAGTGGGGAACTTGGCCCTAAGTAACAGGGCTGCGCTGAAATAGTGCTGCCCTTCATGAAGGAACAAAAACACACATGGACATCTGCACTCATAGTTCCAGAATCCTAGTGCACAGTATATTGAAGGAAAATGACAAGATTGTGTTTCAAGCCCTCACAGTGAAACAAAGCCTTTTTTTTACTGTGAAATAAACACATGTCTGTAACTTCTTTTTCCCTTTAAACTAACAATATGTAGAGCAAAATGCTCTTCAGGGGTTTCTGCCACGCACAAGCTCCCACAATGGACAATGTTCAAGAAACTGCATAGTTTGAAACTGTGTATGTTATAAAATGTCATTTTAAATACATTTAGGGTTGCTGCCAACCCTTTCTCCATGATGTGAAACTGGATTCCAAGGCCTGTGTTGTCATGGGGATTTAGGCCCGACTCCCTTCATCCATCAAGCACCGTCCCTTAAAAGTACAACTATAAGCTGCTTTGAGATCAAATCCACGGGCCGGACAAGATAAAGACAGGTCTGTTCCCCAGCCTTTATGAACCCAGTTCACACAAGCCGCAATAAAATATGCATTAGCTAGTCATTCGCTCTTGAAGGGTTGAGCTAATCTAAACACAAAACCCTCTCTGATGTCACAGCCATGAACAGTAATTGGAACTGGCAGACCCGGGGTGGGGGCCAGAGCCAAGGAGTGGTTTGGCTGCTGTGTAAAATGGGAGAAATGCATTTCATTGTGTAAAATTGACAATATTTATCCGACAATAGTCGTTGTAGGATTTCTGGAAGGGTGTCAGCTAACCCCTTCTGCTATCCCAAAATGATTTTTGTGAGATAAACACAACTAAAGTTATTCATGAAAACATAATGTGGCCCTCCTTGTGAATTTGAGAGATATATATAAAGTTGATTAAAGCGGGCCCAGTATGATTCATATGCCATCCACCAAGCGCCATATTTTTTACTGATATAATTCTGGAGTAAATGAAGAAAAACTGTAGCTCTGCACAGGAATGACATACAAACTCCTGGGTAGGGTCATTTGACTCGCAGTAAAATATAGGTGTCAATAATGTGGTCATACACGTAAATTTTTGGAAGCTAAGGGTAGTTGCAAGATAGTGAGATTTTAAGTGAAAAAACATGATCAAGCCCCCTGTTGAAGTGAGATGGTGAAGTGGTCTCCTCCCCTGGTGTCCCAAAGCACTCCCACATTTTCTGGACCTATCAGCACACATGTGGGAGTGGGCTACTGGAACATTAACCAATCCCTTCTGTGGAAACTATGACACATTAGTAATGTAATTTGCACAATAACGAAGTCACCCTGCCTCAGAGCAGGACTGTTCTCACTAACCCCTGAGGTGATCTGCGGTCCAAATCTGGAGACACATCCCAGCAGCGAGAGGGCTAGCTTGCAGTGGAGCCAGGAGATTTAGAAGCTGACTTGGGACCCCTTGGAGGGCTCAGCAGAGACCTTGACTGGCCCCTTTTTGCTGTCCCAGCAGTGTCCCGAAGCTCCCTGATGTCAGTCCAGACCTCTCCTGTAAGTAGAACTAAACCACTAAAGCCATAGAGTGTATAGGCCCTGTATTCTTGTAGCATTGCATTAGATAATTCCCCATTGCAAAATCCCCATTTGCCTGTATATTTCAGCCATTGTCCCATTGAAAAGTCCCCATTTGCCTGTGTAGATCCTTAGCATATTTGTCAAAGTAAATCAATGAATTCCCCCATTGAATCCACAGGATCTGTATTGGTGGAATTCGAAACCAACAAACTAAAAAACTCTCCGCAGGTATTACTACTAGGGGGCTTCAATTTAGGATTGAACGACACTAAAGATCAACAAGCAACTGTCATTGACAATATCCTATCCGAATTCGGCCTCACCCAAAGAGTGAATGCACCTACACATGACAAGGGGAGAATACTCGATTGGGTGGCAGACTACAATTGCAGTGCCCTGATCACGGCCATAACACCTCAGATATGGACAGACCACCACTTGTTAACATTCACACTAACAACTAAAAGACCCACAACCAGAAATATCCTACCTGCTCCTCCCACTTTAACTAGAAATAAAAAGAATATTACGGCAGACAAACTTCTACCCCTCATCCTACTTACCCTCAATGCACTTCATGTTACTACGGATCCCAACATACCAGTTGATGAATATAATACAATTATGACTACAGCTCTAGATTCCATTGCCCCCCTAAAAATGAGGAAGAGTACGCCTAAAGTTCACCTCAATTCTTGGTTCACTCCACACTTGAAAACCTTGAGAAAGGAAAAAAGAAGATGCGAAGCTTCTTGGAGGCTTTTACCCTCGGCTGAAAATAGAATTAACCTCATTAACATTTCATCCCGTTACAAGAAAGAAATTCTCTCGGCCAAACAAGAAACATATAATAATAGAATCTCACAAGCTAATTCGAGCATGAATGAATTATTTGCAAATCTAAAAGAACTAGAAAATCCGATCCAAGTGCAAGACAATTGTGTGAAGGAAAAAACATGGTGTTCCAATATTCAGCAAGCTCTAGCCAACAAAGTCACCACCCTTCAGGACAAGATTGCAATAATAAAAGCTACCTTAACCAAAACAATCCCACCGACAATACCCCTGAGCCCTCTCATAAACCTTCACTCCGCTTTAGTTTTTCCAGAGTTTCTACTGTTCCCAAATAACCTAAGAGAGTCTTGTTAAGTGCTTCAATCGGGCGATACACCCCGGTCTCAGCCTAGTATGCAGCGCACAGCTGAAATACTTATTTTATTATGCCTATCGGTTCAATTTCCTGAGTGATATACCACTCATATCACACCCCTGATATACCACTCATATCACACCCCTTCTCAAATACCACAGGCCACGATGGACCAGGAATCAGGCTGGTTGGTAAAGGTAATATTTATTTATGTATTTAAAATTCGAATCAAACTATACTTTCAATAGGGAGCAGCAATCACCAATGTGTTGACAAAAACAAATAAAAAGGTATGTAATGCACTTAAATTCACTGTTTAGCAACACAAAATATAAAACACCAGAGAAAACAACACTTTTGGCTTGTTTTGGAAAGATAGCATTTAAGTTAGGATTTCCCCTTGCAATATTCCTCAACCCACAAATAAGCAATTCTAACTAGATATAAGGAAGCAGCAGGTAATCCGGAATAAGGAATGGACAATAGAATTCAAATCCAGCCTCCCTCCCCAAACAAGAGAGAAAAACGGATTTGAAATCTTACACTTTAAAATTACATTTCGGAAATGGCTGTGTAAAACAGTGACAGGCCGATTCATGGAATTAATGTGCGCAGAAAATTTCCGTGCAAGCGTGCGAATCGCAGTGCAAGTGCAAAAATCGCAGCGAAACCCACGCACAGCGATTCATGGAAGTCCGTGTGCGTGTAAATCCATGGATGTGTGCCAAAATCCTGCGTGGCGCACGCTGGCGCACATGTCTTCAAACAGTGTGCGCTACGCGCACAGCGAAAGCGCACATAGCGCAGCATGCACAACAAAAGTAGGCGTAACACAGGTCTTAATACACGGAATGGGGAACAACGCGTGAAAATGTGGGCATCACGGGGGAAGTACAGGAGGCAAATGCGCAGAATGCCCACACGCGCGCCTACAACACGTATTCATGGAATCGAACAGGGCTAATGCGTGCGCCAAAAAAGACGCGCTAATCCGGAAACACGTACGCCAGCAGGAAGCGGGTGTACGTGGACTCACGCAGCATAAAAGTGCACGCAAACAACAAACAAGCTCAGACGCTAAGATGAATATACCGTTCCTTGCAGCAGTGGTCGTGGGATACCGCAGGAGGAGGAGGAGGATAGTCAGGCCCAGAATTTTTGCACCCAGAACCAGCCTTTTTGGGATGCCTGATGACCAGGTGTATGGGAGGTACAGGTTTCCACCTCACATAATACTCAACCTGGTGAGTGAGTGGGAGGATGACCTCACATCACCCACCCTGTGCTCCCAAGCACTGAGTCCCCTGGAAAAGGTGCTTAATGTACTGCACTTCTTGCCCACTGGATCATTTCAGCGGACAAGTGCTATAGTGGGGGGGGTGTCACAGGCCATGCAGTCACGCTGCCTACACCAGGTGTTGGCCATCATGACTGCACGCCCATCAGTCCGCAGGCACATATACCTTTTCAGAACACCTGCAGGAAGGCAGGCTGCTGTCCAGGATTTATACGGGGTGGCACAATTCCCCAAAGTGCTACGTGCCATTGATTGCACCCATGTGGCTCTACGTCCCTCCAGGGCAATGGAGCACATCTATAGAAACCGCAAGCACTGGCATTCCATCAACGTGCAGGTAGTATGTAATGCCAAGGGAATCATCACCTTAGTATATTCCAACTATCCAGGGCCCACCCATAACAGTTTAATTTACAGAATGTCAACCCTAAACCGGGACCTAGAAGCTGGGCGGCATGGCGATACATGACTGCTTGGTGAGTATAAATGCCACTGCACATGCATGCATGTCAGATACTGAGTAATCTCACAACCCCACTAATGATACCCATCACCACCTCCACAGGGGACAGTGCCTACCCTCTGAGCACCCACATGATGATGCCGATTCGGAACCCCACCACACCACCCGAGGTAAGATACAACACAGCCCATATTGCAACCCGGGGCATAGTGGAGCGCACATTCAGAGTGCTCAAGTCACGCTTTCGCTCCCTTGATCGCTCTGGTGGGCAGCTGCTACACGCTCCCCCATTAGTGTGCAGGATCATAGTGGCAGCATGTGTCCTGCACAACGTTGCAACATGCCGGGGCCTGCCGGTGGACATGGTGGTGCCCCCGCATCCCCAACCACATGCACAGCCGCTGCGCATGGGAGGGGAAAGGGCACGTGGTGAGGCAGCCCGTACGCAGCTGGTGGCTAATTACTTCACCTAAAATCACACCTCTGTGGAGTGCACACAGCCCTGGCACATACCAGCTGACAATCAATGATGATGACATAAGGGACAGTCAACTGTCACAACCATACCAGCCTGAGATTGGTCACCTGGAAGTGTTGCATTGTGTGCATCCCTAACTACCGAAACACCACCAATGCTGTGTCATTATAAGACATACATCTATGCTGCTAAATTGATTACCTCCTTGCAAAATACAACATGAAAACAGCGCCATGTCACCCAACCTCTCCCCAGCTCCGCCACCCAACACACCATGGCATGTCATGCAATGTGAAAGCAAACAAAGCAATGCACAAGACCTGATACAAGTGTCACAAAGTGCACTGTCCCAAATGGAAACTGCCCACAGACAATATGCTCCCAGTAATCAATAACAAACAGCACACATGAACAAATACTTACCACCAACACAATACAGCAACACACCATGAAACATTGCAAAAACATGACAGTACTAAGTCAAAGTAGTGGTAGTCTTACAACCTGAATAAGCCAGCACATCGACCCCTTCCAACTGTAGAGTGTTGCTGCCACGCAAATGTGTCAGTGTACTGCATACAACATGAACTCCATCTGCAAAGGAGACGGCCTTGTGAAGACATGAGGAAGGAACCTGCAAATTAGGAGGAAGACATGGATGCACAAGCACATATCAATACACCATGCAATGTACAATACAACAACAATACCCACTAGGGATGTCCACATAGTATTGACTACAGACTGCCCACACAGCTCATGGGAGCCCAATGTCACTGTGTAAGTCACTGTCACTTGGTCACACCCTTTGCAAGCCCATGGAAACGGGAAGCAGGGGTGTGTGTGTCACGAACCCAAGCATCTAACCCAAACTCAGGACAAGCCTGCATCTGCCCATCCGGAATACAGTGGATGCCCACGGGAGCCACACAAGGCAACACACTGTAAAAAAAATATTAAAAAATGGCCATGTGGGGGCCAGGGTGGGGGGAGGCCACCCAGGAGGTTCGAGGACAGGGTGCACACCACCACCCACCTGCATGGATGTTGCGAAAAAAAAATACCTCCATGGGCTCATGGCCGGCACGGCTATGCCATTGTGGGAAAACTGCTGTCGCACTCTTCACCCTCTGCTGCTGCATCAGGAGGTGGTGGCACTATGGGAGGCAGCCCACGCAAAGCCCTGGTATGGTCCTCCATGGCAGCAAGCATGCGCAGATCCCCATGCAGCACCTCACGGGTTGCCTGCACTTCTGCACGCATGGCCTCGCGTGATGCCCGGATCTCCTCACGTGTTGCCTGCAGCTGAGCTGAGAGCGAACGTGTGAGCTGCTCCAGCTGCTGTTCTGCCCTAACATTTCGGGAAGCATAAAGTTCAAGCAGACTCTGCCTGAGGTTATGGAGTTCTACCCTCAGGGCTTCCCTGTGGCCCTGTGACTCTATTGATATGGATTCGCGCAGAGTCTCCAGTGCCGCCCGTCGGTCCCTGATGGACGCCAACATGTCTTCCCTGTGTGATTGACAAATGGAGTTTGTTGCCTGCTGTTGTTGCTCCATCTGCCTTTCAGGGGGGATAATGGAAGTGGCCACCCTCTCCATTGCCTGAGCCATCATTTCTACTGATGCTGCCTGTTGGGTTGCCATATTGTACATGGAGTTTTCCCATACAGTATTGCCTGGTGGCGCACGGCCACTGCGTCGGCGGGCACTACACCTGTTCGGGGCAAGGCGATCTGCACCTTGCTGTGCTGGCACTGCCTGAGGCTGCAGGACTGCATTCCCCCTCTGATCTGCTGGCCCAGGAACAGGATCAGATGCTGTGGAGTGTGACCCTGCATCCGTAACCGCCAAAGGCGGACCTACCAACACTGACATCCCCATAGAGGGTTCTACCACTGGTGCAGGTGGGTTGGACCAAACAGAATCCCTGCCAGAAGCACTAACCTGCGACAGCACATAAGTCTCATCAACCGACTCAGCACCTGAATAGAGGTCTGGGGAGCTGCACCCAGAGACACCCCTCGACTGTATGGTCTGCAGTACCAAAGTGTTTTCACCCCCCACCACACCACGTCCCCCACTGGTGCTTGGTCGTGGCTGAGAATCCTCCTGGGTCTGCACCATCTCCTGAACCTCACCAGCATCAAGGGCGTCCTCACCTGCAAAAACATGAAATACAAGAAATGGAAACAGGCATGAGCACCATAGCACACACATAGGCCTGACAAGACAGAGATCCTGTACATGGTTTACACATGTCCCACATGACTATAACCCTGGCATGCATGCACTGTCAATGAGTTTGAAGGGGAGTCAAAAAGGCAGACAATGAGGACACCAAGATGGAAAAGCAACACATTTGCAGCATGTTGTGTAGCACTGGCATCACACATCAGCCTGTGAGTGGCATGTCCAATACACATACATGACACATGACAGCACACAGATGTCATGTAGCATAGCCATGGTAAATTAGACAACTACAGCGATATGTCAGTGAATGAGTACTGTCAGACGTCCATGTCACATGGACATGATGAGAAGATTAATGCAGAATAGTGTTGCAAAATATGCATGTGCCACACACTGCAACACATCCAGTGTACAATAATACAGTGATTGTAGGCAGATGTACACATCAATGGTTGGTCACTTCAACATGACAGGAAACAACTATCATGTTCCACATGCAAACAGGCCCTAAAAATAAATTTCAGCAGGCCAATACTCTCTCGTCCCCTGAATGGTCTAATCATTCACATAACCAGGTAACTAATGTGGCACAATGTGGGGGTGTAGACAATGACAGAAGCATGTCACATATGTGGCATTAGGGATGAAAAAAACATCTGAAAAATGGGATGATCTAAACAATCAGCCTGAATGAACACAGAAAAAATCAGAACAATGTTGCAAGATGATAGTTCAAGGGCAACAGCAGTAATGTAGGGCTAAATGGCTACTGTGGGCAGAAGGGATACTGTCACACCCAAATCAAAGGCACGTGAATGTATTGGAGGAAGCACATGGTTGACCCATAACACTCAGGAGTACACACCCTCACCTGGCACTCAATCAGAACCTGTCACCCAAACAACATACACATGGATTACACACACATGCATGGGCACTCAACGGTCAATGCGTCGTAATCAGGTAGGTCTCCCACGCCTTGGATCTGTTCCTCTGTGAAGAAGGTCCCAGCAACAGACTCATGTTCAGTGAGTTCGTTGTCCTCTGGTGGAGACCCACCGTCAGTCACCAGAGTAGCGGCATGATTTGAGGCCAGCTTGTTCTTTGCTCTGCGTTTCAGGTAATTCCACCGCTTGTAGCAATCATCAGCTGTACGCCTCACAAATCCAAGGGCACTTATGCGGTCCGCGATGGTCTGCCAGTGTGCCCTACGTTGACCAGGTGTGGTCTTGCACCCTGCAGTCACCACCATTTCGCGGCTATGTGCCGACACATAGGCCACAAGTGCATCAAGTTCGGCATCATTAAAGCTAGGCTTCCTTGACGTGCCGTAGTGTGCAGCCGTGCCTGGGGTCTCAGCCTGTAGTGCCAGAGCACCCTTCTTCCTCTTTTTCAAAGGTGGAGCGGAGCCTGAGTGGCTTACGCCGCTCTGGTCAGTAGGGGCAGAAGCGCCAGTGGACTGGGTACTAGGAGTGTGCGAATGCACAATGACCATAGGTCTTGGTGCAGGCATTGGCTGAAGTGTGATGTTGGCAGGGGCAACGTCGGTTTGATGGACCTGGACTGACACTGTCCCGGCTGGGAGACTCAGAGCTGGGGTGGATAGAGCTGCAGCTGCCCCTGCAGCCTCCCCACCCTGCCTACTTGGGGCAACAGATGACATTGCTGCACCAGATCCACGTGGCCTGGTGACACCAACTTGCACCACCACACGTGGCTTAGACTTGCTGACCTGGAAGTCAGCCTGTGCCGGTTCAGGGTCCACAATGGGCTGGTCCAACAAGGGCTTTGCTGGGATGGTGTCAGCTACGTTTCCCACAACCATGGGGGGGCCATGGGTGTCCCTGATTGGTCCTCCACACATGGGGGTCTAGGGGCACCCTGCAAATCCTGGCCACGTCCCCTACCGCACCCACCACGCCCACCTTTTGGAGGTCAGCCACCTTTGCCTCCCTTACCGCTTGGTCACGCAACGCACAGGCACCCCGAAAACAAAAAATAACGTGCACGCAACCCCTCGTAGACCACGTACGTGGAAAAATGAAGCCGCACTACACTGTGGCACCCAGGAACACAAAAATAAGCGTACGCGTGTTACACGCAGCCTACAATGACCTCTGAAGGGGTACGGCACACACGGGGCTTGGACTGTTGGTAAATACGTTGTGCAACTCACCGTCTGCCTGGAAAAAGAACGTAAAAAAGACGCGCGTGTGCGCGTTGGCAACACCCCCGCCAACAGAAGAATTGTACGCTGTCTGAGGAGACAGGACAAAAGAAGAAGTGAACGCTGTTTGAGGAAACGGGCCCAACAAAAAAATGAACGCTGTTAGAGGTAACAGGGGGTACGAACTTGAAACGCTGTGAAGTAATCGCGTGTGAACAGACAAGAAGTACAGAATTCACCCACTCGCTCTCCACGAAAAGCACGTACAAGGAAATGGAGTCCTACACGTACCTTTTAAAGCGGCCAACACGTACAACGTCACTTACGCGTGTACGCACTAAGGCCCTTTCCTCCAATTACACGAGCTGACACTCGGACATGCAGTTTGTGGACGTGTATGATGAACATGCACCCGTGTTGAGGGAAACGCCTGCACGCGTCACGTCACATACGCGTAGGCCCTTTCCTCGGATTACACGCATTCACACGCAGACATGCAGTTTTTTCACGCGCCATAAGCCACTATGCCCACGTCACGAGGGAAATGCCCGTGCGCTTAATGTCAAAGACCCGCTTACACGCTAAGGGCCTTTCCTCGAATTACACGCAGACGTGCAAGATTTTCACGTGCCAAATCACTCCGTATAGAGCTGGCCACGCAACAACACACGGAAGACCACGCTCCTCCCCAGAAGGCCGAATTACTGCCCCCCAGAGCCCCGAGCACGCTCCAACCTGCCATCTGCTGCTGCCTGCATGCTGCCCACATGCCCTGCTATTTGCTACCTGCACATCATCCATCTGCAGGGGTGCAGTTGTTGTGACCACCCCTGCTGGAACTGAAGACTCCCAACTGGGATACCATCGCTCCACAGCCCTGCCCCAGGACCCAGTTCCCCACCCACACCTGCCTCTGGGGTTGCCATGTCAGGCACACCACCATCTGGCACCACTGGCAACCCTGAGCCAGAGAGGCAGAGGGCCACCAGCTTCAGTGCCAGGGAAGTTGGTGTCTTGGTGGAGCAAGTCCTGGGGCAGTATGATGCCCTCTTTGGAAGTTCTTGTGCCGACTATGAAGGACGGACCAGAATCTGGATGGACATCGTGACTGCCATCAAAGAGGAGGGGGTGGCAGTCCGCGACATCAAACATGTCAAGAAGCGCTGGGAGGACTTCAGGTCCGGGACCCTCAACAAGGCCCGGCGCCTCTTGAAGGCAGCGGATGCCAAGGGGCGCCAGGTCCACCTGTCCGACCACCAAATGAGGGTCCTCGAACGCATATGCCCAGCGCTCCACATCCAGGTCCTTGAGAAGCAGACCTGTCTGGAGTCGAGCGGTAAGTGTACATGCATACTGATTGGACGCTGTGCGTGTCGTGGTGTGCCAGTAGTGTGCAGGTTGCACATGTGTTTTTGTAGGGCTATGTATGGATGTGTATGTACAGGAGCGTGAGGCTGACACATGCGAGTCCTCTCATGTGTGAGACACATGGATGATGTATGTGTGGGTAAGCATGCAGGCCAAATGCAGATGTGGGAGCACACATGTTTGAATTACTGTGCATGTACGTTGGCATGGTTGTGGTGTCACAGATAGATGTTGGTTCCAGCTGCATGTATCTGCACTGTGTGCATGTGTGTGTATTTGACAAGTGTGCAACTGTGATGCAACATGGATGCATGTGGCCCTGACATGTAGAAGGCTGAATGCCAGATGTGACATGGATGGCGAACTCATCACTCTGACAGTTGGTGGACATGCACACATGCATGTAAGTGTGTTGGTGTGTGTGCATGTGTTGTGTACTCCCGTGTTTAATGTGACATCAGGCTCACCTTCGGATGCTGATGCTGTTGTATGTGTATGGATGGTGCTGCCTGGTGCAATATTGCTGTGGAATTGCTCATGTGTGTGAGTAGAAATGACATGTGTGTTAGGGAGTGTGATGCCATGTCTGAAGTTTGACACTGCCACTCATGTACAACTGTCTTGTGTGTATTAGTCCATTGTACAGTGCCCTGATGCCTGTGTTCTATCTCTCCCTGTCTGCAGCGTCAACTCATGAAGAGGGCAGAGAGGGTGCTGTGGAGCAAAGCGGCAGGGATCGCACCACCAGCCGGAGACGCAAGGCCCGGCTCCCCTCCCAGATTGTCAGCTCTTCGGGGAGTGAGGAGTCTGGTGCCGCGTCCCAGGCCGCAGCTGCCGAGGGTAGGTCCAAGAGTCAGAGGTTGGAGATGGACTCCTCGGCAGAAAAAGGGGCAGCTGAGACCCCACAGGGTCCGATGGAGGAAGATGGCATGGAGTCATCCAGGTTGGTGGGGAGTTTGGAGGAGGAGGAGGCCGTGGAAGGGACACACACGGGGTCTGGAGGTGGGGATTCCACTGGTGCCAGTGGTGCAGTGCAGGGGCAGGGACAGGAGACAGCACAGGCAGCCGCGGAGGTGCCTGTGTTTAATCCTGTCCCTGATCCTGTGACTGCATCATCCGGCACCAGCAGGGATGCCTACGTCCAGACCCGTTTTCAGGGAGGGGATGGGCGCACAACAACTGGCCTTCCTCTCCCTGCGGACGTGGCTATCTGGGACCGTGTTGAGCCTGTCCTGGCTGGGCTAGCGTTGCGTCAACGGGGCATGCGAGTTGACCTGCAGTGTTTTCGTGAAGACACTGCACGTCATCTCGGATGCCTCTTTGGCCGCATTGACCTACTGGGACGGGTCACCAGTGCTGGATTCCTCCGTGTGCTGGACCTTCTTACGACCCCCTCCTCACCTGAACCCCCTACGCGCCAGTCGCCCTCCATGCCATCTTCCCACCCATGAATCACCTGGGTACCCTGTGGATCTGCCTCTGACCCAGCGGCCAGGCTGGTGGAGGATACATCCCTGCCACAGTCGGGAGTTGGACGTCCAGCATGGGTAGCCACTACGGCAACTGCACCCCAGCCGGAGGAGGACGTGCAGGCAGCAAGAGCCAGGGCGCAGGCACAGACACAGCAGCAGCAGCAACATGGTGGGAGCAATGATGGCTCAGGGCCTTCAACATCGGAGGGGCAGGCATCGGCCAGAGGGCAGGAGGACCCAGGATTGCAAGTGTCTTCCGTGTGGCAGCGGTTGGGCCACGTCATAGATGCGGAGCGGCAGCGGGCGGAAGAGGTACGGCTCACAATGGTCAGGGCGGAGAACTCCATGCGGTGGGCACTGAGGCGGGCCGAGTGCCTCGAGGCAATTCGCAGGGAGTTGGAGGCCAGCATGTCATCATAACCCTCGGGGCCATGGAACAGGACCGCCTCCAGGACATTGAGCGGGAGTTCGATGATGCCCTGGCCCTGGACATCCAAAAGTGAGCCGTCGGACTAGCCCGCTGCCATTGTAAATAGTTAGTTAGTTAGTGTTAGGTTTCATTTTGGTTTTCATTTTTTTTTTGGGGCGCTTGGACAATACCCCACATTTTTGTATATAGTTCTTCATTACTTAGTGTTTTTTTGTAGGTTTCATTTGGACAGTTGGACTCATGGACCCAGGATTTCATCCTTGTAAATAGTTGGAGTGTGGATTTGTCGGAATTTTTTTTTTGATTTTTCCATGGAGCAATGGATTTTACTTTTTCATTTCTGTTTGGATTTGCTTTGTTGGAAGAAGACTTTGGAGACATTTTTGATTTCATATATTTTGGATTCTGATTTCCTTTTTTTTATCATTATGTGACATTCTGCATTGTTTTCCTTATGTCCATTGTTTGGTATTTGATTATCTTTCACCACATTTTTTGTTCAATACATTTGTTCCCGTACTTCAATGTGTGGTATTCTCTTATTGGTTTCATGCATGTCATGATGTGGGTTTTCACATTCACTGGCACCCATTGTGTGTGTGTGACGGACATGTGTTGATGTACTTGCATGCCATTTGGGTTGTTTCATGTAATGTGCATTTCAATGTGGGGTGTATGTTATGCTTGGTTGGTTATTTGGGCAGGGGTGGCGTGCCGTGGGATTTTGGTGGCCATGAGGGCCATGATTGTGGGTCATGTTGACATGTTGGGGGGAATGAGTGGGGGCCTGCTGGCAGGAGCCCCTCAATGCTGGGGGGTGGGGGTCCAGGGGGACATGAGAGGGGGCCTTCTGGCAGGTGGCTCTCACTGCTGGGGGGTGGGGGTGCAGGGGGACATGAGTGGGGGCCTGCTGGCAGGTGCCCCTCACTGCTGGGGGGTGGGAGTGCTGGGGGACATGAGTGGGGGCCTGCTGGCAGGTGCCCCTCACTGCTGGGGGCTGGGGGTCCAGGGGGACATGAGTCGGGGCCTGCTGGCAGGTGGCCCTCACTGCTGGGGGTGGGGGTTCAGGGGGGCATGAGTGGGGGCCTTCTGGCAGGTGCCCCTCACTGCTGGGGGGTGGGAGTGCTGGGGGACATGAGTGGGGGCCTGCTGGCAGGTGCCCCTCACTGCTGGGGGTGCATGGGGACATGAGTGGGGGCCTGCTGGCAGGTGCCCCTCACTGCTGGGGGGTGGGGGTGCAGGGGGACATGAGTGGGACATGAGTGGGGGCCTGCTGGCAGGTGGCCCTCACTGCTGGGGGGTGGGGGTGCAGGGGGACATGAGTGGGGGCCTGCTGGCAGGTGCCCCTCACTGCTGGGGGGTGGGAGTGCTGGGGGACATGAGTGGGGGCCTGCTGGCAGGTGCCCCTCACTGCTGGGGGGTGGGGGTGCAGGGGGGCATGAGTGGGACATGAGTGGGGGCCTGCTGGCAGGTGCCCCTCACTGCTGGGGGGTGGGGGTGCAGGGGGACATGAGTGGGACATGAGTGGGGGCCTGCTGGCAGATGGCCCTCACTGCTGGGGGGTGGGGGTGCAGGGGGACATGAGTGGGGGCCTGCTGGCAGGTGCCCCCACTGCTGGGGGGTGGGGGTGCAGGGGGACATGAGTGGGGGGCTGCTGGCAGGTGGCCCTCACTGCTGGGGGGTGGGGGTGCAGGGGGACATGAGTGGGGGCCTGCTGGCAGGTGCCCCTCACTGCTGGGGGTGGGAGTGCTGGGGGACATGAGTGGGACATGAGTGGGGGCCTGCTGGCAGGTGGCCCTCACTGCTGGGGGTGGGGGTGCAGGGGGACATGAGTGGGGGCCTGCTGGCAGGTGTCCCTCACTGCTGCGGGGTGGGAGTGCTGGGGGACATGAGTGGGACATGAGTGGGGGCTTGCTGGCAGGTGCCCCTCACTGCTGGGGGTGGGGGTTCAGGGTGACATGAGTGGGGGCCTGCTGGCAGATGCCCCTCAATGCTGGGGGGTGGGGGTGCAGGGGGACATCAGTGGGGGCCTGCTGGCAGGTGCTCCTCACTGCTGGGGGGTGGGGTGCAGAGGGACATGAGTGGGGGGCTGCTGGCAGGTGCCCCTCACTGCTGGGGGGTGGGAGTGCTGGGGGACATGAGTGGGGGCCTGCTGGCAGGTGCCCCTCACTGCTGGGTGTGGGGGGGGCAGGGGGACATGAGTGGGGGCCTGCTGGCAGGTGGCCCTCACTGCTGGGGGGTGGGGGCGCAGGGGGACATGAGTGGGGGCCTGCTGGCAGGTGCCCCTCACTGCTGGGGGGTGGAGGTGCAGGGGGACATGAGTTGGTGATCATATTGCAAGGTGACATGTGGCTTGGCTAGGGGGCATGCCCATGGTGGATGGGCTGCCTGCGGGACATGACCAGGGGTGCAGGGTAGTCCCCTGTGGTGTGGGCTGCCTGCAGGGGCCGTGGAGGGGGTAGACACCTGGGAGGACCCACACTGCCAATTCACGTGTAGGACCCCCGCGCGCCCCCGAAATACACGTACCCGGCTGGCACAGGGCCAATCACGTGTGAAACCTCCTGCGAACCCAAGAAATACACGTACCCCGCTCGCACAGGGCCAATCGCGTTTGAAACTTCCCGCAAACCCCAGTAATACACGTACCCCGCTCGCACAGGGCCAATCGCGTGTGACACTTCCCGCGAACCCCAGTAATACACGTGTCCCGCTCGCACAGGGCCAATCGCGTGTGACACTTCCCGCGAACCCCAGTAATACACGTACCCTGCTCGCACAGGGCCAATCGCGTGTGAAACTTCCCGCGAACCCCAGTAATACACGTACCCCGCTCGCACAGGGACAATCGCGTGTGAAGCTTCCCACGATCCCCAGTAATACACGTTCCCCGCTCGCACAGCGCCAATCGCGTGTGAAACTTCCTGCGAACCCCAGTAATACACGTACCCCGCTCGCACAGGGACAATCGTGTGTGAGACTACCCGCGCAGCGGGGTACGTGTATTCGGAGGGTGCGCGGGAAGTTTTACAGGCGTTTTCGAGGTTGTGAGCCTGTGCGCCATATACGGGATTTGTGCGCTGTACATGTCGCACGGGAGAGGTTGGGGGTGTAACTGGCGCTGCTGCAGGGTCGATGTGCCACAGCTGGTTTTGGATGTTAAAATCCATGAATACGCTGTGCGCGGAAATGGATTTTAGCGCACGCGGCTGGCGCAGAGAGTCACATGCGCACACTGTGTGCCAGCCGCGTGCGCCATTTGTGCGATGAATTCTATGAATGACCCCCTGAATGTGTGCAAAAATTCTTGAATCAGTACACATCTCTATGGTAGCAACATGGGAAAGATACTAACAATCATGAGCTATAGTATGAGCAAAAGTAAACACTTTGAATCTGAATGAAAGGTTGGAAATAGTGCAGAACAGAAATCACACGTGTAAAACTTTGCAAAACCGCAGATTCCCGCCTAAAATTAACCAAACGGTTTTTAACTCTGGAGTTGAAAGGAAGTCTCTAGCTATTAAACTGATGGAGATATGCAATGTTGAATGAGAGGCGTTTTTGGAAAAATCAGGTATGGAAAACAGAAAAGAAACTCAGTTTGGACAAGAAAATAAGGAGGGACACAGTAAGCTCTAGAGTTAATTCTTGACTTCAACACTAGATCCCCAGTGTCCTCTCTGGCGGAACCAGTCGATCACTCGAAGTAGGATGGATGGTTTAAGATTTACACAAGATAAAAATGGCTAAAGAAATGGCGCTTAACAAGATAAATCAAGAACAGGATTGCAAGAAGGATTTTGACAAGGTAACAAGTTATTAAGGTGAAGATAGGATCGTTTAGAGATTGGGATGAGACAATGCAAGGTATGCTATAATTTTCTATGCTTCCTATTAATACTTACAGTCCACTTTAATTTAGGATTTTGGACCGTCAAGGGTTCTGGTCATCACACGGATCAGGTCTAACCAAGTACAGCTGGGAAACTAGGGCAGAATAGGATCATCTGGACTGTTCTGGTCACAGGACTGGACTGCCTGGACTGGCCCTTCTGGTTACTGGAGACTAAAATCAGTAGGATGGCGAGTTTGCAGCAGGCATGCATTTAGTAGTAGCAAGCCAGCTGGATCAGAATGTTTCCCTTAGGTTTTTGGGTTTTTTAGTGTTTGAGGCCTAGCTGAAAAAGGGTTCAGCAATGCATAGGCCTTGGCTTTGCAATGAAATCTGGAATCAGGATCAAGTAGGATGAAGAATTCAGGAACAGGAAGCCATGCAGGAAATCAAGAAGAAAGTCAGCAATCAGTGTGTTTTGTGTGTTGTCAGGTTCCCTTATTTATCATGCCACATGACATCACTAAAGCATATGGCAGGGGTAGGCTTACTACCCACACCCATAATGCCAGGATTTGGCAAGAGCAAAGTTTCCGCCTCTCTGTTCGCTGATTGGATCACCAAAAAGGATGTCATGTTTATGGTGTTACTTTTACAATGTCTAGAAACCTCCCCTAGGTCCTAGAACGAAAATCTTATTTTGCCATAAATACATATTTATACATTGATGACCTCTGAGAAAATCAGATACACAGGTTACATATTTTGTGGGTCATATTTCAATCCAAGCCTCAAGTCTGTAGGACCTGGTTTAGTCTTTCTGCTACATTTTAGCAATTTTAACCATGAAAGATTTGGCCTACAATTTCCCAATTTTGTACATAGATGTGCATTTACCCCTGGGATGTGTGTACAAAATACTATGTGCGCAATATCAATACTTTCCCCACCATTTATTATTCTTTACAACTTCTGTTCCTTATGCAATAAGGAGTTATACTAAGTCTTCAAAGAAAGGGCATAAAATTAGATGTAAAACTACAACTTTTCATATTTTTCCTCATTGTTGCTGCCAAGTTAAACGTCTTAAAGTTCAGTTACAAAATAGGCTTTTTAACACTAAATGTCATTTGATCCGTTTAAACAAATGTCAATTCCTTTGAAGCAGAATGAGGAGCCTCTCCCTTGATTGAAGTTTCCTGCCCCTCCCTGCTATTGTCTCAGTCTGGGGCAGAGACGAATGTCCGATGCAACTTGGAAAACCCCAATGTCCTGGGTATTCAAAGCCTCCAAGTTAGCAATTAGCCATTCCTTTGCCAGCAGTTTATGAGGTGTCACCCTTTCTCAGGGCAAGCACTGGCAGAGCAGGTTTTTTTCTTATATATAGTTTACCTAGGTTTAGCTTCTATTTTTCTCATTTTAAATCGTGCCTGAAACCTAGGAATCAAATCAGTTTTTAGGAGTACTTTTACCAGTAAGAAATATTTTTACATTTCTAAATGAGCATGTCTTTACACAACAATGTACTTTTAAAAAGGCGATTTTGCTCTTCATTCAGGAAAGAGCACCTTTAACTTATTTCCTTAAATTCGGGTTTCATCTGCAGCAAATATACACTTGGTGCAGCTCTAGTTCCTCCTTCCTATTTGCAGCATGGATACATGTATCATGCCTCTGTTTAGAGTCTTTCTCTTACAGCTGATTCTTTAGATACACTTGCAAAGTTTTAGCCGCATTTCCCGTGGAAAATGAACACAGTCCCTGGTTGCTTTTCCAAAGATACTCTTGCCAGGAGCTGTCATTCAAATGAGGCTCGGTTCCTCTCAGACACAATGGCCCTCATTACAAGTCAGGCGGTGGACCATGGTGCTATTAGCACCATGGTCCATGCCGGATTCCGCCATGGTGGATGGTGGAATTACCGCCCCATTCCAAAGTGAGTGGGGCGGTAATTCCCCATTCACCATTTGCCCTTCCCCATTCCCATTTTTGCCCCATAGGGCATAATGGGGATGGGGAAGGCGCTAATTACGGCACCGTAAATTACGGTGCCGTAATTAGCACCAAGGTCGCTTAGCGCCTTGGACTTTAACGCCTGCAAAAAGCAGGCGTTAAAGAGTGAATCAGGCATTAAGGGTTAACGGCGCCGACAGCGCCGTTAAACCCTTAACACCTGACTTGTAATGAGGGCCAATGAATAATCCTGGGCATTGCAGGGCCTTTTAATCACAGTGGTTCATGTGAAATGGTGGATTTAGCACCAAAACAGCACTTTTAAGGTTGGGAAAGTGTCATTTTAAAGAGGCATTTTGGGTTTTCAGAAATGTAATTCTGCCTCTTTCCTCTCTGTTTAATGTTGCAGAGCACACTGGCCCAGTCCTGCAGTGAAAACTCTGTTCCACCCCACCTGAAATGTGTGTTGGCAGGGCGGTACAGCCACTTTCTGGTTGTTACAAAATGCAGTTTAGAGATCTTGGCACGCACAGGAGTCAGCGCTGCCATTTTGTGCTGTTTCTTGCACCAATGCAGCAAAGGGATGTAAGCTAGCACAGCTGCGTGGGTCAAAATATCCCACAGTCTTGGTTACTCCCCTTCCTTAGAAAACAGACACTTGATCCATCCATACCGACTAACTATAGGCCTATCACAACAGTGCCTTTTCTACTCAAAATCCTAGACAACGTGGCATACGTCCAAATACAGAGATATCTCGAGCACAACCAACTCCTAGGAATTCGCAAATCAGGATTTAGGCCTCTTCACGGCACCAAAACAGGGCTAATCGATCTTAAGGCCCAAATTGATGAGCGTAGGGATAAAAGGAAGTCAGCCCTAATTCTCCTCCTTGACTTATCGGCTGCGTTTGACCTGGTGGACCATAAGGTCTTATGCAACCACTTAGACTCAGCCGCGTACTTCTCTCAGGAGGCCATAGCTTGGATACAATCTTTTCTGTGCAACAGGACCATAAGAGTCTTCTCACCCACAGCAGCAGCAGACCCCATCCCTATCAGTTGTGGAGTGCCTCAGGATTCGTGTATTTCACCTACCTTATACAACATATTTACCAAGCCCCTTTTCGATGATCTGGACCATCTTGGTATCACCTACACGAACTACGCAGAGGATACCCAGATTCTCTTACCGCTTACTGGGGATTATGAAAAGGATTTGGCCTTGGTAAACAGAGTCTACCTCATCATCCAGGCATGGATGGCGACCCATGGTCTATGCCTGAATGATGACAAAACTGAGCTTATTATCCTAGGTACCACAGCTAATCTAAATAAGCTCGGCCCTAAATACACTTCCTTTAACATCGACAGAAACACCATTTCAAGTTGCTAAAGTGGTTAAAACGTGTTTTTTACCTTGACTCCACTCTTGTGTTCACTAAACAAGGCAACTCCATGGCTTCTGCCTCTGCATATACATGCAAATTAATTAGAGCTGGCAAACCATTCCTATCCAAGAATAGCTGTATCATCCTGGCCAGAGCTCTAATCCTGTGCAAATTGGACTACTGTAATTCCCTGTACATTGGTGCCAACATGCACATTGTCAAGAGAATACAGATGCTGCAAAACAATGCCCTTACAGCTGCCTTGGGCATAGCAAGGAAAGAACATATTTCAGAAATAAGGGAACTGAACAACTGGTTATCTACCAATGACAAAATCCGGATGAAAACCGCTTCACTTTTCTACAAAGGCTTGAACAATACTGCACCTCGCTACCTTACGGAGAGATCTTCGAGGAAAGCATCCAGTAGGCACACTAGAACAGCTAACACTAATTGCCTGACGGTTCCAAGATTTAAACTAGCCAAAGTCAGGGGATGTAGCTTCCCAGTTAAAGCCCCACAGCTCTGGAACTCCCTACCTCCATCCCTGAGAGTTGACCAAACGTACATGAACTTCAGACTGAATCTTATCAAATGGCTGAAAGATAATGACATCTAATATATCCATGCTCTACTATGCCCCCTGTGTAAATAGTCCCTAAATGCTAGATTGAAACATGTCTCTTGTTGTTAAATGTATCACTGTAAATGTATGTTCTGTAAATTATTCTGTGCTGTACAGTGTCTTACCGCAGTATGCATGGTCCCACCATTACTTGTACTTTCTTGTACTGTTGACCCCCATCTTTACTCTGTTTATTGTGTAACCTAAGCCGAAAGTTATCATGTATCTCCTGCGCCCTGATACCCTTGGGTCTGGCATGCACTACAAATAAATAACAAACAAACAAACAATCTCTTCCCAGTGTTTTGTGAGCCGGTATAGTTTTAAAGATTTGCCAAAAGAATTAACTTCAAAAAGCCCTGTTACCATCTTCCCATTGTTAGGTGAAAAACGAAATTGTTCCCATTTTCCTATTCTGTTCATATTTCCCCATTGTAAGGTAACAACGAATTCCCATTTGCATTTTCTTTCCCCACTGAAATTGTGCTTAACATCCCAAAATCGATTTTCCCATCTGTTCCTACTTCCCCATTATCAGGTAAAACAAATTCCCATTTGCATTTTCTTTCCCCACTGAAATTGTGCTCAACATCCCAAATCGATTTTCCCATTCTGTTCCTAATTCCATTATGCTCTAAAAATGAATTTTCCCATTCTTTGCCTGCTCCCTATATTGTTTCTGTGAACCATATCCCAAATCCGATTTTTCCATTGTGTTCCCACTCCTTGCCACTGCCTTCCATCCAAAAGAGACAAGGTTAGTGGATGTTCAGGGGGTGGGGGAGTTGGAGGGGTGGGGGAGGTGGGTGTTTGCTGGGACCAAAGCATAATTCTGTGTGTATTCATTTTCCTGTTTGTTTGCATTCAATGTCCTTGTGCGCTTTGAACTGTTCTCTGATTGTAGTGGTGCAAGAAGTAAAAGGAAATTCTTGTCACTGTATATTTTTGAGTTATCTCAGTGTGCTGCTTGACGAAAAAAGGATATGTTGTCTTTGAGTTGCCACAACATTGCTGACTGATGTAAGCTGTTTATCCTAATTCCACATAAATAATACATTCATAAATATCTTCTTAATACACACCGGCCCGGTTCCTAGTCCATTGGGGCACTGGGTATGCATGAGGATTGTGGGCGAGTAAAAAAAAAAGGATCTGGATTGTAGAAATAAAAGCGTTTTTATTGTGTGCCACATTCATTGTAGGGTAGGGAGATCCCTGACTTGGGTGTGACCATAGAATAAACCGTGACACTGATAGGATAGGAATAAAAAGCCATGACACCTAGATTATGGGAGTCAATATATCCCATGAAGGCATCTGGAAATTCCTCTTCCTCTTCCTTTGTCCCATCAGAATACTGGGTCTCGCCTGGTGTATTCCCACAAAGACAAACCCAGACTCCCCTACCTAGGTGATCCTCCCTCGCTCGTCCACCCCCAGGATTGGGATCCAAGAGAGATGGCCCTCCCCTGGCCACCTGAACCGAGGACTCTCAGGTTCTGGATGGAGAACACCCCTAGGTTTTTCACACCGCTTTCCGAGATTCCATGTTTAAGGGCAATAAGTACGAAAGATATTGAAAGAGTTGAATTGCCTGTGCGTGATAGAACCGATCTAGTAATGGTCAGCATACCGTCAGACATTTTAGTTGTACTTATTTTGAATTCCATTTTATCGCTGCACCATCTGGGATTTGCCTTTTCCTTAGTCGAATCCCAAGTGGAGCAGAGTCCTTTGGGAAGTGAGTTAAGCCACAAGGATACAGTTGGCAGTGCTTCGAGACCTAGGGTTCGGATTGAAAATAGGGGATACCACACTGCCCAGAACAAGGAGCGGATAGAACATGAAGAAATAATGAGAGGAATGACTGGTCATGGGTGGCTGGGGTGATCAAGGACTTCTCACAACCGAGGCACTGTTAAAGACTCTTATAAATTGGCAATTCTATCTTGGAATAGTTGTGGTCACGTGTATCTCTTCACTAATTGGTTATTAGGGACTTTTATACAGCAATACCCTATTATCTTTATTCAAGAAACATGGCTAACTGAGACCCCGGTTGTCGATGGTTATACAACTGCGTTTTTGGCTTCAGCAAAGGTGGCCCAAGGGTAGACCTTTTGGATGTTTTTATCACATTGATAAAATATGCCCTGGGATTTGAGGCCAAACAGATGTACTTGGGGTCCAAAAGTATGTTGGTTCTCCAAATAGTAGCAACTATTAATAGAACAAAAATGAGCATCTTATTGCTGAATTTTATTGGCATAGTTTAGCGTGCAAGCCGGAGTCTGTCCTGAGCATAATGACAGAATTTATAGCCAACTGGTCCTCTACTTGGATAGATGGCTTGATAGTGGGATGGGGACTTGAATTCATTCTGTTTTTCTAATCCTAATAGTGTCCAAGTGGGACAAACTCCCTCTTTATTAAAAGTGAAACACAGCAAAAAATGGCTTGAGAGTTTGGAATCCCTTGGGTTACACTGGTTAAATGGATCCATATTAAGTGATCTACCGAGTCAAACTACCTGGGAAAGGGGTGACAAATGATCCATGTTGGACTATTTGTTTGTTGATGAGACGTACATCTGTGTGAATGGAGTGATCATGGTATGATAGTAGCAGACTTTGACACCCCCCTGAATAGGGGGAGGTGTCAGACATTGCCAGCAATTACTGTCAAGCAAGGGGCGAACATGGTAATGTGGAATCACCAGAAAGGGTCCTTGATAAACAGGGTGGCCTGGTTATTGGCAACTACTTCAATGGATTGGAAACGTGATTGTTAAATCAATTTGATTTATTAGCAAAGGTAGAATTGAAATCTAAATTAGACCCTGTTAAACATTGTCATGAATTTGATCCAAACGTTTGGGAGAAAAAAAAGTGATATGAGAAATCGTAGTAAGGTTATTAAAATTAACCATCAAGCTGATCCTTCAACTCTGTTGAAGGCGATTAAGAGGGTCAAACAAACATTTTGTAACTGGACTAGATTGTATAAACAACAGTAATTACAAAATGATGCTGAGTTAAATAACATGGAGAGAAACCAAGTGGACTTCCAACCTAATCCAATTGGGGACCAACAATGGCTCATCTTTTATAAAGCCAAATTCAGTCGAAATCTCTATTGGAGCACTTATACCCAATAACGTGGGATAGTATGGGAGATGCTTGGAATCTCCCAATTTTATTGGAAGAAGTATTTGATATTATAAAGACCATCAGTAAATCTAGAGATCCGGTGCCTTATAGGTTGGCTTCTATTCAAGGATGATCCTGTAACATAGGCTACCATTCTAACGATGCATTTTCATCAAATTGTTAAAGCTCAGTCCTTTCCCGCAAGTTGGCAAACAGCCTATGTGATTCCAATTTTTAAGCAAGGTGATTGGAATGACCCTCTAAATTACAGGCCAATTTGTATTCTCGATGCCGATAGAAAGGTCCTTGCGACCTTGTTATTAAAACATCTGGAGGTCTGATCATTATTAATGGGTGGTATCTAAGAATGTCAGACTGGCTTCCCGAAGAAGCTTGGTACTAATCTGAATGGACTATTGTTAAAATATGTTCAAAATCTATCAATAACAGATAAAATTAGTGCGACTTATGTGGCAAGTATTGATTTAACAGTGGCCTTTGACATGGTTAATAGAAATAGGTTATGGTGGAAGCTTGCTAGTTGGAATATTCCTGGGGAGCTTTTAAAATGTTTAATTGCTTTTCATGATAAATCAAACATAAGGGTTAGATTAAATATAAAGGGAGATGTATCAAGCTCCATCTCAACCTTTTTTGGAATCAGACAAGGCTGTATTTTAAATCATCAACTTTTATTCTAAATCTCTTTCGCTAATGATTTCTTAATATTCGATCAGACTCCTAGGGGTTTACAGAAATTGATGGATGCATTTGAGTCATACTGTAGGATAACTAACCTCGTCATTAATCCCGAAAAGTCAAAGGTGATCAGATTTATAAGGAAAATAACTAACACTTCTCTGGCTTGGTGGCTTGGAGAACAAAATTTGGAAATTGTAGAATCATTAGTATATCTGGGATTTCATATAACCGCAAAATATACCAAACCTGAGATTAAGGCCCATTTTGTTCAGAAAACTACTGGTTTCATAAATCAAATTAAAAAGGTGGATGGAAAATATGGGAAGTTCTCAACACTGCCATCCTTGAAATTTTATTAAGGGAAAATAATGCCTAAACTGCTTTTTGGAATAGAAATATGTGACTTCCCAATTATGAGCATGTTTCCAACATTGGAAGCCGCCTTCATTTGGAGGACATATTCAATGCCCCAGTGTCACTTCCGGGGGCAGTTATTAGATACAGTAATTACATCTTGTCTGACATAGATTACAATCGTTAGGAATTATAATTGAAACCACAACACGCTAAAAACACCTTAAAACATGGGATTGGATCAACACTATTGAAAAGGTTCATGGTTATCTCTCTTTCTCTTATTTTTGGCTGGAGCATATGCAATTGGGAATTTTAGCACCCTTCTTGTCCATATATCCTAGTCGATCAGCCAGAAAGTTTTTTTTGAGGTTCCGTTGGAATCTCATCCACAATGAGGTAATTCTTTTCAGATAAAGACTGGCCGACCAAACAGAGATGGAATGCAGATATTTTATAGATAAGAATGTGATTGAAACTATCAGACATATTTAGGTTGAGTGTCCCTCTCTACTATCCCAGCATCAGAAATACCTTTGTCATTTCTTTTATTCCAGAGGTTTCTCTGACAGAGACCATTTTTTGGAGGAGCTTTCTGGAGGGGTACTCTACCTTGGACCCGATAGAAGTGCTAGGCTTTTTTAGGTCAGTTGAGTTCAATTTAGACTCTTGTGAAAATTGTAGTAGAGGATGGAGTACTATTTCAATCTAACATCCTTTTTAGGAATTATTTTTTATAAAGAGTTTGGTACGTCTCTTTATAGATTTTATATGAATATATCGGTAGCCTTCAGGGGGTGCAACGCTTGGGTGCCGGTTGAGCAAGATCCATCTCTCCTGGGCTGAAGCGGGGAATCGAGGGGAATCGAGGCCCAGCGAAGATGGGGTTGCTGCCCCGGGTCTATCAGGACCGGGTGTAGGGTAAGGAGGCTCACTGCGGTTACCATGGAGCCTGGTTATGATATGGCATTTAAGCGCTGACACACATGTATTTCAAGGCGCGACGAGGCAAGGAAGGGGGCAGAGAGGGAGGACTGAGACAACGATCTTACTAGGCCAAGTGACATTGAGATTATGCAAGTGCAGGGGAGGGGAGGAGAAAAGTGCCAGGAAAAAGGAGAGTGGGCAGTGCTGTACATGGGATCAAAGCAATAAGAAGTGCTGCCAGCAGGGAGCAGGTGCAAGGGTAAGTGGAGACAGCAGGTGTCCAAAAGTGGAGTTAGGGGGATTGTAGGGTTACAGTAGGGTTACAGATTCAGACCCAAGTGAAAGGGTTACCAGGAGGCAGTGCGGGTGTTCAACTGGGAGAGCAGGGACTGGGCCCAAAATCAGAGGGTAGCCAGGTGACCAGTACAGTCTCAGGCAGGAAATCAGCAAGGGAGAGGAAGAGAGAAGGCAGAAGCAAAGAGGAAGGTCTTGAGGTGCTTCCGGAACTGGAGACTGTTCTCCTCAAGTTTCAGAGAGGCAGGGATGCTGTTCCAGAGGCAGGCCCCAGCCAAAGAAAGAGATCTACCACCAACTCGTTTCTTGGAGAAGCGACTGACCCTGAGGGGGTTGGATATGGAGGAGCGAAGAGCTCGAGTAGGAAGGTATTTACAAAGAGATAGTTGGAGGTATTGAGGTCCCAGGCCCCATAAGGCCTTGTGGGCAATGCAGAGAGTCTTGAATTTAATCCTTGCAGCCACTGGGAGCCAATGCAGAGATTTCACTTCTGGAGAGATACGATCCGTGGGCTTGAGGCCAAGGACAAGTCTCGCAGTCTTGTTCTGGATGAGTTGCAGAGGGCGGAGAAAAGAAACAGGCAGATTTAGAAAGAGGCTGTTGCAATAGTCCAGCCTAGAGAGAACCAGAGCTCTAGAGACAGTGAGCTTTGGGGGGAAGGAGAGGAAAGGAAGAATACCTCTGAGGAGGTACTGTTGGTAGTTTGACTTCTTAGAGACATCAGAGATGTGAGGAGAAAAGAAGAGTGTGGAGTCAAAGATGACCCCGAGGTTCCTAGCCTCACAGGTAGGAGCAGGAAGAGGGCCAAGGGAGGCCGGCCAGAGAGTGACAGGAAAGGAGGGTGCAGATGTGCAGAGGAGGAGAATTTCTGTCTTACTGGCATTAAGGCACAGATCGTTGTCAGCACACCACTCCCGGATAGCAGACAGACAGTCAGAGATGAGAGAAGGAGAAGAGGTGGCAGAGGGGAGCCTGAAAACGAGCTGAGTGTCATCCACGTAGCGCTGAAAGTTGAAGCAGAGAGCAGCATTATGGTGGGCGGTAGGTGCCATTAACGGTCGATGCCCTTTCCACAACTGCTGGGTTTGTGCATGTGGGCTCCTGGGGGCAGGTTGGGACTGCCGTCTGGATCCTCGGAGTGCAGGAGGCTGCCAGTTGCCAGGGGAATTAATTAGGTGGTCTCCGTATTGGTGCAAGTCCTCTGGCCCCGGCCCTCCTGCAGGTGTATTTCAGGGTGGACCACTGGTTTTCAGTGTATCCCTGGCTGTGTGCTTTGTGGAGTCTGGGACAATATGGGGTTTTCTGAGCCCTTGGCGGCAGACCCCACCATTCAACTATACATGCCACCCCTCGTATGGGGTTCCCTTTGGTCTCATATAAATCGATCTTTAAGGCTCAGAGGCCTTCGACTCTATGGGAGACGTTGGGATCATTTTCGGGTTTGGTGCGGACGGTCTGGTACCCCTTCTCCAGTGTGGTTTACCAGTGGTTCTCCAGGAGGGTTATGACAAGTGCCTGGCAGTCTCCACTCTTCGCTCCCAAGTGGGCCTCCATCAAAGTCCTCTTGGGGGTTTGGATGGCCGTCTGGAAGGGAGATCTTGGTGGGGAGGTTTCTACGGGGTCTCCATCTCCCGCTCATGTGCCTATACCGGCCTTTCCTCCTGGGATCGTCCTCTTGCCTTAAGGGCCCTTCAAGGGCCTCCCTTTGAGCCCCTCTCTGTGATTGATCTCAAGCACCTGACATTGAAGACTGCTTTCCTGATTGTGATAACGGGATGGCTTCTGTGGTTTCCATCTGCCTGTAGGTTGGGGGAAATTGGGGCTTTGCTGTGTTGGGCCCCTTTTTGAGAGTTTTTCCGGACTCTGTTGCTTTGAGATGTGATTCTAAGTTTTGCCCAAGGTCATGTCGCAGGATCTGGTTCTTCTGCCATTTTTTCAGGATCCGCAGATGCCGGAAAAGTTGGCCTGCCATTTCATTAAGTTCTGGAGTACTCGGACTGCCCCGCGTCGTCAGTCTGATTGCCTCTTGGTTACTTTTGGCACTGCAGATGCTGGGCAGAAGTTTTCCATTAGCCAGTGGATCCAAACGGTCGTTTCCATGATTTATATGGCTTTGGGTTTGCCTGTGCCTGACCATGTTCAAGGTCGTTCTACCAGGGGTATGGCTGCTACCTGGGCAGATGCACAAGGGGATTCCCTGCAGGATATGTTTAGGGATGCTACCTGGGCTGATCAGGATAGCTTTATCAACAACTATCGGTTGAATGTTTCCCACTCCGCTGATGGGTCTTTTGGGGTTGGAGTTTTGTCTGTTAGAATGTAAGTTCAGGGTCCTTAAAGTTGTGCTTTGTGTTACTGCACTTCTGTCTCTGTGTGTCTCTTTGGGACCTCTCCCCGTTGCTGCTCTGGTATTCCTTATGAGGTAAATAGCATGAAATGAAGTGGGATTTATTTTTATTTTTATGAATTCTGATGAATTGTGATGTAATATTTATTCTTACTTCTCAAGTGATGAAATGTATTTACTGATATTGATTTGAAGCTAATTTGTGTTTATTTGATTGTTTTATAATATAGGTGTACAAGTTTTTTTAAAAGGTTGCATTGCCGACTAATAACAAATAAATATTTTTTTTTAAAAATAAAGAAGCTTGATGATCTTGCCTGCTGCCTCCACAGTGATTAACCATCATAACAACTACACATTTTTATTAGCCATTAGGTTCCGGTTTATCTATGCAGTGGGCATTCAATGATAATCATATCATTCCTATTTGGATCATACTAATTCAATAAAAGATCATATATACATGACTGTATGTTTTCTGTTTCAGCTCCAGGGTTAGTTAGTGCACACCCGTTTTAGGGATGAATTCTTTAAATTCGGTCAGATTGATAAAATTTAAGAAAATTCAGGGTGCAAGGGAGGAACTGAGGTCCTGGCACAAAACCCCCATATAAACAAAACAGAAAAAGAGGATCCAAGATTGGAACCCTCCTGTCCCCTGTACACCATATATTACCGTCAAGTGACAACTAAGGATTCTATTAAAGAGCTTCTGTGTACTGCAAGTTTCAATCAGTAAGCATAACAAAAAAACATTCAGACCCCAACGGTAATATATGGTGTGCAGGGGACGGGAGGGTTCCAATCTTGGATCCTCTTTTTCTGTTCTGTTTCAGCTCTGTCCTGTGGGTCAGGCATTTACCATTAGTAACGTTTGCTCCCTTCAACTTGATTGCCAATCTCAAACACCAATATATTATATTCATTTTTCACTGTTTTAATTTCAGTGGCAGTTAAATGGTTACGAAAGCCAATTAAAAACCCAACTAACAGCCAACCAGCCTGGCCTTCCTTAGCCGGTCTTTGGCAGATTTTATGAATCATGAATATGTCTGCCTTGTTTAGAAGGATATGCTCTCCATCACTGCTAGCTTAATGCCTATGATGATGGGTATTCCAAATACCGATTTTAAGTAATCATGGTTTTTTTATTGGTAGAGTCGGAAGTAAATCTGGCAACCAAGCCCAATTCTGGTTGTCTTTACTCTCACTAGTGACCCTGGCTGTGCACCTGGAGACCCACAGAGGACGGAATCCTGGGTATGTATCCACAAGGGTGAATGTGGAAGTGAAGAGGGGGAGCAAAGATCCACCATGCGCATATATCACCAAGTAGCCTGGGGCATGATCCACATGGCCTCGCAAACACGCCATGCTAGGCCCCCTCAACACTAAAGCAGTTGGGATGAAGGGACCACAAGTCCCAGAATGCATCGGACACCATAACAAAAAATGCATTTGTGTGCTAGAGCGCCCCCTCCTCTATCCTAAGATTTGATGCCGGGCCCAGGTGGCCACCCATGGAAGTAGAAAGGAAAGCACCACACCATTCACAGTAGCACACAACAGTCCGGAGACATACAAAACGCTGATCAAACACACTGCCACAGGCACACATCAAATACAAGTATGGCCATATAATTCCAGAGAAAAAGGCAGGACAGGCCGTAAAATGCAAAGTAATGGTTGGGATGTGCTGGGACGATTGTGGAATCCAGACAATGGGGGTACATACATATGCTGCAGAACAGGATGGGTAAAAGTCATTGTGTATTGTCAAATACAACGGAAACGCACTTCAATGACAATGTATTTATTTATTGGATATTTATAAGGCGCTTATAGAACAAGAAAGTGTTTCAAAGCACTACAAGGCATGGGGAGGGGAGCAAGGGAGTAAGATAAACAATGGAAAAGAACAAAGAAAAAATAGGGAGGCAAGAACAAGTTACTTACCAACTGGTAACGTTCTTTCGACTGGATGTTCCTCCAACGTATTCCACATCTTTGACATTTAATGTCCACAGCTGTAATGCTTCGGAAATTCTTTGGCAGAGGGTGTCCTGCGTCGATGGCGTTGGGTCGATGTCCCTCGAAGGCCTCTGTCGAGGGTGACGTCATCGGATGCTATAAGTATGATGCACAGCGCCTGTAGCCTCAGTTCATGTTTTTTCCGCAGACGTATTTGCTTCAAGAACTCGGCGGGCCTCGTGTTATCAGCTTCGATAATGTCTTCTTCTTCAACCCCTCCAACCCTGTGGTCAGGCTTTAAAACGTGCAGGGACTGTAAGTCCAAGATGTCCATCACGGACCCGCACTGTATCTGCTTGTGGTGTCTGGGTGAGAGCCATGACACCGAAGACTGCTCGAAGTGCCAGTCGTTGACTGCCAAGGCCTTGCGGGACGGAAAGTTACAGGTAGGTCCAGTATCCAAATCCCGTAAATTCAAGAAATCTGTTTTTTCCACCGATGACTCGAGGGGTGACTATCCCTGTCGGAAGGAGTCCAGGGGATCTCGGTCCCGGAGTGGTACTCGCCACTCGTCGTCCTCGTCGAGGCACTCCCGGAAGCGTCGTCACTGTTTGCCTTCCTCGTCGGATGATGGCTCTGCAAGGAAAGTGGCTTGCCCCACTAAATCCTCTACTCCAAAGGAGTGGGAGGCATTCAGGGAGAAAATGTTGGAGATTTTTCAATCTCAGGGCACTGCCCCATCCGCACCTTCGGTTGAAGTCGGCAGTGAGAGGTCTCGGTCCGACGTTCGCACGCCTTTGGGCCCAGGTGATAGGCGCGATAAGCGTCGGGAACTGTTGAGGTCCCGTTCGGACAAGGCTCTGTTAGATCGCCAGAGACGTGCCTGATCCAGATCGAGGTCCTCATCTCCGGTGAAACCGGCGAAGCCTGGGAAGGTGTTGAGGAAGGTGTCGACCCTGTCGGCGCCGTGACCATCGAGTGTGGCTGTCGAGGCTTTGCCCTTGACCAGGCCCTCAGAGCCCTCAGGACATTGTCAACGTCGACGCCGTAGGCGCCCTCAAGGCCAACGGGCCTACAGGTCTGAATTTGATGGTGGAGCCCCCTAGAACTGTGGATCCTCCGATAAAGTCTTTGGCTAAGACTGTGAGGACCCCTGTGGACTCCAGGTCTACTCCTGTCCCTAGGAGGGAGTTCTTTCACTCTCTACAAGATATTTATGAGGAGAGGTCTGATGTGGAGTTGGAGCCTTTTGGTGCTCCTGGTGACACTCCTGCAGCTCCTGACATGGGCTTTTCGGAGGACAGTCAGATGGAGGATCTGAGGCAATCTTTGCATGATGCTGCAGGTAACATGGTGCCAGGCCCCAGACAACCTTGTGAATGATGCAAAGGGACTTGAATTTGATCCTTGCAACCGGGAGCCAGTGAAGACATTTTATAGCTGGAAAGATACGGTCCCAGGGCTTGAGGACAAGCATAAGTCTTGCAGTCCCATTCTGGATTAGTCAAAGAGGACGGAGTGAATAGAGAGGCAGGTTGAGGAAGAGGCTGTTACAGTAATCCAGCCTGGAGTGGACGAGAGCTCTAGAGACATTGAGCTTCTGGGGGAAGATGAGGAAAGGTAGAATGCCTCTAAGGAGGTGAAGTTGAAAGTGTGAGGAGTAAAGAGGAGAGAGGATTCGAAGATGACTCCAAGGTTTCTCGCCTCAGTGGAAGGAGAGGGAGGTGAGCCCACAGAGGGCAGTCAGAGTGCAGGAGGAAAAAGGGGGGCGAGTGTCCTGATAGGAAGGATCTCAGTCTTACTGGCATTAAGACAGATTGTTGGAGGTGCACCAAGAATGAATAGACAGGCAGTCAGGGATGATAGAGGAGGAAGTGGAAAAGGGGAGCTTCAAGAATAGTTGTGTTTCATCTGTGCAGCACTAGAAATGAGGAGAGAAGGCAGAGATCAGGTGAGCAAGAGGTGCAAGGTAGATGTTGAAAAGCCAGGGCGAGAGGATAGTGCCCTGGGGATCACCATATGTGGAGAGAATGGTGGTGGAGGAGAAGGAGCACCTGGCAAGGGCAGTCAGTGAGGAAGGAGGTCAACCAATCCAGTGCCCGGTGTGGGATACCAAAAGTATCTTGGAGCCGCTTTATGAGGGTTGAGTGGTTGACCGTGTCAAAGGTGGAAGAGAGGCCAAGGAAAATGAGAACAGCAGGAGAGTTAGAATCATGATTTGCAAGCAGTTCTTCACAGGTGTTCTGGAGAGCAGTTTACGTGCCTCTGGATGCTCGGAATACAGATTGATTGTCGTGTAAACAACCAACACGCTCAGTGTGTTGGGTTAGTTGGGGGAAGACCAACTTCTCCAGGAGTTTCCCAATGAAGGGAGTAGTAGAGATAGGGCAGTAGATGGCCGGGCACGAGGGTTCGGCTGAAGGCTTTTTTTAGGAGGGGGTTCAGGAGGGAGAGCTTGAGAGAAGAAGGGAAAAAGCCAGATGCTAAGGAGCGGTTACAGAAGTTGGCAAGAGCTGGAGTGAGGGAGATGTTGTCCTTAATGGTTCTTAAAGAACAGGGAGACACCTGTTTGGATGAGACCTTCATAGAGCGGACTAATCTAGAGATCGTGTCTGTTGTAATAGGTGAGAAGGCTGGGGGAGCAGGTGGGGTGGAAGAGAGGCCAAGGGAGGCAGGGGACAGAGGAAGGAGGGGTGGAAGGAAAAGAAGAGAGAGAGGTCAGAATGTCCTGAGTTTTAGAGGCGAAATGGGTGGCCAGTGCAGTACAGAGGGCCTGAATAGGAAGTGGCAAGGTGGAGACTGCAGATAGATTGGCTACTTCCTTGCAGATTTTGAAGAGTTCAGACGTGTTGTTAGAGGCTCCAGAGATACAGGCCTGGATGTGGGCCCTCTTCTTAGAACGAATAGTCGGTATTGCTTTTGGAGTAGGTGACCGGCCAGTTTGTCATAAGATGAGCCGTAGGTCTACCACTTCCGTTCAGCCACTCTGCACTTGCATTTCAAAATGGCTAGATCAGAGTCGTACCAGCTGTTGCGCTTGGAGGCAGGTTTTGGGCGGATCCTCATGACAGGGGCAAGAATGACAAGAGTGTTAGTGATAGCAAGATGAAGATTGGCAAGGACAGAGTCAGTGGTAGAGTCAAGAGAAGGGATGAAGGTGGAGGCAAACGCAGCAGCTGACACTCGTTTCATTGGTCGAATGACTGCAAAGGAGGCTGGCAGTGGTGGTGGAGGCTTAGTCAGAGGGCCGAGAGGTCCCAGATGAGAAGAGAGGAGAGAGTGGTCAGACCAGGAGAGCGGGGTAGTGAGAGGGTTGGAGAACAGGAGATCAGCAGGGATGAAGGCATCAAGAGTGTGTTTGGCATAGTGGGTTGGGCCATAGGGGAGAATAGTGAGGGAGATAGACGTACAGAGATCATGGAAAAGTGAGGAGGCAGGAACAGTGGAGTTAAGGTGGATGCTGAAGTCTCCAAGGAGGAGCAGTTTAGAAGTAGAGGTCAGAAGAGAGGAGGTGAAGTCAGCCCATTCGGAAAGGAAGACAGACACAGGGCCAGGGGGCCTGTGGGTAGTGGCAAGGGTGAGGGAGAGAGTTGGAGAGACACCAAGCTTGCAGACAAGACTTTCAAAGCAGGAGCAGGGCTGGGTGGGTATGAGAGAGGTAGGGACCCACTCATGGAAGATCAGTGCTACTCCACCACCAGGTCGGTTGGGCTGAGGCTTGGAGAGGATCTTGTAGCCGTCAGGGAGAAGGGAGTTAAAAGCAGTGACTGAGCTGGCATTGAATCACATCTCGGTGAGAGCGAGGACATTGAGATCAAAGACTTCAAGGAGGAGGCAGATGTCAGAAGAATGTTTGACAGCAGATTGAGCGTTCAGAGTGGCTAAGTGTAGCTAGTTGCCACCTTTGAAGGTTTTCCGAGGAGGGGTAGAGGGAGGTGGTACACCTGTTGGGGGTGGCGAAGGAGGTGTAGAGAGAGATGAGGGAGGAGTACCAGGAGTAGGTGTGAAGTTGATGAGGGCAGGAAATTGCTGATCAAAGAGAAAAAGATTGGGTTGACGATGTGGGCCATTACGGTGCCATTGTGATAGACATCAGTAATGCACCTAGAGGATGAGCAGTGCACCAAGAGTACTTCCAATCTAGTGCCACCATTTATGGGTGAAGAGAAAAAAGAGGAGAGGGTAGAGATCAGATGGGAGGTACAAAGGTCTGGAGAGGGGAACAGGGAAGAGGATATCAGTGATAGTCTGTCTGGATGTAGCACTGGCATAGGTGTCAGCAATAGGTAGGCCAGGATTAGAGGCCAAGAGATCTTTTTAAAATTTTTTCCTTCCAGACTTTCGGAGACAGGGGGGATGGGTGATAGAGTAACAGTTTGAGTAGATGGGAGATATGGAAAGTGCCATTGAGGTGGGGAAGGGGGACAGATGTAGGAGCTGCACAATGCAGGAGCAGAGTCACCAGGATGACTCGCAGCCAAGGTAGACAATAGAGTGTACTTGAATAACTGCATGACACTGAATTGCATGCAGCACTTGGTCAGGACAAGGAAATTCGACCATTGCCTACTTGCAAATGACAGTATCATTTCACTTGCAGGTGACTCTGGCTACCCACAACTACCATGGCTCATGACCCCAATAAGGAACCCTGGGATGCCACACTAAATTACCTACAACAAGGCACACACAAGGGCCAGGATATGCAGAGAACTGACATGTGGACGTAAGATTCCGGTCCCTCCACCTGGAGGTGCACTACATACAGTCCAGAGAAGGTTGGGAAGGTAGTCCTTGTGTGTGTGTGATGCTGCATAATATTTGCATCCGAAGGAATGTACCATTGCTTGCTGAGGAGGACGCGGCACAGGCAGACTTAGAGGAGGAGGGTGATGAGACATGGTCTCGCAGACCAGCACAAGATGGCAGTGCAAAAAGAAGGGATGGGTGCTTGCAGCATCAAGAATTGATATACATTTTTTCCTGACATAAAAAATCCACACTACACAATGTAAACAGATAAATCACTAGTAAAATCCATGACACAACCCAAAAAACTACCAGACTGATGCAAACTACATTTATTAAGTATGTGAAACCTATGCCCTCCCACCTCCATCAGTTGCCAACATCCATGCCCACTCTCCTCCCTCATTCCCCAACACCCATGCCCTCCCACCTCCCTCAGTCCCCAACATCCATACCCTCCTGCCTCCCTCAATCCCCAACACATATGCATTCCGACCTCCCTTAATGCCAAACACCCATGCCCTCCCATCTCCCTCAATCGCCAACACCATGTTTTCCCACCTCCCTCAATCCCCAATGTCATCTTGGAGTCAGGAAATTGTTTTTATGGAGTATTTCTTGGCCAGAAGGCACTTTTGGTGTACAAGTGGTGGTGTGAAATGTCCTTCAATGGGGACCTCCCTGCTTGTGACTGTTCTGTGGGAATAACGGAGGCACGGCTGACTGACTCCAGTCCACGCATTTGTTGCATTGTGAGAAGTACCTTTTACATGTTCTCCTGGCAGCTGACAGTGCCTCAGTAACCTCCCACAACTTCTGGCCCGCCACAATATTTGCCACTGGAGTCTCTGATAGGTGCCATTTGCCTGGCTTTTTTCCTCGTGGCCCCTTGCACAGCATCCCACATTGCCTGTGCATGCTGCAGGTGGAGCTATGTGAGCTCTTTCATCCTCTCCTGGCGCTGCTCCATTCTTGTGAGCCTCTCCCAGATGACAAATAAGGCATTACTGGGCAGGGCAGCAGGTGGGCGAAAAGGTGAAGTGGTGGGTGTGACATCACTCTCAAACATTGCTGCATTGCCACCATTTGAAGCATCATTACCATCATCAGGCTGTTTGAGTGCCTGCAGGTTAGCATCAGGGGTTTGGGGAGGACTGATAACAGGAGAACCAAGGCCTGGAGGGTGTGGCCAGGAAGAGGGCAGGTCAATGCCAGCCCCACCCCCTTACCGGTGAAAAAGAGCTGATGCTGGAGGCCAATTAAGGGTGCCTGGTGGTAGTGGTCGCCAGTGGTAATCCTGCTTCACTTGAGCCAGGCGTACTGCTGGCATTTGAGGTGAGGTATGGTACAACCAGAAAGGGAATTGCTAGATTTACAGCTCTGGTGGTGATGGGTGCAGGCAGCTTGGTGGTAGTCAACAGTGCAGAGATTACGGCGGCAACGACAATGCTGCTAGAGGTGGCAGTCGCTTCCAGGTACACCTTTGATCCAGCTTTTTTTGGCTGGGGTCTTGCGGCAACTGCCAGATGTCTGGAGTGCATGGGTGGCAGAAGAGGTGCTTGGGGTTGAGGGGTCTACTGCTGCGTTGATGGGCATGGCATGTGGAGGCACTGCATCACTGACACTGGTACCTTTACCACGGCTGCCTTGTGTGCCTATAATGAGAGGAAAGATCTATATTCACTTGTCATGTATACTGTGGCAGGTACATGCACGGAAAACAGAATGGCCAGGGGGCGTGGGTACATCTATATATGTGGGTCTAAAGCATGTCCTCTGGACAGTGCACTGGAGTGTGGGTTACTTGTGCACCTTCAACATTATGTGGCTGGTCTATGACTATTACAGGGTGCATGTGCGTCATTGTCCTGGTGTGATGGCTCGGGTGTGTCCCCTGGGTTGTAGGCGCAGGTTGATACAGTGTTAGGGCCACTTCCTGCTTGTGTAAGAAAACCCTTAACCTCTCTTGTGGAACATCTAACTTTCATTACTCAAATGTTGGCATAACATATGATATCTCAGCATAAGTTCCTTGAGTAGCTCCACCTCCAAGATTTCAATAGACTGTACATACACATTGTAGTCATAAGTGAAACACACTAGAAAAGATAGTAAGATGAGCTCCTTCACCACATGTCTTCAAAAGTGATTATCCACATAAAGAAAATGGCAAACTGCGGCGCATATGATTACAGAAAGTTATTTTGTATAAAAGACACATTGTCATTCACAGTGTGGAAAGCGGGAAGTTAAAGGCTTTGGACCAATATTGGCCGAAAGAAGTATGATGTGTGCTGCTATGTGAATTCATACCAGATTAATTCACTTTGGTTTCATTAGGCATAATCACTAAAACCCGCATTGCTGGGTCAATGCCTAGCACTTGTCTATCTCACCAACCCTACAACTGGCGACATACATGATGTCTTCCTTTCACCACGTCAGGATTTTTTTCTTACACTGGACACTGCCCAGACCGGCTCATGGTCCTCTAGTCACCTGCCAAAAGTCCAATATACACTATTACCCCTCTATTATCCCTCTACATCCGGTCTATCAAATGTGTACAATACTATGGCATGAAAATACAGAGAAACAGTCTTCTTATTTGCATATGTGAAGTAGGTAAAATCATACCACTTCTTCCGAGGAAGGCATCCCTTGCTATGGTCAATTGCTGAATGTGAATTGTATAACGTGAAAAAAACTGGTGAACCCCGCGAAGTATCTAAGTCTAAAACAAAAACACCAAACGACTATTTTCACATCTCAGTTAGCCAGAACGCTAAACGCACTCATTTCCAGTAACTGGGTGCTCATACGTTCCCCAATCACGATAAGCGTGTAAATCTGCTGACGGTAAACCAAATACAACGGGGCCAAGATTCCACTTCCTTTATGAATTTTTCATTGCTGCATTTCTCGTCAATAGGGCGTGGTGATATCACGTGATGCGCCTGTCTGGCCTCGGTAACCTGTTCTCTACTTATTCCACTACCACACTGGTACCATTATACCGTTTAGGCCTTGCTCGTGACCAGGGACGTCATTTGGGGGTCGCCAGAGGTCGCAACTGCGACCTCTGAGGTCTCCCTTGCGACCTCTGTGGTCTCCCTTGCGACCTCTGTGGTCTCCCTTGCGACCTCTACTAAAAAAAAAAAAAAAAAAAATTGTTTTTTGTTTTTTAGTAATGCAAGCTCCTGGGCTGTGGCTCTTTACTTCTGGGATGGCTGGCTTTCTTGTTCAGGCCCCTTAAAAAAAAAAGACTTGTGGCATTCCTGTTCTTATTTTTCTTCTAACACTTTCAGCACTGACCCTAAATAAGAAAGAATAGGAATACCAAATAATGTGTCTTTCTGGAATTCTATACAATAATTGCTCGCCTCATTAAATGTTTATTTCAGGCACACTTCAGGGGGTGAGTCACTGATTGAGTCTGTTCTTAAACGCCTCACTCAGCCGTTCATCCTTCTGAGGTCGATAAATGAATACCAACACAGGTTGAGTGATATTGGGTGTATATTTTTTCTATATAAAGCGCTTAATGATGTGTTATTATATAGCACTTAGGCTTATCATTTGGTCATGGACGTCTGCTTGCATACACAGTTATTTGGTAATATGGACCAATACACAATTAACTTAATGATACATATGGCGATCCATTCTTGTATGAATGTACATCACATAGTGATATCGTAACTATATTTTTCGTAGTGTACAATGCTATGTGAAAACACTTCCTGTTTTGTCAACGGGTGAAATGTCGTGTTCCATCGCTACTCGCGATATCACTTTGGGGCGTGGTCAAAGTACATCACTTCCTGTGATGTCATCAGGGGGTCAAGGGTTGTGTGATGTCACTTCCGCTACCCCTGGCATTTTGGTGAAATGACGTCCCTGGTCGTGACTCTTGGTGCGAACAATGAACCATCACTTTTTGGATTATCACTCCCCACTTGAAATCATTAAAATTGTGTGAATTTTCAATAACATGCTTGACCAGAGGAGCGGTTATGATCTTGTTTTTCAGACAGCTCCTATGCTCAATTATTAAGAGTCTTAACCATCTGGGTGGCATTCCCTACATAACTCCTTTTGCAAGTGCATGTTATGACGTAGATACAAAATTTCGTGTCGCAATTTGTAAAATCCTTTTGTTGCCATGCCTTAATTAAACCCAGATCAATTTTCCTGGTGGATGTAGTTAATTCACAGACACTACATCTTCCACAGCGGTAATGTCCCTGCAAGGGAAGCCCACCCTCATTGGTTTGTTATCCCCTATTGAGTGCAGTGTAGTCTTTTGGGAGTAATGTCATTTCCTTTGACCAGTCCTCCTATGCTAATGCTTTTCTTGAAAGTCAAAATAGGGCAATGCAAGCCCGTTTGATTATTTGCAAAACATTTCATCCAGTTCTTTTTTATGATTCCCTGAATTTTAAATGATACATCTGTGAATATGGTGTCACACACAAGCGTTTGATCCATGTTCTGTTTGCGTTTAGGTTGGAGCAGCATTTCTCGATCATAATATAGAGCCCATTTGGCCGAGTCCTTAATCACTTTCTTTGGGTATCCGCTACTGATCAATTTATATTTCAACACCTCTGCTTCCCTCCTATACTTTAGTAATTTCTGTGCTGTTCCTTTTCGACCCAAGGAATTGCCCAAAGGGAATCCTTGTCTACAGGATACATTTGTGGAGGGTGTCTTAGAGCTCTCTGTAACCTGCCATGCTTGTGATAGTACTCTAACTCATGGGGTGGATACCTTTTTTGATGCTGTTAAGGCGCATGCTTGCTCATGTGTGGGGGCCATTTAATAACAATCATCTGACATAGTGCATATGGCATGTCTGGGGGTATTCCTGGGTTGCTGGTCATGACATTGTTCATTTCTGGCTCTCAAGGGTGCATGAGGTGACTAGTATGTTGATGGCTAAAGTCACATTTATGTTCATTATTTGTCACATGGTGCAACTTCCAGGTGTACACGTGGAATGGGTCATCGTATGTATTTCTGTGTCATTGTTGACAGAGAACCAAACAGGGGGCTTAACATAAACGCTGACACCTGTGAGTTAGCTTAATGCTGGCTCGGACACATGCACTGTCTTCAAATTTCCCTGCCCCCACAGTGTGCTTTTGTACTCACCTTGTTCTTGTTGGCTTCCTGCTCCCTCCTCTGATGCTCTGATTTCCTCTATCCCTTCCTTGTGAAGGCTGCTTGCCACCATCTCCTCTCAGGCGGTAAGGTGCAGCGGCTCAAGTGTGCCTCCTTGAGTGGCTGTCGTCTCACTGTGATGAACATAAAGAAGACTGCTTACACGTGCTTCCAGACCATTTCAGCTCTTCCGGCTGTCTTCCACGTCTTGCTGCACAGTGGGCACTGCCGCTACCTTGTCCCTTATGTCGGTACATTCCTTCTCTTGTGGCAGACCGATGTTTTGCACTGATTTTCCCCAAACAGATCAGCATTGGCCACCACCTCATCTGCCAATACGTGTAGCTCTGCCTCAGTGATTTTGGGTTTGCAGACCTTCAATTTTGGTACTGTTGTCTTGCCGATTCCACACAGTTTGGTAGCCTGATGAAATGATGGATTGAAGATGGATTGTATTTTTAAAGATGGCCACCTCTGAGCTTCCCTTCAGCCGGTGGGATTATTCACTTCCCAGAGGTAAATGTAATTCTGTTGAAATTACTTTTCCAAGTTTATTTTCAGCGGTAATTGCACCGGACGGAATTACCGTTACCACTGTTGGTTTGTGCGCGCTCCCATCAACCTGTAAAATGGCGGCTATTCCGCCAGATACCAAGGAAATAACAGTAATTCCATCTGGTAGAGTTACCGTCTGATATAGCGCCCAATTTGTAATGGTGCCCAATATATTTACTTAACAATCTGCCACTCCTAAGTGTGCTAGGTTTACTTAATTCTATCTAAGCCTGTTTGTAGGATGGTTTGAGAAGGAGCATGTTTGGAGAAAGACAGCACTTCATGCACATGCTACGTGGATCATTTATTTGTTTTGTGGCAAAAACTCAGCAAGTCCTTTTAGAGTATGGAGATTTTTTAATGTAACCCTTACAAGCTGAAATAAGTGGGCAGGTCATCAAGTGTATTACGGGCAAGATGGCCGCTAAAAATAAAAAACCCTTAAAGACACAAAGCTCAACTAGAGTATTGCATGCAATGAACTGTGGTTTAGACAGCAAAGGTGAGCTGTTGGAAGAGGATGCACAAGCAGCTTTAAAAAGGTTGATGGGTGAGTATATTTTACAACAGTATGCAGAAGTATATTTTGAGCTCCTCATTGGCTAGAGCAATGAGCAAAGGGGAAGAGCTGTGGCAGCTACCCACAGTATGCAACCAGAATGATGACTTTGAGAATGGAGGTGGAGCTCCAGCTTGCCAGACAGGTCATAGGGTGAGGATGGAGCAGAAGCTGCTAGAAGGAACTTTTGATAACTGCCCCTTTCTCCTGCTACTTTCATTGTGCAGGGTTCACAGGCTATTCTCGATCTCTGCTTCTACTTAGGGTCTGGAGCAACCATTTACAGCTGCATATCTGCCGTGGGCATGCGGGATCGGTGATGGTAGACTGTGCTAGTGAAGGCGTAGATGGCATGCTTAAACTAGCAGGTTGAAAATCCTGTGTTTTCTTCAGTGTGGGACATCGAGACTCCCTCTGCTGGTTGCTCCCAGCAGCTGTCGCTCTGCCAATGCGTGATTTTATCTCTGCCTCCACAAGAATCTTTTCCTGACAGATAACTTGTTCCTGCCCTCACCATCTTCTGCCCAAAAGCCATCAGACAGCAGATCTCGATTTGGGTTCATTTTCCGTTGCATTGACTATTCCCTTCTATTCACCCAGGTTCTCTTAACCTGCTCTTCTCTTTTACTCTGCTTTTATTTCTTCTCTTGTAAACATGTCCAGTTAATTTTTCAAAATCAGAGCCTTGAGAAGTCCATGTGGGAAAGTGCTCTTCACACGAACAAATTAAATGGAGTAAAATCAAACTCGCACTCGTTCTAAAGCTTTAAAATAATGCTCATTTATATAGTATTTTGCGTAAACATTGACAAATTACTTTTTACTCAACAGTGACCTACACAATTACTTGAAGGCACAACCTTTGAGTTCATTTAGTAGGAGCAAACTTTTTGCAAAATCATTAGAGCCAGGTGACTGAAACCTCTGGCATGGTAGCTTTAGCTTTTTTGGTTATTAAATGTTGTTTTACAAGTGTACATAGCATTGAAACTGCAACTTTGTCTGTAATAGGTTACTACCATTCAATATATCAAGTATAGGAAACATAATATCACATTTGTTTCAAGGTTACTTGGCATGCATTCCTTGATTATTTTGTGTAATGCATCTATCTACCTTAATATTTACTATTGCAGCACATTAAGATCTCATCCTAACAAGGTGGCGAGCCACAATCATGCTAATTCTGGCTAACATGATAAATAGAGCAATTGTACATTTTGAGAATTACCAACAAGGATAACATATTTACAAACAATATTATGTGAATCAGCAAGTTAATTGGCTGAAATTTGAAGGGAACAAGGCGTTGACGTTTCAGCAATGTTCAGTTAAATGGATATCTGCAATGAGGTTGTTTGTATCTAGTGTTAAAACTGATCATGAACTGCATGTGTTATTGTGACAATAAAATTGTTGCGTTTCCCAGCAATCCATTTGTATCTTAAAGGGACAATGAATTAGTGCAACTGTTTTCCTATTGAATCTGTATTCACAGTGCCAGTGATTATTAACTTTAGCTTGGTTTAAAATTATTTTATCATATATGTGCAATAATTTTACAACATTTGCTCTAATGTTTTTTACAACTGTCACCATCAATTTTGTAACGAAATGCAATGTGGGTTGTTTTGCCAGTCATTCTTGTATGTCTGTTATGACAGGAATTGAAACCTTTCTATGTTCATTTGCAAGTGCTTTGTCATCTACATATGATAGTATTTGTCCGCTCTTTTTGATTTATACATAACAATAGTTTTTGGTAACTTTACTATTTAGTGCCTATTTTAACACCCAATCTAGACAATTTGTGGCTGCCACAAAGAATACTGTACATCATTTTATTCACTCCAGAATGTAAATTGTGGTCCCAGTTTTTGCATGTCATATTTTCTCTTGGATGTGCAGGATTAGCAAGACGTATATAATTGAACACTATAATCATAATGGCGTCATTTCAGTGATGTGCTTTCTGGTGGATGGCATTGCGTTTAAAGAAGTGAACGTTTTATTAACGTTATGTAGTTTATTTGTTGGTGTTGGTAGGGGATGTGGCTTTATCCCAGATATCTCCAGAGGAAGGTAAGGAAATGTTACTGTGTCCATCAGCCCACATTGGTTAGTTGTCTCATGGCAGGGCCTTGGGGATGTTAACAGTGGAGTGAGTTTAGATTGTGATCCCAGTTCGGTCTGTTCTGATGATCTGGTGATGCCTATATATTGCTCTCCAGTTGGTGCTACATGTCAACCTAGTCCAGCACACTTTCACCGGACATTAATATTACCTTGTGCAGGGTTGCCTACCTGGATGATTGAATGTTGTCTAATGGCATGACTTTACTATGAGGGCAAAGAAAAATGTACTTTCCAACCTAAGGATTTCTTTTAGGGGAGCTAGTGATTGGTCTGCGAGGCTAGAAACCCTCCTTCTGCCTTTTGGAGTTGTCAGGGAGCAGCAAGAGAGTAATGGAGCAAGAATGAGATTGCTTTTCTTTGCTTATGATATGATTCAGTATTGGTATTGCCCATTATGTAGACTATAAATATCTAAAATAATAAATAAGATACTGAAACAATACATTTGTTTGTGAGTAGAAAAGGGTGGAAGGGGACAATCCGGGACATTTTTTGATCTGTTCTCTCACCAATGAGGTGGAGATTTCAGACAATCTCTATCTCATTGGATAGAGTCAATGCCATGCACTGACTGGTCATTAGGATGCCACTTCTGCTTTACAGTATGCTTGTGCCCTGTCACTGGAGGTGTTAGAGACATCAACCAGAAATCATGCAACTGAATGTACCACTGTTTACTGTTAATGACACTAATATGTAATGGCCAGGTCAGCATGATAGGAGTACTCTTTGTGAGGCAAAAACAGAATTCTAAGTAAAATATATGTAAAATATATGCATATACTAATGGACTTGTAGTAAAATACAAAATGCCAGGCTGATTTGGAATCCATCTCAATGTATATTAAAGCAATGAAGAAAGAAACAATGTATTAATTGCATATTTTGAAAATGCCCAAAAATGAATTGTTATTTTACATGGAAGTATCCAGTACACTTTTTAAAATGTAAAATTAGTCCAATCTGGGATGAAAAGCACAGCCTTTCATAGAAGATACAGAGGCAAATCGGAGCCTGCATTATTCTGCTGGTGTTTATTTTTATTTTCTTGCAGGCTTAAGAATCAGCATTGTAAAACCTACATATACTTGAAAATATAAGGTTTTTGATAGGACTTTGATAAGCGAATACAATGCTATAATGTTATTTTGTTGAAATAACAATTGCAACACGAAGAATAAAAGGACTTTTCAAGGCTGTATTGGAGAAATAACATCTTTTTGGAATAGAAAGCAAAGTGACATTTTCTTGAGCTCCCAGCAAGCCATGGGAAATGGGGCATGTTTACCCATGAAAGAAATGAAACTCACGTTTTTGGACGCTGAACCATAAAACCGTATGACTGTACCTGGAGCAGCTACACAGGATTCAATGCCTGCAATAAAAACAAATGGTACCCATTTACAACTAGCAACAAGCCTGGGCTTAAATCCTTAACTATACATTGAATGTATTCTGAGCAGTGGTCAGTAGGAGTCCTCTAATCTGATATTTCAGTCAGCCAGGCCTCTCCTAAAGGAAGTTCCTCACACCTGGGGAACTATATGTTTCAACTAAGGGGCTGCCAGATCCTGGAAATATTGAAAAGGGGCGGGACTAAAGTCATAAGTGGCCCTGCCATCTTAATTACAAGAACATTTGCCATGACAACAGAATTCACAGGAGTCATAAATTCCTCAACACTGTGCTGGAAAGAACTCACAGAAGATGTTATGTATCTGAGCAGAGAAATTGGAATTGCCATGTAATATTTAGTAAATAAGAAAAAAAAACACACCATACAAGTTACATGAGAATCATTTTTCTGTTGATAACTTTTGCTGGAAGGACATAGAGACTTAATTTTTTTCAGACCGCTCACCCCTCTGATACAGAGTAATTTGCAAGATCAAGGAGTCTCACTGACTCAGCATCATTCTGATAGCACCATGGTGGCCGGCCAGGCCATGGTTTTCGGAGCTCCTCCGCCTTGCAGAGGTGCCTCCTATACACCTTCAGAGAGGCCCAGCACATCTTCTGGCACAGCAGGGGGCAGAATCATACACCCCGCTCCATGGAAACTAGCCCTCGCAGCGTGGTACCTGAGCAGGTAATGCTTCGGCACCTTAGCCTCACAGGCCAATCTGGAGATCATACAGGGCGCCAGGAGCAAGGCCACCAGGGCCCAGTATAAGAGCAAATGGACTAGGTTCTGCACTGGGCAGACTCCAAGGGAATTGACCCCTTGGCCTGCAATTTGAATGACGTGCTCTCCTTTTCAGCGCACCTCACTCATTCGGGAGTACAAGACGAAGCAGAGTATGAACCGTTCACCAGTCAACACCAGACTGAAAATAGGTCTGTTAAACACGTGCTCCCTAAACAAACACGCCCAAAACGTCCACGACCTCATTAAAGAAAGGGACCTGGACTTTATCTGTTTAACAGAAACCTGGCTGAAGGAGCCTATTGGGCCTGTGGTCTCTACTGCAGTCCCAGAGGGATACATCATATACAACAAAAATAGAGATAAGGGTCAGGGAGGGGGAGTGGCTGTCATAGCAAAAGAAGCTTTACACCTATTTAAAGCCAGCTTCGAATGTACGGGCTGTGAGTCCATTCAATTAAAACTGACCTATACACCCAACAATTGTCTGAATATTGTAGTGGTTTATAGGCCCCCAGCGCTAACCTCAGACTTTCAAAACGAGGTAGTCAGTCAAATCAATAAATTAACCTCGGCAAACTCCGCCACCATACTAGTAGGTGACATGAATATGTGGAGGGGGGACCCGGCAGACAAAGAGGCATTGGCACTAGAAAAAGCCCTGAATAACACAGGTTTCTATGTTGTTAACAATGACCCGACTACACCACAAGGGAACCAGCTGGACTGGGTGTGTACCAATAATGTACAATCAGAACATGTCTCTACTGAGCCATGCATCTGGTCCAATCACAGTCTGGTTACCCTGGAACTAAAATTAGACCCCCCATCCCAAAGACAAGAAAACCCACATATAGGAATTCAGAGTAGAAATTTCAAGAATCTAGGGCCAGAAGTTCTGGCACCGTGCCTACAGCAAGTCCTGAAATCTTTTTCAGAAAATGATAGCTGTGAGACCATGCTAGAGAAATATACCTCCGGCTTGCAAAAATTAGCGGACAAGCACGCCCCACTAACAAATAAGCTAGTCAGGAAAAATAACAATCACGGCAAATGGTACAATGATGAAATAAATAAATTGAAACAAGAGAAACGGGCCAAAGAAAGAACATGGCTGCAGAACCAATCACTAGAGAATAGAACTGACTGGAAACGCAAGGACCTAGAGTACAGAAAGGCAGTCAAAAATGCCAAACTCAATTATTACAACAGAGAAATAGAGTTAGCCGCTAACTCAACGAGTAAACTCTTCGATATCCTTAAGTCAATTGAAAAGCCAAAAACACTCTCAGTACCACATAATCCATCTAAAGAAGATTGTGAGAAAGTACAAGAAGCCTTCGCAGCTAAAATTCTAAAAGCCAGAACTAATATAATTCAAGCAAGGGAATCCGCTAGTATTGAAATTTGCTCCTCAGCAGAGCCTAAACCAGGTAATAGGGACAGTTTCCAGTTCAAAGCCATAACAGAGGAAGATTTCTGCCAGGTACTAGCTAAAATGAAACCTACATCATGTGCTGAGAACATCCTGCCCACAAAAATTATTCTGGATAATAAAGAAATATTTGCACCAACTCTCACTAAAATAATTAACACCTCGTTTTCCGAAGGGAAAATTCCCAACAGCATTAAAAAAGTTACAATAACCCCTCTGGTCAAAAAACCGGGCCTAGATCCGAAAGATCCTAGCAATTTACGGCCAATAACAAACTCCAATTTTGTTTTGAAGATTCTGGACAAAATCGCCACTAATCAGCTACAGCAACATGTGGAAGCACAGGTGGTGCTACACACACAGCAATCGGGCTTTAGAACAGCCCACAGTACAGAGTCAGCTATGCTTGACCTACAAACCCACATGTTAGAGCTGATAGAACGGGGCAAGTCTGGGATGCTCATGCTACTAGATCTTAGTGCAGCGTTCGACCTAGTGGACCATCAACTACTACAAAAGGCCCTAGATAAAACCATAGGCTGCTCTCCAACAGCACTGGCCTGGATAGTTTCCTTCTTAAGTGACAGGAGAGCACGCATTCATTGGGGAGACACTTTCTCAGAAGCAGCTCTCATCCTATTTGGAGTACCGCAGGGAGCCAGTCTGTCCCCTCTGCTTTTCAATGTCTACATGCGTAGTTTGTGTGAACTATTGGAAAACATTGGTGTGTTTTTCACCAACTATGCCGATGACACGCAGCTGGTCATTGAAATGACGGGAGACTACACACTAGACAGTGCGAAAGTAGAAGAGGTATATAAAACCATCGATAACTGGATGCAGAAGCATTGGATGTGCCTCAACAACAGCAAGACTGAGCTCATGATCTTCGGAGCTCAGCATGCCAAATCCAAACTAGCCGTTCAATACAAGGTTTTCAGTATAAAAGATGCCAAAATTTCAGTCCTACCCCAAGTTAAAACACTTGGGATGTTGGTAGAAGCCTCAGTAGGGGCCGAAGCGCAAGTAAACCATTTACACAAAAACAACACTTATTACTTGCGCTTGCTAAGAGCCATAAGACCCTACATAAGTGAAGCAAACGCGGCTAACATCGCAAGAGCGATCGTACTATCCCGTCTCGATTATGGCAACGCACTATTGGTCGGGGCCACCAAGAAAGAGCTGCATCGCTGCCAGGTCATGCAAAATGAGGCAGTCCGTATTGTTAAGGAAATTAAATTTGGAAACCACATATCGGCTGCAAGGAAAGATCTTCACTGGCTCAGAATCGAGGAAAGAGTCCATTTTAAGGCCATGACGATCGTGCACAGATGCCTATATGGCACGGTGCCAGGATACCTCAAAGAGAAATTCGCTCTCTACACACCTAGAAGAAACCTGAGATCAGCCGACTCAGGCCTCCTGGTTATCCCCAGGGTGAAACGAGCAGCAGGGGGAGGCCGAGCCTTCCCATTCATAGCAGCCAAATTTTGGAACAACCTCCCAGGGACTCTTAGATTAGAAGGTAATTATGGTAACTTCAGGAAACTTCTGAAAACATACCTCTTTCAATAACCTCCAGTTATGTCAGGACCTCCCACTGGTATCTAGACGATCACCTGTTCTTTCCCCGAACTGTTTTTTTATTATGGCGATCTACAAGACTCTTCTCTCAGATGTTCTCCGCGCCCTGATGCCTGCGGGCTGTCGGCGCGTTACAAATACATAGACATAGACATAGACATAGGTGGACACCTGCCGTACATACCTTGCAGCCATCGGGGGCTTACAGGAACTCTGAGGAAGACATTTTTTCCTCCTCCAACCCTATCGTCCAACATGTGACTGGTCTCGCTAGGCTCTACCCGCCAGTCAAGAGACTGCACCCCATGTGGGACCTTAATATAGTCTTGGGCGCCCTGGCGCACCAACCATTTGAGCCAATGGCGTCCGTGGACATTAGGTTGGTCACCATCAAGACGGCCTTACTAGTCGGTCTTAACTCGGCTCGCAGAGTCAACAAGATTCAGGCGCTGGTCGCTTCTGAACCTTACACCACCTTACACAGGGATAAGGTAGTTATGCTGATGCACCTGGCATTTCTGCCCAACGTTCCATCTGCATTTCACTTGAACGAGGAAATTGTCCTTCCCACGTTCTTTCCCGATCCCAAGGATGATGCACAGAGGGTGCTGCACTGCCTGGATGCCAGGCGTGCCCTGAAATTCTACTTGGACAGGACCAAGGGCTTCCGCAAGTCGGACGCCCTGTTTGTCACTTTCGGCGGCTCTAGGTCTGGCTATCAGGCCTCTAAGGCTTCCATATCCAGCTCGATGGTCTCTGCCATCAAAAAAGCATATGAGGGCCAGCACAAGCCGCTTCCCGGCCAACATGCATGCCCACGCTGTCAGGGCCAAGGCAACGGCCATCGCATTCCACCGCCATGTCCCTTGGCAAGTCATAAGCAGGGTGGCCACTTGGGCCTCTCACTCGGCTTTCTGCAGGCATTACTGTTTGGATGCCAGCTCTAGATCTGATGCGTATTTCGGACAGGCGGATCTCAGGACCCTTTTTGCTTAAGGAGGGTCTCCTCTCCACCCTGGGGCTACAATAAGTTGTAATCGCCCATACAGTATGGAGGAAAGGGGGCGGGACGTAAGAGTAATTATAAGTTACTCACTGTAGTGACTCCCCCCTAATAATACTGGTGTCATTAGGCAATGTTAAATCTATTGTCGAGGCGTCAATGGGGACTGAGGTGTGGCATCGGAGGTCGGAGTGAGGGCAGCGCGCCTCTAAATTTAAAGGGGAAGAAGGTGTTTTCTGCTGAGGAAGATTGTCTCCCGTCCCTTGGAGGCGACGCCCATACAGTATGGAGGGAAGGGGACTATGGACTAAAAGTATGTTAGTCACTACGGTGAGTAATTTATAATTTCTCTGCAGGTGTCTCTTTAAGTGCATGGTAACCGGCCATACACGCTGCGGTAAGTATAATAAGTGAACTCCTTCGCCCTTGCGGCGATAACCCCACAGCAGCGAAAGGGTCACTGCAATGCTGTTTGGCTGGACGTGGAGAAATCATTTGGCTCGGGATTGGCGCAGGAACTGTTCATACCACTGTACGTCTTAAACAGAAATGGCTTCTACCTATAACATCTCAAAAAAAAAAAAAAAAACAGGCGAATCTATCTTGCAGTGAGTTGGTTGTCTATTTATCCTGCAGAGCTAGTTGACGGCACCCGGGGGGCAGGGGAGAGCCGGACTTGGGCAGCTCCTTAAGCTGTCGGGCGTGCCCTGTGCAGTCTTTGTGGCGGTGAAGGAAGTGAGCTCATTGGGGCACCTATTCTTAGAGACTGGTATGTCGAAAGTGAGCCTTGTTTGAATTACCACGATTAACTGGGACTCTCTGACTTGCCAGTGCGATAAAGACCTGATGGCTGGGCTGAAAACCTAACGTAATATCTTATGCACCGTGCGAACACATGTAGCAGGATTATTATAATATTACTGAAAATATAATAAGAGTGGATGGCGCTTGGCCTTTTAAAATTGGTTGTTAGTCAACAGTACATTTTGCATTTATATTTTGGGACTTTTGATTGCATTTTAAACTGTCTATACCATTGATGGTTCAGACATCATTTGGTATTTTAAATTGAGAAATAGCATAGTTTGCACATTATACTGTTTACATCATTCTTATTTTTAATGCACCCTGCACTTTAAATTGAGAACTGATTTGTTTACACCTGTCACTGCTCATACCATCTCATTCTGCATTTGCAAATCTAGTAAGGGTTCTATCTCCAAATTGCACTGTAAGATATCTAGATTGCATTGATAGGCCTCTCTCCCACTATACAGGTCTCTCAAATTTAGCAGGGGTCTCTGTCCAAATTGGATTGTGTGATATCTAGATTACATTGATAGGTCTCTCTCCCGCTATACAGGTCTCTCAAGCTTAGAAGGGGTTCCAGTTCTAGATTGCACAGCACGGTATTCAGATCTCATTGACAGGTCTCCCAAACCCTGCTGATATCCTCCTTAAACCCTCACTGCAGTGAACCACGTATAAGGATACGGACACTAAAGAGAGCCACTGAGAACACCTAACGATATAACCCCTAATCCACCTCCCTTAGCCCTCTCTAGACGCAACTGAACGAGCCGACAACATCATCTGGAAATACCACCTACAGACAGAGACTGAACTGTTAGCGGACAGCCATCCACGCACATTACGACACCACAAGACAACCAGACCTAAGCAGAACCAACTGGACATCAGCAAACAAGACTAAATAACCTCTTACAATGCCGCGCAAACGACCCCTCCCGAGAGAAAGAAAAATAGAAGAAGCAACAAACACTCCGGAACAGCAACAAAGAACCACAACTACAGAACACCCCCCCCCAAATCCCTCTACTTAACTCCTTACCTCGCTGACCACGCATCACCAGAGCAAACCAACCCACCGCTAGAGACCCGCAACATCAAACTACCACACACAATAGCGCAGAAGAACAATGAATAACACAAGAAACAACAAACGTACCGCCGATGCAATAACACCTTTCATCACCAAAGCAAGAAGAACTTCCAATCGACAACCACAACTCATGGAAGACGAACCCGGTGAAAACAAAAACCCAAGACATAACCTAGAAGAACTTTTCGAAGACGCTGACACCCCAAAACCCAACCTCAGCAAGAGTTCGACCAGGAAGGAAACCCCAACACCGATCAGAAGACTAACTCAACAAGAAAGTCCAACCCAAACGACACCCCCAAACTCCACTGCAATCTTATAAATGCAAGATCCATGTCAAAAAACTCAACAGAGATCTTCGACCTACTCAATGACAATGGCATTGACATCCTGTTCATCACAGAAACATGGCTGGACGACAACTACAAAATCACTCCAAAGTTGGCTTCCACCCAACTTCAAATGCCTCCAAATAAACAGGAAAATCCAAAAAGGAGGAGGCAATGCAATAGCATTCAAAGGACACCTGAAAATAAACAGATGAACCGCACAACATCCCAAACTGTGAAACCATGGTAATACACCGAACAGCAAGCCCAAAAACCAACGTCCCATTCATCCTGGTGTACAGACCACTGACATATGATGCAACCTTTGACAACTTCATAGAAGCCACCACCAACATAGCCATCAACCACGAACACCTAATCATCCTGGGGGACTTCAACATCTGGTTTGAAGACAGTCACGCCAACTCCCTAAACTCACTGACTGAACTCACTACCATGAAACTATGACAACTAGTCAAAGGGGCAACACTCGGCAGGACACACCCTTGACGCAATCTTCACGGAGGAAAAACTCATCACCACGGCACTGCTGATAACGAATAATGTGGAGCGACCATCTAATCATCCCATTCGTGATCACTCTGCCTACTCAAGTCTGCATCCAACCCCCTAAACTCACAACCACCTCAAAAAGAAACTGGAAACACATCAAAGAAAGCAACCTATTTGAACAACTGGAATTAACCAAACCGTTAACTACAGAACTACAGCTAACTGACCTAGACAGGAAAGCGGAGCTACTACACAATTGGATCGCAGACGCAATTGACAAGATCGCCCCAGAAAAACCATTCACCCCATAAAAAAAAAGAGCAATGGCAAAATGGTTCATCCCACTATTAAGCACCATGAAAAAGAAAAACAAAAAGATGGAACTGGAATGGAGAAATGAATACAACCCAGACAAAAAACTGTTCCAAAGACAAATACGCGCATACAAGAAGGAAATTCAAAAAGTGAAGACAAGGCATTATGATGACAGAATCACCACTGCCGCCAACTCACAAAAATAAATGTTTAACATCATTAAAGAGATGAGAAACCCACCAGGCTGCGACAACACCCCAACACCCTCAGAGAAACTATGCAACGACCTGGCAGACCACTTCAAAAAAAATCAACGACATACGACAATCCATACAAAACATACCAACCGACCACAACATACTGCAAAGCGAACCCATCACAGAACCTCAGCACAAACTCAAACTTTCCTGAAATATCAGCAGAGGCATTTGCATTGCTGGTAAAACACAGCAAGAAAGCTGGATCACCCATGGATCCCTGTCCCCCGGACATCTACAAATCAATCCTCGCACAAGGAACACCAGCAGAATACTACAGAAACTTTATGGACCTTTCTCTAGCAACAGGAACTGTACCAAAGATCTTCAAATCAGCATATATCACTGAAAAAGACAAGTGGCGACACAGAAGACCTCCAACTACAGGCCAATTTCAAACATTCCCTACCTGGAAAGCTACGTATTTAAACAAACCCAAGAAGACGTAGGAAAACACCACCTGCTGGACCAAGCTCAAGTCAGTTTCAGACCCGCAAGAGGAACGGCAACAGCACTAGTATCCATCTGGGATGACCTAAAAACCAACGCAGACTCCAAACCAACCTTAGCCCTCATTCTACTCGACCTCTCGGCAGCCTTTGACAGTTAGTCATGACACCCTAACCAAAAGACTAGAAGACATAGGCTTTACAGGCACAGCACTACTCTGGACTCTTGTCATTCCTAGCAACAGAGCAGAAACCATATGGATTAAACCCTTCAAATCCGCTCCAAAAGTTAACGACTGTGGAGTGCCACAAGGATCCTTACTATCACCACTGTACTTCAACATCTACCAAACTCCGGTTATCTGAATCTTCAAAAAGTACATCATCACATGCTACAACTACGCAGATGAGACCCAAATCATCTACAAAATTAATGATACCCAAGCTGATCATTCAACCCTAACTAAGTGTCTAAAAGAAGTCTTCAACTGGATGGCTGCCAACAACCTGTAAATCAAGCCAGGAAAGACAGAAATCATTTTCATATCCAAAGACCAAGAGAACGAAATCACCATCCTGTGGGCAACGGAAATGGGAACCGCACCATCACCATCTAAGGTAGTAAAAAATCTGGGAGTCCTGACGGACAACACCCTAATCTTAGAACCACAATTAAACGCAACAGTCAAATGTTTCTTGCTCCTCCACACGGCAAGAAGAATCCTACCTTCCCTCTCCTTCACGCACAAAACACTCACTATCGTCGCCCTCATCATGTCAAGTATCGACTATGCACATGGCCACTACCTCGGAATTCCAGAATACCTCCTGAAGAAACTACAACAGATCCAAAATGCAGCAGCCAGACTACTCAAACTATCAAGAGAACATCTCACCCCTGCCCTAAAAACACTACACTGGCTCCCAGTAAAGCATTGCATGACCTTCAAAATAATGTGCATAACGCACAGGGCAATCAGTGGACAGGGAGCAGAATTCCTACAAAAGAAAATGACAATCTACAAACCAACAAGACCCCTCGGGTCAAGCAACGAAATGCACCTGGAACCTAAACCATATCTCAAGAAGAAACTGGGAGGCACCTCCTTCTACCACTTAGCCGCAAAAACCTGGAACATCCCAAAAGACATAAACACCAAAAATCACCTAAAACTTAAGAAATTACTAAAAACCTGGCTCTTCAACACCACAGACTCGAACTGAAAACCGAATCGGAAAGGGATGAATGAACTGGACTCGGACAACCCCCAGTACAGACGGTGGACATCTCCCGATGTGAAGAAGCTCCCACGGCACCTGAACGAAGAACGCCGGTTAGAGGGAACACAGGCGACACCCAAAGTGAGACGGAATCAACTTCCCACCAAACAACTGCACTCGTCCGTAAATTGCCACCGGGTACCACACTATAGTGGAATTATCGGGATATTGGAAATCACCACAATATATGAGCTGTGGACATGGGCAGGTGCGCTAGCCGTATGTGTGGGAAGGGAAGACTGGGGGAGGAGGGGGGCAGATGTGAAAGGGACCTCGCGGGCAGATGGACCAAGATCTAGACAGATGCAGAGGGGTGCTCCCGAACCCTACCTGGGGAAATAACCGAAGCCCAGCGCCTTAATTCAGGATAAAGATGCCAACTAACTAATTGCACTAACAATTTCCCCCTCTGCATACACCTCTCAAACTCCAAGCCAAACGCAACCACAAACCTACAGCACAACAAACCGCAACAACAAAACAAAAACACACATAGACATGCACAACAGTACACGACTACCGGCCGCAAAACACCCCAGGGCCAGCCAACGGACCCACCGCACGGAGGCCGCCAACATCACATCACTGCTCTCTTGCACTTTTCCAGCTACTTCCCACTAACCACCTTTCATTTCCTCTTTCAGAGCCGCCAGAGCACACCTCCGGTGGTGATAGTGCGCCGTACAAATGTCCTTTAATATTAACATTTGCACTTTTTGAGACTGACATTACTTGAACTCTGTATTGATCACATTATAGATGGTTTATAGTGCAATTTATCTCTTAATATTGAGAAGAGCATCATGGACACTTTAGATTCATAAACTGAAGGATCATATTCCGTACTGGTATTTTTCTAATGAGTACTGTTTCGTCTCCACCTTATACTGTTTACACTTATGAAGACTTACATTGCATATTTTGCACCTTCTATTGAGAAGTACGTTTTTTGGCACTACAAATTGCCAAATTGAAGAGACACATTCTGTATTTGCACTCTCATATTGGGAACTATACTGTTTGCACTTTATACTGTTTTACACCATTAATGGTGTATATTGCACTCTGAACTTCATAGTGAGAACCTGGTTGGAAATGCATAAAGATATAGATCAGACTGGGAACAGAGCATGTTATTTCTAATAAAAGCTATATAGCTCAAGGTTATCTGGATTTTGTGGCTGAGAAACTGATACAAATTGTAAATAGTAAGTTAGTAGTAACCTCCCTCTAGGAATAGAATGGCTCCTAAATTAAGATCACAGAAAGGGAGAAGAAATAGTTATCAAAACTACTCCCAATGGGGCTATGGTAAAACTAACTACTAGGTCAAATGCAAAAGTAATGGGGGAAAATGACTTGGACAAATTTGGAACAAACTAAAATTTTGGATTACCTAACTAAAAAGAAGGAAGGGAAGGAAGACTTTAACGAAGAGTTAGCCCAACACTCGGGGAACAGTACAGTAATAGATAATAATTCCCGTCTAAATCTCTAAGGATTTTCAGCGCCATTCAATGGGTCAGCCTTCAGGCCACCCAAGTAAGGAGGATAAAACTCTATCAAATATGCAACACAAATATCGTAGACTCTATGGGGCTCGTCAGTAATGAGGAAAGAATACATCATGAGAGAAGTTTAGAGACTTTGGCTGATATGAATAATGTAATTGGACTAATGTATCGATCACGCCGGATTTAGAAAAATTGGTGAGCGATAAAGTTAGATGAAGATAATGAATCTTGGTGTGGTTCGGATTTAGAGGTAGATGGTACTCTCAGTTTAAATGGAAAAATTGATTTTTTAGCTACTGTAGACATTCTTTTAAACGTTTGTACCAAGATGAATGAGCAGCTGATGTTGAAAGAATTGGCGCTGAAGGAAAATCAGCAAAAATTATCTAAAGAATTAAATGTAAGCTCACATGAACAAAAGGAAGATTAATTGAGTGAACTATGCCTATTGATAAATGAAGATCAGGCTAATAATGTAGTGGAAAACACTGATGTACCAGAGCAACAGATTTTGACCTCTCATTTGGAAAATAGCAGAGTGGTTGAGAGTTTATTTATTCATATTTTTAAAGCGCACAACAGCCCGTGGGCATCGTGGCGCTGTTGAATATAAAACATTAGGCTGGTTACAAAGGACGGCTGATAATTACAAGGCAGTTTGCTTTACAGGCTCATAATTAGTTAAATAAGCTGGTAGTACAGACATCAAACCGTTGAGGTACAGTTGATGTCAGTGGGGGGAGGGCGAGGATACAGGAGGATACAGGTTATGTGAAAAGTGTGGTTTTGAGGGGTTTACGAAAGGAGTACAGAGAGGGTTCAGCTCTGAGAGAGGTGAGGAGGTTGTTCCAGAGCTTGGGTGCTATGTGTGGGAAGCCAATGCCACCAGCTTTGGCTCTTCTTATGGTGGGAACTTGGCGTTGGTTGGCATGGTGGCTTCTTTTAGGACAGAGGGAAGATTTCCTGGTTATGGTTTCTGATGAACCTTGGATGCACGCTTGACTCTGACCTAACACTCTCGCGCCAAGTCAACAACGTCTCAAAGTCATGCCACTACCACCTTAAAACCTTTAGGCGCATCTTTCCATTTCTCTCCTTTCCCAACAGACTCTCTGCGGTCCAATCAATTGTTATATCAAGACTCGACTGCGCAAACCCCCTCTACCTCGGACTCCACGCATACCAACTGAATAAACTTCAAAGGGCACAAAACGCTGCAGCCAAACTGCTACTTGCGCTCGGCCCTAGAGACCACCTCTCCCCGGCCCTTCAGACTCTGCACTGGCTTCCAGTCGCCCGAAGGGTGACCTTCAAAACCTTATGCAACTCCCATCGAGCAGTGCATAAAACCGGACCTCAATATCTTCAAAACAAGGTAAAACCCTACCATCCTCAACGCACTCTAAGATCAAGCTCCACCGGCCTCTTAGTCATCCCTAAGACAAACTCAGTCAGGTTAGGCGGATCATCATTCTCAGCCTTGGCCCCACACTGTGAAACGCACTCCCACACCACATCCGCCTTACTGAGGATCTAATGTCTTTCCGCAAACTGCTGAAAACCTGGCTCTTCCCCTAGAACGGACCCGTACGCAAAATGACCCAAACAGAATAAAAGCACCTCAATGACACCAACCCAACAAACTACCAGATGTGAGAAATCGACATCTAATAACCACTAATATAAACTGAAAAGACAAACAGAATAGAACGAGTAAAGTAGAGCAAAGAAGTGAAGTGAATAATAAGAATAAATCGTTCAAAAACAGATTTAAATCAATGAAATGGATATAATGCATGATGAATGAATGGAGTGAATGGAGTGGATGAAATCGTTAGAACCGACAAAACATGTGAAACGGATGAATGCGCTGAACGGATGAATGCGGTTAGCAGATGAGTGTTTAGATCCGATTAGTGTGTAGATATGAGGAGTGTATAGAACGGATGAATATGTTGAACGCATGAGTGTGTAGAGCGGCTGGATGTGCAGAATGGATGAATGCATAGAGCAGATAAGTGCGTAAGTACAGAGTTGTGCATAGAATGCAGAAGTGCGTAGAGCAGATGAGTGTGTAGACCGAGTGACTGCGAAAGAATGTGTAGAACGCTGGGAAGAGGAGTGTGTAGAGCGGATGAGTGTGTAGAGCGGATGAGTGTGTAGAGCGGATGAGTGTTTAGAGCGGATGAGTGTATAGAGTGGATGAGTGTAGAGATGAATATGTAGAACGGGATATTGCTGTTAAATGCCCAGAAAGTGAAAAGTACATAAAGCGGATGCGCATGGGGAGCAGAAGAGCACGGGGCGGGGATGAGCACGGGGCGCAGACAAGCATGGGGAGCAGATGAGCACGGGGAGCAGATGAGCACGGGAAGCAGATGAGTACGGGGAACGGATGTTTAGATGCATAGAGCGGGTGGGTGCGGAGAGGGGACGGGTGCGGAGAGGGGATGAATGCGTAGTGCGTGTAAGGGCATAAGGTGATGGAGTGCCTGGAGCGAAGGAGTGCAGTACCACGAGCAAAGGAGTGCCTGGAACAAACCGATGTGCCACGTAGAGCAGATGAGTTGTGTAGAACGGATGATGATGTTGGGCTTGCGTGGTCCAGACTAGTGAACGCGGGGCAGTCTGGAGTGCGTGGGACAGACTAGATCGCGCAGAGCGAACTGGAATGCATGAGTGCGTGGAGCGGACCGGAATGTTGGGAACAGACTGGGTGCATGGAGTGGATTGGGTGCATGGAACGGATGTTGTGAAGTACAAAGGATAGTTGGAATGCTGAAAACTTCGAATGATCACATAACCCACCATACGCTTACTCTCTCCTTTACACCACCACTCAACTAGAACACAGAGATACTATGACACCATTCGGTATAACTGTCCTCATACCTACAACCGCCACATACTCCACATCACTCTATGTAAACACTGCTGGTTTCACACCCCCAGCCAAGTGTACTCCTCAGGCCTAACGCAGCCACATCCGGTCTGGCTTAATCCTGCCAGAACGAACACATATTCCTGACCCTTCAATCACCACACCTATCGCTAAGAAGCAGCTATTACACGCTCAAGCTGCACACATACCTGGTGCTCACACTCCCTCTACTGATCTGAACTTCAGTTCCCAAGGGCGTTCAACCTACCAGCGCCTTCAGACTATACCCATGGTATATAAGGCGCTATATGAATGCAAAATAACATAACATAACATGGTCAGCTTGAAAAGTTATATAATCTGAAAACAAAACACATTTTTTAATGTATGATAATTATGTAAATTAGGCGACTATGGCTAGTTTTGCACAGAAACAGCACATATTGGTGATTTATATGCCTTACTAGATATGCAGGAAAGCTGTCTATTCTGAGCCGCAAATGGAATGTGTGTGTAAAAGTATCAGAGCAAAAAAGACACAAATGTATAGCACACACATTGCATGTCATGCCAAGGTCATATATAAGAAGCATACAGTGATCGATAATGCAATAGGGTTGCTCACCTTTCTTGAAATTGGGCCCCCATGGTGCACTGAGGTTCTTGATGCTGGTAAACCTCTCAATATTACAGGCCCAGTCATCAGCTGTACGGACAGTTCCCAGCAGCACCTGGGCCACTGTAGTGGGTGGTCTGAATATAGACTCTCCCTTGTGGACCAGACATGGCAACTTACAGGCCGATTCATGGAATTAATGTGCGCTGAAAATTTCCGCGCAAGCGTGCAAAAGCGTGCGAATCGCAGCGAAACCCGCGCACAGCGATTCATGGAAGTCCGTGTGTGTGTAAATCCATTGATGTGTGCTAAAATCCTGCGTGGCGCACGCTGGCGCACACGTCTTCAAACAGCGTGCGCTACGCGCACAGTGAAAGCGCATATAGCGCAGCGCACACAACAAAAGTAGGCGTAACATGGGGCGTAACACGTGGAATGGGGAACAACGCGTGAAAATGTGGGCATCCCGGGGGAAGTACAGGAGGCAAATGCATGGAACGCCCACATGCGTGCCTACAACACGTATTCATGGAATCGAACGGGGCTAACGCGTGCGCCAAAAAAGACACGCTAATCCGGAAACACGTACGCCAGCAGGAAGCAGGCGTACGTGGACCCGTGCAGCATAAAAGTGTGGGCAAACAACAAACGAGCTCAGACCCTAAGATGAATATACCGTTCCTTGCAGCAGTGGTCGTGGGATACCGCAGGAGGAGGAGGATGATAGTCAGGGCCAGAATTTTTAGACCCAGAACCAGCCTTTTTGGGATGCCTGATGACCAGGTGTATGGGAGGTACATGTTTCCACCTCACATAATACTCGACCTGGTGAGTGAGTGGGAGGATGACCTCACATCACCCACCCTGTGCTCCCAAGCACTGAGCCCCTTGGAAAAGGTCCTCAATGTACTGCACTTCTTGGCCACTGGTTCATTTCAGCGGACAAGTGCCATAGTTTGGGGGGGTGTCACAGGCCACGCAGTCACGCTGCCTGCACCAGGTGTTGGCCATCATGACTGCACGCCCATCAGTACGCAGGCACATATACCTGCCCAGAACACCTGCAGAAAGGCAGGCTGTCGTCCAGGATTTTTTACGGGGTGGCACACTTCCCCAAAGTGCTAGGTGCCATTGACTGCACCCATGTGGCTCTACGTTCTCCCAGGGCAACTGAGCACATCTACAGAAACCGCAAGCACTGGCATTCCATCAACGTGCAGGTAGTATGTGATGCCAAGGGAATCATAACCTCAGTATATGTCAATTATCCAGGGTCCACTGTTGACAGTTTCATTTACAGAATGTCAACCCTAAACCGGGACTTAGAAGCTGGGCGGCATGGCGATACATAGCTGCTTGGTGAGTATAAACGCCCCTGCACATGCATGCATGTCAAATACTGAGTAATGTCACAACCCCACTAATGATACCCATCATCACCTCCCCAGGGGACAGTGCCTACCCTCTGAGCACCCACATGATGACGCCAATTCGGAACCCCACCACACCACCCGAGGTAAGATACAACACAGCCCATATTGCAACCCGGGGCATAGTGGAGCGCACATTCGGAGTGCTCAAGTCACGCTTTCGCTTCCTTGACCGCTCTGGTGGGCAGCTGCTATACGCGCCCCCAGTAGTGTGCAGGATCATAGTGGCAGCATGTGTCCTACACAACGTTGCAACACGCCGGGGCCTGCCGGTGGACATGGTGGTGTCCCCACATCCCCAACCACAAGCACGGCCGCTGCGCATGGGAGGGGAAAGGGCACCTGGTAAGGCAGCCCGTACGCAGCTGGTGGCTAATTACTTCACCTAAAATCACACCCCTGTGGAGTGCACACAGCCCTGGCACATACCAGCTGACAATCGATGATGATGACATAAGGGACAGTCAACTGTCACAACCATACCAGCCTGAGATTGGTCACCTGGAAGTGTTACATTGTGTGCATCCCTACCTACCAAAAGACAACCAATGCTGTGTCACAAAAAGACACACATTTATGCTGCATGAATGACTACCCCCTTGCAAAATGCAACATGAAAATAGCGCCATGTCACCCAACCCCTCCCCATCTCCGCCACCCAACACACCATGGCATGTCCTACAATGTGAAAGCAAACAAAGGAATGCACAACACATGACACAAGTGTCACAAAGTGCACTGTCCCAAATGGAAACAGGCCACAGACAATATGCTCCCAGTAATCAATAACAAACAGCACACATGAACAAATACTTACCGCAACACAATTCAGCAACACAGCATGAAACATTGCCAAAATATGACAGTACAAACTCAAAGAAATGTAAGTCATCCAACCTCAATAAACCAGCACATCGACCACTTCCAACTCCAGAGTGTTGCTGTCAGGCAAATGTGTCAGTGTACTGCATACAACATGAACTGCATCTGCAAAGGAGACGGCCTTGTGAAGACATGAAGAAGGTACCTGCGAATAAGGAGGAAGACATGGATGCACAAGCACATATCAATACACCATGCAGTGTTCAATACAAAAACAAACCCCACGAGGGATGTCCACAGTTATGACTACAGACTGCCCACAGAGCTCATGGGAGCCCAATGTCACTGTGTAAGTCACTGTCACTTGGTCACACCCTTTGCGAGCCCATGGAAACGGGAAGCAGGAGAGGTGTGTGTGTCAGGAACCCAAGCATCTAACCCAAACACAGGACAAGCCTGCATGTGCCTAGCCGGAATACACAGTGGATGCCCACGCGAGCCACACAAGGCAACACACTGTAAAAAAAAAAGGCCATGTGCGGGCCAGGGGGGGGGGGGCACCCAGGAGGTCCGAGGACAGGGTGCACACCAACACTCACCTGTATGGATGTTGAAGAAAAAAACACCTCCATGGGCTCATGGCCTGCACGGCTACGCTACTGTGGGAGAAGTGCTGCTGTCTCTCTCATCACCCTCTGCTGCTGCATCAGGAGGTGGTGGTGCTATGGGAGACAGCCCACGCAAAGCCCTGGTATGGTCCTCCATGGCAGCAAGCATGCGGGTGTGGAAGGTCTCGTTCTGGAGGATGATAGTACGGAGATCCCCATGCAGCACCTGACAGGTTGCCTGCATTTCTGCATGCATGGCCTCCTGTGATGCCTGGATCTCCTCCCGAGTTGCCTGCAGCTCAGCGGAGAGCGAACGTGTGAGCCGCTCCAGCTGCTGTTCTGTCCTCAAATTTGTGGAAGCCTCAAGTTCAACAAGAGTCTCCCTGAGGTTATGGAGTTCTACCCTCAGGGCTTCCCTGTGGCCCTGTGACTCTATAGAAATGGCTTCCCGCAGAGTCTCCAGTGCTGCCCGTCGGTCCCTGTTGGACGCCAACATGTCTTCCCTGTGTGATTGGCAAATGGAGTCTGTTGCCTGCTGTTGTTGCTCCATCTGCCTTTCAGGGGGGATAATGGAAGTGGCCACACTCTCCATTGCCTGAGCCATCATTTCAACTGATGCTGCCTGTTGGGTTGCCAAACCGTACATGGAGTTCTCCCATACAGAATTGCCTGGTGGCGTACGGCCACCGCGTCGGCGGGCACTACACCTGTTTGGGGCAAGGCGATCTGCACTTTGCTGTGCTGGCACTGCCTGAGGCTGCAGGACTGCATTCCCCCTCTGATCTGCTGGCCCAGGAACAGGGTCAGATGTTGTGGAGTGTGACCCTGCATCCGTAACCACCAAAGGCGGAGTAACCAACACTGACATCCCCATAGAGGGTTCTACCCCTGGTGCAGGTGGGTTGGACAGAACAGAATCCCTGCCAGAAACACTCACCTGCGACAGCACATAAGTCTCATCCGATTCAGCACCTGAATAGAGGTCTGGGGAGGTGCACCCAGAGACACCCCTGGACAGTATGGTCTGCAGTAACAAAGGGTTTTCACCCACCACCACACCACGTCCCCCACTGCTGCCCGGTCGTGCCTGAGATTCCTCCTGGGTCTGCACCATCTCCTCCACCTCAACAGCATCAAGTGCGTCATCACCTGCAAAAACATGAAAGACAACAAATGGAAACAGGCGTGGGCACCATGGCACACACATAGGCCTGACAAGGCAGAGATCCAGTACATGAATTACACATGTCCCACATGACTATAACCCTGGCATGCATGCACTGTCAATGAGTTGGAAGGGGAGGCAAAAAGCACACACTGATGACACCAAGATGGAAAAGCAAGACATTTGCTGCATGCTGGGTAGCATTGGCATCACACATTAGCCTGTGAGTGGCATGTCCAAAACACATACATGACACATGCCATCACACAGATGGCATGTAGCATAGCCATGGTACATTCTACAAGTACAGCCATGTGTCAGTGAATGAGTACTGTCAGCCATCCATGTGAGATGGACATGATGAGATGAAAAATGCTACATAGTGTGACAAAATATGCATGTGCCACTCGCTGCAACACATCCAGTGTACAAGAATACAGTGATTGCAGGCAGATGTGCACATCAATGGTTGGTCACTTAAACTTGACAGGAAACAACTATCATGCACCACATACAAACAGGCACCAAAAATCAATTTGAGCAGGCCAATACTCAATCAGCCTGAATGGTCTAATCATTCACATAACAAGGTAACAAATGTGGGCCAATGTGGGGTATAATCAATGACAGAAGCATGTCACATATGTGACAATAGGGCTGAAAAATGTGTTGCAAAAGTGGGAGAATTGAAACAATCAGCCTGAATGAACACTGAAAAATTCTGAACTATGTTGTTGCAAGATGACAGTTCAAGGGCAAGTGCAGTAATGTGGCGCTAAATGGCTACTGTGGGCAGAAGGGATACTGTCATACCCAAATCCAAGGCCAGTGAATGTTTTGGAGGAAGCACATGGATGGCCCATACCACTCAGGTGCACACACCCTCACCTGGCACTCAATCAGAACCCGTCACCCACACAACATGCACATGGATTACACACACATGCATGGGCACTCACCGGACAATGCGTCGTAATCTGGTAGGTCTCCCACGCCTTTGATCTGTTCCTCTGTGACGAAGGTTCCAGCAACAGACTCGTGTTCAGTGAGTTGGTTGTCCTGTTGTGGAGACCCACCGCCAGTCACCAGAGTAGAAGCATGATTTGAGGCCAGCTTGTTGTTTGCTCTGCGTTTCAGGTCATTCCACCGCTTGCAGCAATCATCAGCTGTGCGCCTCACAAATCCAAGGGCACTAATGATGTCCGCGATGGTCTGCCAGTGTGCCTTACGTTGACCAGGTGTGGTCTTGCACCCTGCAGTCAACACCATTTCGCGGCTATGTGCCGACGCATAGGCCAGAAGTGCATCAAGTTCGGCGTCATTAAAGCTAGGCTTCCTTGACGTGCCAGAGTGTGTAGCCGTGTCTGGGGTCTTAGCCTGTAGTGCCAGAGCACCCTTCTTCCTCTTTTTCAAAGGTGGTGCGGATCCTGAGTGGCTTACACCGCTCTGGTCAGTAGGGGCAGAAGCACCGGTGGACTGGGTACTAGGAGTGTGCGAATGCACAATGACCATAGGTCTTGCTGCAGGCATTGGCTGCAGGGTGATGTTGGCAGGGGCAATGTCGGTTTGATGGACCGGGACCGACACTGTCCCGACTGGGAGACTCGGAGCTGGGGTGGATCGAGCTGCAGCTGCCCCTGCAGCCTCCCCACCCTGCCTACTTGGGGCAGCAGATGACATAGCTGCCCCAGATCCACGTGGCCTGGTGACACCAGCTTGCACCGCCACATGTGGCGTAGACTTGCTGACCTGGAAGTCAGCCTGGGAGTCATCCTGTGCCGGTTCAGGTGCCACAATGGGCTGGTCCAACAAGGGCTGAGCTGGGATGGTGTCAGCTACGTTTCACACAACCATGGGGGGGCATGGGTGTCCCTGATTGCTCCTCCACACATGGGGGTCTAGGGGCACCCTGCAAATCCTGGCCAAGTCCTCTACCATGCCCACCTTTTGGAGGTCGGCCACCTTTGCCTCTCTTACTGCTTGGTCGCCTCCCAACCGTGGCACTGATGTTGTTGTGCGTATGGAAGTAGCAATAAACGATTGTCCTGGGCAATTGGGGGTGAAAAGGGTAGGGTACTAGATGGAATTCATACCCTAGTGCTCTAGCAAGGCTGTCTGTGACCCCTGGGGGAAGTTGACGGGTCACGCAACGCACAGGCACCCCGAAAACAAAAAATAACGTGCATGCAACCCCTCGTAGACCACGTGCATGGAAAAATTAACCTGCACTACGCTGTGGCACCCAGAAACACAAAAAAGCGTATGCGTAATACATGCAGCCTACAATGACCTCTGAAGGGGTACGCGACACACGGGGCAAGCACAGTTGGTAAATCTGTGCGCGATTCACGTCTGCCTGGAAAAAGAACGTGAAAAAGACGCGCGTGTGTGCGTTGGCAACACCCCCACCAAAAGAAGAATTGCACGCTGTTTGAGGAAACAGGCCCAACAAAAAAATGGAACGCTGTCAGAGGTAACAGGGAGTACGAACTTGAAACGCTGTGATGTAATCGCGTGTGAACCGACAAGAAGTACAGAATTCACCCACTCGCTCTCCACGAAAAGCACGTACAAGGAAATGGCGTCCTACACGTACCTTTTAAACCGACCCACACGTACAACCTCACTTACGCGTGTACGCGCTAAGGCCCTTTCCTCCAATTACACGAGCTGACACTCGGACGTGCAGTTTTTGCACGTGTACGAAGAAAATGCACCCGTGTTAAGGGAAACGCCCTTGCGCGTCATGTCACAGACGTGTAGTCCCTTTCCTTGGATTACACGCATTCACGCGCGGACGTGCAGTTTTTTCACGCGCCCTGAACCACTATGCCCACGTCACGAGGGAAATGCCCACACGCGTAACGTGACAGACGCACTTACGCGCTAAGGGCCTTTCCTTGAATTACATGCAGACGTGCAAGATTTTCACATGCCAAATTACTCCGTATCAAGCTGGCCACGCAACAACACACGGAAGACCACACTCCTGCCCAGAAAGCCGAATTACTGCCTCCCAGAGCCCCGAGCATGCTCCCACCTGCTGCTGCCTGCCTGTCTGCTGCCCCCGTGCCCTGCTATTTGGTGCCTGCACATCAGCCAGGGTTCCAGTTGCTGTGTCCACCCCTGCTGGAACAGAAGACTCCCGACTGGGATACCATCGCTCCACAGCCCAGCCCCAGGACCCAGTTGGCCACCCACGCCTTCCTCGGGGGTCACCATGTCTGGGCAAACACCATCTGAAACCACTGGTGACCCCCACCCAGAGAGGCAGAGGGCCACCAGCTTCAGTGTGAAGGAAGTTGGTGTTCTGGTGGAGCATGTCCTGGGACATTTTTATGCCCTCTTCGGAACATCACGCGCCAACAAGGAAGGACGGGAGAGGATCTGGGACGACATAGTGGTTGCCATCAACGCGGAGGGGGTGGCAACCCGCGACATCAAGCATGTCAAGAAGCGCTGGGAGGAATTCAGGTCCAGGACCCTCTACAAGGCCTGGCGCCTCGCGGAGGGGGGCTGGGTCAGCATGAGTGACATCCAGATGAGGGTCCTGGAAAGCGTATGCCCAGCGCTCCACGCCCAGATCCTTTGGAGGAAGACCCGTCTGGAGTTGAGCGGTAAGTGGCCAATCATTGGTGTGTGAGACAGGGCATGTTGCAGTGTACTGGTAGTCTGATGCTTGCCTGTATGTGTGACATAGGCCATGTATGGATGTGTGTGTGCAGGGACATCATGGTCATGCATGTGAGACCAGTAATGTGTGAACCACATGGTTGGTGCATGTGTTACAATGCAACATGGGGAGCTGTATGCCAAATGCACACATGAAAGCATGCCAGTCTCTGTTCTTGGACATGGAGGGGGTGTGAGGGATGGGTGCTGCTGTCATGTACATGTATGGTGCACATGTGTGTGTATCTGAGAAGTGTGTGTGTGACTTTGAAACGCCATGGATGCATGACACATGTCCGTGATGATGTGTACATTCACTCATGCCGTGCGGTCACCATTGTATGCACTGTCTATCCATTGTGTCTGTGGTGTACAAACCATGATGCATGACCCTCCGGTGATGTGTGTGTATGGGATCAGTGTGAGCCATGATGCATGTGAGTTTGAAGGCAACATTTTGTGTAATCGAGGAACTTGTACATGGATGCTGATGTTGATTGCAGGCGCCGTGACTGTTTCTGCATGTGTGTTGCGTGCATTCACCCATGTGTTGTGGAGGGACAGGATGGAAGTGACGTTTGACACTGCGACTCATGTGTTATTGCTTCCTGTCTAGGGGAATATTGTACTGTACCCTGATGCTTGTGTTCTATGTCTCCCTCTACGCAGCGTCAAGTGAAGAAGAGGGCGGAGACGGCGCTGTGGAGCCAAGCGGCGGGGATGCCTCCACCGGGTGGCAACGCAAGGCCCAGCCACCCTCCCAGGACTTACCAGCATCCGGGAGCGAGGGGGCTGGCGCCGCGTCTGCCACTACGGCTGTGGCGGAAGGGCCGGGTGAGCCCCACAGGGGCTTGCAATGGCAAAAGACGGTGTGGAGACATCCAGGTTGGTGGTCTCCAGAGAGGAGGAGGAGCCCGCTACTGAGCCGCACATGGGGCCTGGTGGGGGTAGTACCACTGGTGCAAGTGGTGCAGTCCAGGGTCAGGAGGCAGCACAGGTCACCGCGGAGGGGCCTATGCATGTCGCTGTCCTTGACCCTGTGACTGCACCACCATGCGCTAGCAGGGATGCCCCATCCCAGGCCCGTCCGCAGGTAGGGGAGAGTGCCATGTCATCTGCCTCTCCACTACCTGCGGACGAGGGGTCCCATGAACGTATGGGCTCCGTCCTGATTGGTGTTGCGTTGCGCATGCGTGACTTTCGTGATGACGTGCATTCTTCCTGGGCGGAGAACGCACGCCATCACAAACAGCAGCGTTGCGACGTGGAACTGTTGGGAGGGGCCCTGGTCGGTGGGTTCCAACATGTGACGCGCACTCTGGCGGACCTCTCCTCCTCTGTGGAGACTATGCGCCGGTCGTTCTCCCTGCCGTCTTCCGGCCCAGATTCCACCAGGGCCCCCTGTGGACCTGGCCTGACCAACACAGCCAGCTTGGTGGAGATCCCATCCCTGCCACAGTCGGGAGTCACTGGTCCAGCAGGGGTGGACACCACAACTGGAGACCAGCTAATGGAGGATGTGCAGGCATCATCGGACAGGGCACATGGACAGCAGCAGCCGCAGCAGGAGGCTCTAGGTGGGAGCAATGATGGCTCGGGGCCATCGACATCAGGGGGGGCAGGCATCGGCCAGAGGGCAGGAGGACCCTGGAATGGGGGTGTCTTCCGTGTGGCTGCGGTTGGGCCAGCGTATAGGTGCGGAGCGGCAGCAGGCGGAAGAGGCGCGGCTCACCATGGTCAGGGCGGAGTTATCCATGCGTCAGGCGTTGAGGCGGGCAGATTGCCTCGAGGCGACTCGCAGGGAGTTGGAACAGGCCATGAGTGCCTCCCTGCGAGACCTCGGCGCCAGGACAGAGGCCCGCCTCCATCAAATAGACATGGAGTTCGATGATGCCCTGGCCGAAAACATCACTGAGTGAGCCGCAGGACTTGCCCGCCGCCATTGTAAATAGTTTATAGTGTTAGGTTTCCTTTTTTTTTATTTTGGGGCTTTTGGACTATGCCCCACACTTTTGTATATAGTTTTTTTGTTAGGTAGGTTATTAGATAGGTTTCATTTGTTTGGTTGGGCTCATGGACCCTTGAAAATTGGATTGTACATAGTTGGACGTTGGATTTATTTGGACATTTTAATTTCATTTCACCATGGATCAATGGATTTACCTTTTTGCGTGTCATTTGGATTTGGTTTGGTGGACAGAGAGTTTTGGCCATTTTTCTTTTGGATTAGTTGGGTTTTTTTGAGGAATTTTTTTATTTTTATTTGGACATGCATTTGCCATCATTTTATGCTTTAATTACTTTAAATTGATTTTCATGTTAATACATTTGATGTTTTACTTCAATGTGTGGGATTCGCTCATTGGGTTCATGCATGTCGACATGTGGGTTTACTCAATCAATGGCAACCTGTTTGTGTCTGTGTGTGTGTGTGTGTGACGGACATGTGTTGATGTACATAGTTGACTTTTGGTTTGTGTCATGAGATGGGCATGTCACTGTTGGGTGGATGAGTGGGTGGGGGGACATGAGTGGGACATGAGTGGGGGCCTGCTGGCAGGTGCCCCTCACTGCTGGGGGGTGGGGGTGCAGGGAGACATGAGTGGGGGCCTGCTGGCAGGTGCCCCTCACTGCTGGGGGGTGGGGGTGGTGGGGGACATGAGTGGGACGTGAGTGGGGGCCTGCTGGCAGGTGACCCTCACTGCTGGGGGGTGGGGGTGCAGGGGGACATGTGTGGGGGCCTGCTGGCAGGTGACCCTCACTGCTGGGGGGTGGGGGTGCAGGGGGACATGAGTGGGGGCCTGCTGGCAGGTGACCTTCACTGCTGGGGGGTGGGGGTGCAGGGGGAAATGAGTGTGACATGAGTAGAGTCCTGCTGGTAGGTAACCTTCACTGCTGGGGAGTGGGGGTGCAGGGGGACATGAGTGGGGGCCTGCTGGCAGGTGCCCCTCACTGCTGGGGGGTGGGGGTGCTGGGGGACATGAGTGGGACATGAGTGGGGGCCTGCTGGCAGGTGACCCTCACTGCTGGGGGGGTGGGGGTGCTGGGGGACATGAGTTGGTGATCACTAGTGCAAGGTGACATGTGGCTTGGCTGGGGGCATGCCCATGGTGGATGGACTGCCTGCGGGACATGACCAGGGGTGCTGGGTAGTCCCCTGTGGTGTGGGTTGCCTGCAGGGTCTGTGGAGGGGGTAGAGGGCACACCTGTGAGAACTCACACTGCCAACTGACGTGTGGGACTCCCGCGCACCCCCCTGGATACACGTACCCCACTCTGACAGCGAAAGCACGTGTGGAACTTCCCCCGTACCGCGTTATACACGTACCTCGCTCGCACCGGCCCAATAGCGTATGAAACTTCCCGCGTACCCCAGTAATCCACTTACCCCGCTCGCACAGGCACAATCGCGTGTGAAACTTCCCGCGCACCCCAGTTATCCACGTAGCCCGCACGCACAGGGCCTGCCGCGTGTGAAACTTCCCTCGCACCCCAGTTATCCATGTAGTCCGCACACACAGGTCCTGCCGCGTGTGAAACTTCCCGCGCACCCGCCAAATCCACGTACCCCGCACGCACAGGCCCAATCGCGTGTGAAACTTCCCGCGCACCCCAGTAATCCACGTACCCCGCTCGCACAGGCCCAATCGCGTGTGATACTTCCCGTGCACCTCAGTAATCCACGTAGACCGCACGCACAGGTCCTGCTGCTTGTGAAACTTCCCGCGCACCCCCCAAATTCACGTACCCCGCACGCACAGGGCCAATCACGTGTGACACTTCCTGCGCACCCCATTAATACACGTACCCCGCTCGCACTGGGCCAATCACGTGTGAAACTTCACGCAAACCCCAGTAATCCATGTACCCCGCTCGCACAAGCCCAATCGCGTGTGAGACTACCTGCGCAGCGGGGTACGTGTATTCGGAGGGGTGCGCAGGGAGTTTTACATGTGTTTTCGTTGTTGTGAGCCTGTGCGCCATGTACCGGATTTGTGCGCTGTACATGGCGCACGGGGAGGGGTTGGGGCGTAACTGGCGCTGCTGCAGGGTCGCTGCGCCACGGCTGGTTTTGGATGTTGAAATCCATGAATACGCTGTGCGCGGAAATGGATTTTAGCACAGGCAGCTGGCGCAGAGAGTCGCACGCGCACACTGTGCGCCAGCCGCGTGCGCCACTTGTGCGTAGAATTCTATGAATTACCCTGTTAATCTTTATCCAATCCCCTGCCTCAAAGGAGGGAGCATGATGGGTGAACTGGCTATCGTGAGTCTCACAAATGTACTCCTGATTGACCAACTATTTGGAGCAGGTCCACGGGGGCTTTAAACTACCCATTTTTAAGAAACACTAGGGCCGTGTATCTCCGCCCCATGAAATCCAAAGGGCCACATCTGTAGTGGAATGGATACTTTTCCAATAGCATGCTGCCTACTGTGTCCTGCACATACATCCAGGCCTCTGTGGATAGCCTGAATGGAGTCTATGAGGACCCTTATAAATCTCTCCACCATGTTATTACTTGAGTATGTTAGGGAGAAGTGGTGTGGTACACTCCAGAAAGTCGCTCATCTCCCAGGATGTGAGCTGCATTCCTTTCTCAGCGATCAAAACATATCGGCAGCCATCCCTCCTAAAAAGCTCCTATGAGAAGTAAATGACAGTGGAAGTTTTGATGGAGGAAACGGTACAACGTCCTTTCATCGCGGGACGTTGTTTCGCTGAGTTTTTTACAGTGGATATTTTAACGAAAAAACCCATGGAATAGAGGAAACGCATATCACCTCTCGCTTCTTGGAAATGTGATCTGTATGGATTAATGCAGGCAACTTTCTGTAGGGACCTACTAGATTGAGAGCCAGCTTGCACCAGGGGCCTGCAGATAAGGGTGCTGGGGTGAGGGACTGTTGTCTCATCACCAGTGACGTCCCTTTTGAGGGGCGCAAATAGGACTTTGGTCGGACACTCCTTTCCACAACAGAATTAACCACAGGCCACCAATAGTCCCTGAGAATGATCCTCTTGGTGATGGAGATGCCAGGATGACCCTGAGCCAAGACTTGCAATTTATTGGTAGTGTAAGGAAGGAATGGCATCCACAGTAAGATAGACGCAAGTTACCACAGTTCAAGGGTGTTTATTGAACTTTAAAAAGGGAAAAGGGTATGATAAACGCCTCTCTAAACATAAATCTACAAATGGGAACCAGCTATGAACATTAAATAATAATAACGCAGTCCTAGTGGTGTCTTGTCAATACTAAAACACCTATTGCCAATCCTTACCTCTAAATACAAATAGTGTGAGGAATAATGTTATAAAAAAGAAAGAAGTGGTCAAAATGATATGTCAGGTTTTCATGCCATTGGCCTCCCTACCAGACGTTTTCAGCACAGGACAAGGTGGTTCACTCGAGCGTAGCACTGTCTTTGGCTTCTTTAGCACAAGGTTACAGTTCACTCATCGGCATCAGGGCCTTTGGCGCGTAAGTCTCCTTGCTTCTCAAAGTCTCTTCACTCATAGGGCCTGATGCGACCAAACAAAAAACAAGTTCCTTTTCCCTCTAGATTTTCACAAGTATTCCCATCGGGTGAGTCACTATACAGACCGGATCCCCTTCAGCCGGACTCAGATCCTTTTAGCATCAAGTTCTGCACAGGTTTCCCTCTGCTGGTATAGAGCCTGTTTCACCTCTCACTTCTTCACACAATGTTCGTAGGTTCTTCTTTTTCGGGTGACTCATGGTTCACCCAGATCCCCCTCTGCCGGGCTCAGATCCCTTCAAGACAATTAGTCTCCCTCAGCCGGGATCAGACCAATGGCAATTTTACATCAAGTATCGAAGACTTTTGAATGTGCATCGGGTTTGGCTGAACCCGCTACAGGACCACTTCGATTTTACAATTCTCTTGCTTTTAAGGTTCACACCCTTTTGGTTGGATACCTAACAGAGACTTTCCAATGAGCACCCACGTGATGCTGGACCACTCTGTCTATGGTATCGTATCTTAGCTTCAAAGTTCATTCACTCATCTGCTGTCTTAATCTTCTTTATGCGATGTTGCCGCTTGCAACCTTGGTTTCTACACAGACCTGTCTAGTATCAGTCTCCCTAACTCACTGGCTGTGCTGACTTCACTGGTGCTGCTTTGTTGTAGAATCCAAGGACAGTACCATAGCGGCAAACCCTTCTTCCCACCCTGACTATCGACGCGGGACAGCCCTGGGTACTTCCGGCACACAATGCACAATTCTTTAGCTTTAATTCCAGGTCTTACACTTCCTATTCTCGAAGGCTAATGCAAGATGCAGTCTTTCGGTGAAAAGGTCAAGGGTACTTCCCTCCTTGGAATCCTCTTCACGATTACCATCTTCTGCCTTGTATTAAACTGCCATCCTGGAACTGCTGCTTCCTTCTGTGCTTTCCCTTGCTCAGAGTGTGCTTTCATGCTCTGCCTTATATCCGTGTGGGGAAGTGTGATGGGAGACAGGTGTGTGTAATGATCAGTAATTCCCTGAACCTGCCTGACCATTGTAGTGGGACATGTCAGGTATACGGCTCGGGCGTTAGTCCGTTTTCCCTCACAACGAGTTGACAATGGAAGTGTTCATATTGGAAAAAGGGAGGAGGGGCGGAGTTGAGTCCCTACGTATCCTACCTGGTAGGATGGGGTAAAGGTGTTACAGGGAAGGGGATATCACGTATCGCCGTCTAGTGTCCCACTTCCGCCCCCCAAAGACGCATCATCCAGGGGATTCTCCCGCACTGGTCCATCCCCAGGAACTAGATCCGAAAGCGATGGCCGTGTCCTGGCCACCTGGATGACAGATCTCCGGGGACAAACGGGTGAGACACTTTCAGGTTTCTCACAATAGACATCCAGATAGAACACTATATGGTCAAACCTGTACAAGAAACCTTTGTGAACAGAGAGCTCTTGTTTGACTCTGTGGAAGGGATCAAGCTCCCCATCAGTGGACTTAGCCAGTGGCCACCCAGTCCTCACAAAGCGGTTGACCTCCTTGAGCACTGGGCCATAGTGCTTTTAGGTGACCCACTGGTTTCAAGGTCTCTGGCTCATCGAGTGCAGCAATAACATCAATTTGCAGACCAGATCTGTCGTCATTCATGGCATCCAGAAGAAGGGTGTGACAAACATTCAGTGGCAACATTGGATTTACTTTGTTAATATTTCATCTGATAGTTTTAATCTTGAGGTGATGCACAAACCTGGCAAACCTAGGCGACACCTGTTCAGTGCGCATGTTGAAGGGAACACACAGACATACTACCTGAAGTGTTGGGCAGCCCACATGAAGGCCAGGGCCTCTATCCCGATAACGGAGTAGTTTTTTCGGAGGTTTGCAAATGCAACTGTCTTCTCTCCCACCTTGCAGATGCAAATGAACGGCTCCCAGCTCCTTGCAGCTGGGGTCCACTAAATGGTGCAAAGGTCAGTGGAAAAAAGTGGGAAGGTGGGTGCGTGCATGTATGCATGCGTGAAGAGGTGCTTAACTTGCTGGAAAGCCTATTGCTGTGCCCAACACAAGAGAAACTGGGCACCCTTCTTGATCAACCGACTCAAGGGCTCAACAGTAGCTTCAAAGTTCTTGGCAAACAGAGCTCTCACAGAACCAGGTAGGAGATTAACTGTTCCATGCTAGTGAGTTTTGGCCATCCTGAATGGCCTTTAGTAGGTTGAATTTGGGACGGATGCCATTGGTAGAGTATGTGTGTCAGAGATACTCTTCCACAATGTTTTGTTCTTGCTGGCCTTGGGGTCAATCAGGTAGCTTCAATGATGGCTAGTTACCTGTTAAAAATCTCTTTGTGGAATTGTGTCCATGTGAATAAGGTAATCATCCTCAAAGCATTTGAAAAATGTGTCAGTCATCCTTAGGAACACAGAAGTAGCTGACACCAAACAGAAGGGCATCCTGCAGAACTGGAAGTCCCCAAAAGGTGATGATGAAAACTGTCATTTCTTTGGGAGATTCAGTTAGCTCCACCTGATGACAGGAGCAGTGTAAATCAAGGGTTTCGAGTACAGTGGATCTTGCAATTCTGCTGCCCATCTCACTGATATTCAGAAGTGGGTACGTGTCAAATTGGTATTGCGATTTAGGCTCTGCAGGTTCACACACATTTAATGTCCCATTAAGCACTCTTGCAAGCAACTACAATGGGCACTAACCATTCTGTGGCTTTCAATGCTCTCTGGCTTGCACATGTCCTGAAGAAGGATTCTGAATTTGTGGTCACCTTGTAGACTGTGTGTGACTGGGTTTGGTCCCAATTTCAATAAAATCTTGTACTGGAAACCAGTCAACTTGCGCATAGAGTCGATGAAGACTTTTGGAAATTGCCTGGTGAGCTCATCATGTTTATGTTGGCTCGGGAAGGGGAAGGCCTTCCGGTGCTAGTGGACAACAGCTGGGACATTTCTGAAGGTTCCCTTAGCACAAGCACTTGCTGAGCTCCTTCCAGGGTGCAGGCTGATGTTGAAGTCTGCTTGGTAGTTCCAAACGAGCACAGGGGAACATTTGGTGCCAATAAAGACGTTGCTAAGAGTGGGGAAATGCTTGCAGTGCAAGAGAGATAGGAATGACACTAGTATCTCTATAGAATGGCTAGAGTAGGTGATTGGCGGGAAAGAGTCAGATGTGAGGCTTCCAACTTCATCCACCAATGCTTACTTCAACAGATCAACGTGCACTGTGACCCGGAGTTGGCCATTAGAGATATTCTTTTCCCCTTGTTGGCGATCTGGAATATGGTGCCCATGGGGCCCTGCTTCCTCGCCGGGACCCTATAGGGAAAGTGAGATGTCAGTGAGTTTATCAATGACCACCTGCTCATCCTAAACATCATAATCTTGTGTTTCCACAGAAGCTATGTTGGAATTCTTAGAAACTTAATGCCATTTACCCTGCTGACAGCCGAAAAAAGTGGTTCACATTCCCACAAGTAGCACATTTGGGACTCCTTTTTGGACTCCATTTGGGCCATTGCATGCCAACTTGTGGGAGCCACTGCAGCAACTGAAGCATTTATCATTGGGGTGGCCTTGGGCGCCACACCCATCCTTGCAGGCTCTCTTCTGTGCTAACTGGGAGGAAGCTTTGGGTTTTTGCTTTTCCATAAGGCAAACCAGCAGAGTTGACTGATTGCTGCTCTCCTTGGTGGTCCACTGAGTGACTGCTCAACTCCCTACGCTAGGGTGATGGCTTGATCAAGGGTGGGATCTACGTTCAACCATAGATGGCCACAAACATTCGGATTGCTTGTGTGCATCATCAATTGGTACCTGATTAATCCATGTTGGAGGGCCCCAAACTTGCACATAGTGGCAATAGCGTGGAGAGCAGCCATGTCCTGCTCCAGTATCTCTATGCTATGCTGGTCGTGAGTGTAGAGTTGCGACTCTCCATTGCAGTGTTGAATGAGGAATAGTCATATTTGTGAAGGTGGGAAATAGTCTTAACAAATTCTCCCAGAATAGCAGAATCTGGAACTGTGGGGAGAGGAGGTAGGTGCCGGAGGATCTCCTGGGCTTCAGAGCTGAGATAGTTATTCAGCTGAGATTTTTTTTGCTTGAAGACTTTTTTTTATCCATGCCAGGTTTCAAGCTATATGAGCAATCTGGATTTCCACCTTAGCCAAGCGATGGCAGGATGCTGGATTGCTTAATGAATTTGGCTGGTGGCACTACCTCCTACGAGCTGAGGGAACAGAGGGAGGGGTTGGTCATGACACAATAGGAGGAGTTGCTGATGACAATGCATGGGCCATGGGAGCACCCTTGTTGGGCAGAATGCAGGTTGGATAAGGTGGCAAGCCTGGCCCCACAATCCAAAGCCAAATGCCAAGGTGAGACACAGAAAGGGCTGACGACGTTGCTGCGGGTGGGTTGTGCCACAACCAGTCTTTTTGCCTCTGGCATGCCACAATGCCATCTGCAACAATCATTCACCACGAGTACTTGTGATTGGCAAGAAGTGAGGGTACAGAGTAAAGTATAAATGAGGATGGAGGTGGCCTGCCCCTTAAGGATCTCACATAAACTGAGTGAAAATGCACCAGAGGGTATGTGATGGAGTGGGCTGTCTAAACTGATGCGCTTCCGTCATAGCAGGAGAGGAGGGCAGATTGCTGAAGAGCAGGATGGGAGGGCCCTTTTGTTGAAGCCCCACCCTGGCCCCTTTTGAAGAGATATCAGTGTAGAGCACAGAAAGGGAATGGCAACGGGACCCTGCGTCTCAATCCAGCTGTTCAAGTCAGCCCAAGTATCCCATCATGGATGCAACTCATAGCTGGGTGAGGAACCGCAATGCCGCACACAGTCACTTTTAAATTAGGTGACAGGTTAGAATACTAGAGATGGGGCATGTGTGAACTACCTGTAACCAGAAGCAGAGCTCTACTGCTCTGAATAGGCCACGTTGACATTATGAAATTGTTGTAGGGCCCTAATTACTAGCATTTGAATGGAAGATCCATGGTAGAGTGGCCATGAAGTAAGTTTACTTAATATTTCTGAAAGGTCATTTGGGGGTTGTAGTGGTCTTTCGGCCCAGTCAAAGACACTTTCTTTAAGCCCCATTATGAGATCTGGGCCCAAGGGGTAATGTCACCCCATACAAATACATACCAAATTATGGCGGCCATATGATGTAAATAAAGTTGGTGAGTTACTAAAAAAGCACTGAAGACTGTGGCAACACTTACTAGATTTAGTAGCAACAGAATATTCATCTGCAGTGACTGTATTTTATGAATAGATTCATTGATAGTGTGGAGACATGAAATCTATGAAAGGACCATAGGATACAAATGTAAGAGCGACTCTGAGGAAGTTAAGTTCAGTCTTTTGAATGTCAGTTCTCCCAGAGAGAAGGAGGTGTTTCCCCGGATGGTGGCTTCGCCCCTCTACCTTGTGACGCCCCTTCAGCCTCGCTAAATACCCAGAACACAGCGCACCCGCGTGCACTGTTAAGTACAGTGAAGTACTGTTTACTTGCTGCCGGACCCTCATTGGAACGTTGTGGCTCGCTGCTTTATTTTTATTTTTTTTTTAAAACCTTTATTTTTGGTTTTTGTATTATTCTATAAAGACATAAGAACAAATACACACCCACATTAGGGTGGACTTAACTCTGCGCCGTGTCCCACCACCCATCCTCCCCCTCCCCCTCCCCCCCACCCCCCGGCTCGGCCCATAGTTCAACTGTTTGTGCCGTCCTGATTCCAGGTCGATGTAGCATGGAAATGGTGCTGCTAGTACTGTGCCTTCACTGTGACCTTTCTCCTGTGTCTGAGGCATCTGGTTGGCTGGTAGAGTCCTCCTCTGATTCTTTTAGCAAGAATGTTATCAGCGGACCCCAGATGTCTGGAGGACGGGCATGTAGGGGAAGTTGTTTGACAAAGTCTGTTTCTACATCCTGGCAATAAAGGATGTCTTTGCGCCAGGCGATGAACGATGGGGGGGGGGCCTCGGCCCCAGGACATGGCCACTCTCCTCCGGGCCAGTGTCAGCAGAAGTCCCGTCAGTTTCCTTGTCGGGGCAGAGAGCAGCCTTGTCATACCCAGCAAGGCCGCTGTCCGGCTTGGTTGTATCGCCTCTCCCACTATTGCTGCTGTTGTCTCCAAGACATGATTCCAGAACGGTGTTATTTCGGGGCAGTCCCATGCCAAATGGACGAAGTCTGCTGAATGTTCTCCACATCTTTCACATTTTGCAGCTGTTTCAGGGTGATGCTTGTTTGCTTTCGTAGGTGTGTAATAGGTCTGGTGTAGAAAGTTAAAATGGATTAGTTTAAAGCGTGTGTTGAGGGCGATTTTTTGAGTCTGCTTCAGGATGCAGGTCCAGTCCTCCTCTGATATTGTACTGTGCAGGGACCTTTCCCATCTGGTCTTTGCTTGGTAGAGTTTAGGTGCTGTATCAGTAATAATAGCTTTGTAGATTTGTGACACCAGCTTGCCTTCACCTTGTGCTTGAATGGCGTTGTGTAGTAATTGCCAGGTCTGTGGCTGACGTGGGAAGTCCGGCAGGAGCGCTTGAAACGTGTATCGGGTCCTAAAATAGAGGAATACATCGAGTGCGGTGTTGCCGCCTTTCGATTTTGCTTGCTGCGGAGTTATAAAGCCGTCTTCTGTGAAGAGATCCCCCAGAGTCTCAATTTTCAGTTTATCGGCCCACTGATGAAATACTTTTTCAGACGTAAGCGGAACTCCTGGAATGAATTTAACGGGCAACAGGGGAGAGTATCTCGTTTTTTCCCCGTACCTTTGGGCCAATCTCAGCCAAACTCTATATGTTGAAGCATTACGTTCATGGTGGAGTTGGGAACGGGAATTTGACTGAAGATGACTGCGGTTAACAGGTTCGGTGTTGCTAGCGCCCGTTCCACCTAAACGTGAGGTCTGATTGTGTGGGAGGCATACCAGTGACTGAGAAATTGCGCTTGCGCTGCCCAAAAATACTTTTCCAGGTCTGGGAGGGCGAGGCCACCGCTCGCCACTGGAAGTGTTAGTGTTGCATATGCCACTCTGGCCGGTTTGTCTGCCCATAGTAGTTCGAGGACCATGCTTTTTAGTCTTTTCAGATAAGTTTGAGGAAGGAATATTGGAATATTGGTAAACAGGTAGAGTAATTTTGGTAGGATCACCATCTTGACCAGGGAAGCTCTTCCCCAGAGCGTTAGTGGTAGGGTCTTCCATCTTGTCACTTTTTCCTGGAGGGACTTGGTCACCTCTTCGTAATTGTCGCGGAACACCTCGTGGTAGCTCAGGGACATTTGGATTCCCAGGTATCGGACATTGGACGTTTTCCATGTGAATTGGAAGTCATCTTCGAAGGGTTTGGTGGCTGGGGTCAGCGGGAATATGATGGACTTTGATTGATTGATTTTCAGGCCGCAGGCTGTCCCAAATTTGATTACTTCCCTCATGACTGGGTTCAGGTTCTCTTCGGGATCGCGAACGAACAGGACCACGTCATCCGCGTAGAGGGATATGATGAGCTTGTGTGGTCCAATAACGAGTCCTCTTCGTTGTCGATGTTCTCTTAGGATGGAGGCCAGTGGTTCCATCACCAGGGCGAAGATCAATGCTGAGAGTGGACAGCCTTGTCTGGTGCCCCGCTGGAGTATCACTGGAGCCGATTTTGCCGTACCTATGATGATGTTGGAGCGTGGCTCGTTGTACAATAACGATACTAGTTTGATAAAGCGGGCTCCCAGACCCATTCTGGTGAGTACAGCGAACATAAACGGCCATTCCACCGAGTCGAATGCCTTTTCGGCGTCGAGGAGGACCGCTATTGCTTGAGTTGAGGGGTCTAGTGCTTCAATGACGCTGAACAGCCTCCTGATGCCGAAGGTCGTGTTGCGGCCTGGGATGAAGCCTGCCTGATCTGCCAGGACGAGGGTGGGCATCAATGGTAGTAGCCTGTTGGTAAGCACCTTTGCGAGTATTTTGTTGTCGAGATTGAGGAGGGAAATGGGCCTGTACGATGCGCAGTCCTCTGGTGGCTTGCCTGGCTTATGCAGGAGGATGACGTTGGCTTCACGGGAGGAGTGGGGGAGAGTCGCTTTTTCTAGTGCCTCGGCATATACTGCCGCCAGAAGGGGGGCGAGGGTGGTGGCGAAGGCTTTGTAGAATTCCCCTGTTAGGCCATCTGGGCCAGGAGCTTTTGAGCTAGGGAGGGTTTTGATAGCTTCTGTGATCTCCTCTTGTGTGATTAGGTCGTTCAGTGGTTCCCGCAGGGAGTGCTCGACCCAGTACAACTCTGCATCTTCGAGGTACTCCAACGAGACTTGTGGGTCGCTGTTGTGACTGTTGCTGTATAGGTCTTGATAGAAGAGCCTGAATTCCTCTGCTATATCTTCGTCAGTGTGGACGAAGTGTCCCTGCCTGGTCCGAATCCTTTCTATTGGCGATTGTTTGTTGTGTGCCTTGACCAGGTTTGCCAGGAGGGCGCCCGGTCTTTGACCTTCGCCGTATTGTCTGACTAGACTGTTGCGATTTAGAAATTTCACTTCTCGATCCGCTGCGTTACTGAATTTTTGTAGCTCTTCCCTCAGGGCGACTGGTATGTTCGGGTTGGTTGTGTTGGAGCGCTGGAGTTCAAGTTGTTTTAGTTTCTCTTCACAAGTTGTCAGCTCCCGCCGTATGAGTTTCAATATGCCATTTTCTTTGGCGTGGCAGACCCCTCTGACGAAACACTTTAGAGTTTCCCACAGTGTGCTGGGTGAGGCCACAGATCCTTTGTTGACTTCGAGGAACAACGCGATCTCTTCTCTTAGTTCGGCAGCGAATACCTCATCCCGCATTGAGCCGGTTTTGAAACGCCACCGTTGTAGGGGGGGTTTGGGGTGTGCTGGGTTTAGAACGAGAGTTACCAGGGAGTGGTCTGAGAGAGTTCTTGGATGGATATCGCATGGGCCGCTGGTCCATGGGCCGTTCACAGAGGTGAACAGATAGTCGATCCTGGAACTCGAGTTGTGTACGGCGGAGTGGAAAGTGTATTCACGCAGCTCCCCTTTAGACGTTCTCCAGGCATCCTTCAGATTGAATGCCTTGCAGATTTCTTTTATTTGAAGGCTGGCTTTGGATGGAGGTTGTGGGGTTGCTCTTGATCTGTCTCTCACCGGGTCCAGCACTGTATTCATGTCTCCACCCCAGATTATGGTCGCAGGTTCTTGGGATGATAGACGGGATAGTACCCAGCTGAAGTTGTCGGGGCCGTCTATGTTTGGTGCGTACGAGTTAACAAAGGTGATTTTCTGGCCTGCTATAATGTCGCTCACAAGGAGAGTTCTCCCTTCGTTGTCTTTTGTGGTGTGGACAAGCCGGAAGCTGATCTTCTTGTGTATTAAGATCGCGACTCCTCTGGAGTAAGATGAGTACGAGGAGAAGTATCTATGGCAACCCCAGCTCTTGGCCCACTGATGATCCTTCCCTGGGAGTAAGTGAGTTTCTTGAAGCATGGCAACATCAGCTTCGTGTCTTCTAAGGTACTGGAGGATTTTCCTAGTTTTAGATGGGATGTTGCCTCCTCTTATGTTCCAGGTTATGATTCTGAATGGAACGGGTCAGGGTCTACATTGATTCGTTTTTTGTTCCCTATGGTCTTGCCAGGAAGTGCGGTGGATGGACGGTGAGATAGAGGTGGTGGCGAGCGGAGGGGATGCAGGGTCGGAGGACGGCATGGAACTGGTGGCGCACAACTTGGCCGCTCCTCACGGCTAAACGAAGGTGAGGATGCGCACCTCAACTGGAGGTGGTGTGGCAACTGTGACTTCATTCCCGCACGCGGGTAACCCCCAACTGACCCGCGAGGTTCCCTCTTCATAACTAAACTATAAGGGTTGCTGTGCTTGGGGCACTTGTGCCTCCCGAGAGGGGAGGGTGGCTCTCCAACGCACTGGGAGTGAGTCTCTGCGGTATTAGGTTTATGCATTGGTGCCGGGGGTATGAGTCCTGTTCCCTTGGGTGCCTGGGTTGAACGTTATGGTGGTTCTCTGCGTCTTTGGTGTTCACGCTGCGGTCTGGGGTTATTAGCGGCGGATCTGCAGCCGGCGTGATCAAGGTAGTCGCTGGCTTCCTCAGGTGTGTGGAAGAAGAGGGCTTTCCCTTCATGTTGAATGCGAAGCTTTGCTGGGTAGAGCATTGAGTAAAGTATCTGGTTGTCTTGCAGCCTTCTCTTAACTGTCGTGAAGGAGCGCCTCAGTGTTTGAACGGTAGGGGAGAAATCTGGGAAGAACTGGATTGGGTCTCCGTCATATTGCAGTTTCCCTTTTTCTCTGGCTGCCTTGAGTATCGCATCTCTATCTTTAAAGTTTAATAGTTTTGCAATAATCGGCCGTGGATTTGCGCCTGGGATTGGTCTGGTGTTCGGAATTCTGTGGGCTCGTTCAACTACAAACAATTTGGAGAGAAGCTCTTTCCCGAAGAGGTCTATGCAGATCTGTTCGACATGGTCCTCCATTTTCGTTTGGAGTTGTTGTTCTCTGATTCCGATGATTCTGATGTTATTCCTTCGTGAGCGTCCCTCTAAGTCTTCATTCTTGGCGCAGACTGCTTTCATCTGGGACTCGAGGGCGGTGACTCTTGTGGTAAGGCCTGTTGCGCCATCATCCAGGTCGGATACTCGTTGCTCCACTGTATCTAACCTATCGGCGTGCTTGTCGAGGCGATGTTGGAGCAGGTCTACTTTAGATGATAGGTTGTTGAGTTTACTGCCTAAGTCGCCAATTCCAGCTTTGAGGTCCATCAGAATTTCCCTGATATCGAAACTTGGTTATTGCTCTTCTGGCAGGGACATAGTGGGTGTTGGTGACGCTGCTCCGCTCGCTTCGGAATGCGGTTTGCTGGTGGAGCCAGACTCAAAGTTCAGTTTCTTTTGGGATTTGTCTAATTTCCCCATTTTAAACTATCTTCTGCTTCCGAGCACTCGAAAATGGAACAGGCGGATAACTGGTGGTCAAACACTGGTGATCGAGTGACGCCTATTGCTTTCGTTATGGTGGCTGCGTTAGGGAAGTAGCTGGGTCGGCGTCGGGTTGCTATTTGGGGGAGGTTTGGAGTGAATTCCTGGTGAGGCGGCTTTTTTTTCCTTTTTTTTTTTTTTTTTTTCCTTGATTTGCAGAGCAAGCTCTAGCAGTCCACTCCCTTTACTGCAGAGACACTTGAGTATGGGGTTAGCTCTGGGGTTAGGACCACTTGTGTTACGCGGGTTAGTACTGTTCTTGTGAGGAGCGTCTGCCTCTGCTAGAGGGTTTGTAACGCCGGGTTGCAGAGGCGTCCTCTGAGGTTCTCAGACGGGGTCGCTGTGCTCCTCAGGCTGCAGGTATTCTGGTTGTGAGCTGCCGGGCTTTTGCCGGGCCTCGGTGTGAGGAGTTGTGTCGCCGATCGGCGGGGCCCGTATGGCCATGTGTCGTAGCCAAACCCCTAGAGGTGATACTGTTAGTCCGGGTCTCCTATGCCTGCCGTTCTGCTGTATGCTATGGGGTGCTGAGGGTCTCTGATCTGGGCACTGTTTCTCGGCGGCCGTGGGGTTTGACAGTGTTGGCCTCGGCCAAATGGGCTGATCGCTGTGGCTTTCGCTGTGGCTGCGGGGAATGATGGTGATATCCCCCTGTCGCTGCGTGTTCCGCTCCGCTCCGCCTTAGGGGGGGGGGCTCGGTGTTCTCGCAGTTCGTGGAAGCCCGGAGTCGGTCGGGTGCGGCCCTCGTACGGAGGGGAGGCAGCCGGTTGGGCGTTGGGGACGGTTGCTGGCGAGGCGTATCCTGCTGTGCCTCCCTCGTTCACAGAGGATTTTGACGGAAGCGCAGGGTTTCTGCAGTCAGACGGATCGGGGAGGCAGCTTGCGCACGCTGGGGGGAGCTCCTACCTGGGTGCTCGGCGAGAGCACCGCTGCTCGTCGCACTTCTTCTTGAGCTTCGGCCGGGCTCTTGCAGGGACGGAGACTGTGTGTCTCTTGGCGCCTCCGGCGCGCACGTCTACCCGCTGCTTGACACGGCCCAGCTCTACACTCCCACGGGTCTCCGCTGGCTCTGGGTGTCGGGTGTTACACCGACGCCGCCGCTCGAGCTTTGATGGGGAGCTCTTGCACCTCTCTCCCGATCCCCTCCTCCGTCCGAGGCTCACTGCCGGCGTGAACCGCAGGCCTTGCTGGCCAGGCCGGGACTCGGCCGCTGCTCTGCCGCCAAAGACGATTTTGGGCTTAAAATGTTCGTCGGCGCCTCCTGAATGCACCTGGCTGTAGTTGTGGGAGAAACTGACACCGCAGAGGGAAGGATGTCGCAGGATTAATGGAGAGCCACACAGAGCTCTCTAGGAGGCAGCCATCTTGGATGGCTCTCTAGCCTCGCTGCTTTATTTATAATCTATGGAGCAGCTTTGGTGCCGCGAGATGGAATTGGCCCTGGAGGACGTCTTAACCAGTGACTCCAAGCCTGCCTGTCCTCTCCCAGAGAGAAGGAGGTGACTGTGTGCTCCCCTAATTGTCTTTACTGAGTCCACTTGAAATTGTGTGCTCCCTGTGTTTGTATGCAAGTGGAAACCTTTGGAATAATACCTTCTTTATTTCTGTTCCAAGGTGTTTCCCCGGATGGTGGCTCCGCCCCTCTGCCTTGTGACGCCCCTTCAGCCTCACTAAGTACCAAGAACACAGCGCACCTGCGCGCGCACCATTAAGTACAGTGAAGTACTGTTTACTGTTCACGGTGCGCGACACGGGTCGCTGGGTATTTAGCTTATAGCCTACAGTGATTTACAAGCTTCTTGGTAGGAAACCCTGGTGTAGCCTGGGCATTTGTGACCTGCACAAATTGGTTCAGACATCTAACCGTCCACTGGCAGTAGCAGGTGCCTGTGGGCATTGTGCATTTGAGTCCCGGAAGCTTTGACTAGAGTGATTACTAGTGCTTTGTTACATGGGTGCCTGCGGGCTTAAGGTTTTCTGAATTTGGATCAAACGCCCATCCGCTCTCGGAGATCTGATACAGGCACCTCTGAAAGCGGGTCAATGTGGGGTCGGGCCCTGGGGGCTGCTAAGCCTTGATGTTGGAAGGAACGTATGAGCATTAGACTCTTCTCAAAGGTGACTGTGGGCTTTATGCCTTTGAACCTTGGAGAAGAGGTGTACACACGCGTGCTTGGAGCATAAGCTTTATTGTGTATCTGAAGAGACATCTTTGTACAGATGGCGTCCGGAGGTTCCTTGAGCCTGGTGCCTTGGAGAGTGATTATTGTGCAATTACCCCCTAAATTTCATACGCCTGTTAGGAGGTTTGATGTGGGCAAACGTCATCATTGTATATATAAGTTGATTGTTTTTTCCCTCTGTTCTATAAAGGGCTATTGTTCCTCCTTTGACTTGCATACCCCCCTCTCCTCTGTTGAGTTTGCAGTACCCTCAGTTGTTTTTGCTTTGACACTAACTACAGGATCTTAACTCAAGAGTGGGTGTGTGAGGAAGGGGGTCTTTATTTTTGAAAAACTGGTATTGGGTTGCAAAAATAGAACGTTGGTTGCCCCGCCCATAAAGGAACCGGTGGACACCCGGGATAGCCTCTGCTCGCTGGTGGTTGCCTTGGTGTCAGCCCTTGGCTACTTTTGCTGGCACGAGAAAGATTATGAGCCGAGCGCTGAGAAGTGGCAATAAAGCTGGAAATCCAGCTAAAGCTCTTGGTAAGAGCTCTCTGCCCAAGCTGCTTAGCAGCACTCTGCCTCTGTTGCCCCCTTGCAAAAAATAATTACTATCAATGTCGATACCCACTTGTAATGAGCTGCCTTTGTCACATGAGCAAGTGGAGGTCTCAATTTTACCTCCATCGACATGCCCGGCCTTCGGAATGGAGGTGCCGATAATTGCGGCACCTCCAGCCCAAAGCCAATCTGTACAAGATGCTAATGAGAATGATGGGCAGATAGCCTGTGAGTACCCTAATGCACTCGGTTGTAATTGTACCCTAAGGAAAGTTTTGGAGGGTTTTGTACATGTTTCTGACACATCTATGCTCGCACCAACAATTATGAGTGAGCTAGGAAAACGGGTACGCCTTTCACTTGGCCCTTCTTCGCCTGCTTCTAGGTCCTATCCGTTTCGTGAACAAGTGCATTTTCATCTTCCCGAGGAACTTAGCCCTAAAGAATCTGGGGAATGTGGAAGGGATTCCCTAAATATACCATCTCATGGTTTGTGTGGTGGTGTGAACCGGGGTCCTGGTGATACCA